>NC_064617.1:613283340-613606749 GCF_023898315.1 Schistocerca nitens
TCAGCAGTTTGCTACCATAGAACTTAAAAAAAGTCCCAATTGTTAGGCAGTGAGCTTGCTGTGTCACGGAAGTTGAACATCCCATGGTCTAGTGTACAGTAGGTGCTTCTAACCATTCTCGCATGGTATCCTTAAAAGATCCTATTGTACAACAGCTTGCACCACAGGAAGCACAACGACGTGTTGACTTCGCTCTCCACTTTCTCGCAAGTTGACGAGGGCTGGACCTGGACCATCCTATGGACAGACGAAACTCATTTTTCTCTAACAGGCGAGGTGAACACACAGAATTGGCGAGTGTGGATGAAGTTTCTCTGTGTAGTGGAAATGTCACCCTATATTGTGGCTTCATTTCCCCTTCTTTTTTGAACAGGTTGAACCTCAAGGACTAAAGAGGTGCAGTGTGATTGACCAGCGTTACTGCGATTGCTTCGCCAGCATGTCATACCTCCCCTACAGGAGAGGAACGCACTGGTGTCAACAGTTTTCAGGCAAGATGGGGCCCCACCGCATATCGCTCGTGAAGTTCACCTGCTTCTCCGAAGCACATTTGGAAGCGATCGAATTATCAGCCGATCGTTTCCAAACGCTTGGCCTGCACGGTCACCTGATCTCAAATGGTTCAAATGGCTCTGAGCACTATGGGACTTAACATCTGAGGTCATCATTCCCCTAGAACTTAGAACTACTTAAACCTAAATAACCTAAGGACATCACACACATCCATGCCCGAGGCAGGATTCGAACTTGCGACCGTAGCGCTCTGCGGTTCCAGACTGAAGCGCCTAGAACCGCTCGGCCACACCGGCCTGCACCTGATCTCACTCCCTGTGATTTGTAGTTGTGGGGCTAGCCGAAGAACAGGGCTTACCAGGGGAATATTCACGCTTATGATGATCTGAAGCGCAACGTATCAAGAGAAGTAGCCAGCATAACTGTGAAGAAAGCAATCCTGTACTTTCAGACTCTTCTGGACACTGATGGGAGCCACATTGAGACCCTTTCGTAGCAGTAATGTTACCGGTATGTAATGGTATGATGTACCGTAGCAGCCCATTAAAAGTATTTCAACTGAATTGATTCTGCATTATTTCTCTTACCCAATTGCTTGACGTTAATGCTATCAAGTCCGGTACTTGTACGATAATTAGTTTCCGTATTATAACCCTTAAATAGGGAAAGCTTAATTATATCTAACTGGTATATAGAAAAAACAGTGTTCCTATCACACTTACCAGGGCACTCCTGAGGATACCCATATCTCTGATGAACACTCGCCATCGAACTTTTTGGTTTTCACATATTTTTGTGCACCACTCGTAGATTAAGGTGTCGTCGTTGAGTGACTGTGGGAGGATACAAGATGACTTGGACAGGATTTGTGATTGGTGTAAAGAATGGCAGCTAACTATAGATAAATGTAAATTAATGCAGATGAATAGGAAAAAGTATCCCGTAATGTTTGAATACTCCATTAGTAGTGTAGCGCTTGACGCAGTCACGTCGATTAAATATTTGGGAGTAACATTGCAGAGCGATATGAAGTAGGACAAGCATGTAATGGCAATTGTGGGGAAGGCGGATAGTAGTCTTCGGTTCATTGGTAGAATTTTGGGAAGATGAGGTTCATCTGTAAAGGAGACCGCTTATAAAACACTAATACGACCTGTTCTTGAGTACTGCTCGAGCGTTTGGGATCCCTATCAGGTCGGATTAAGGTAGGACATAGAAGCAATTCAGAGGCGGGCTGCTAGATTTGTTACTGGTAGGTTTGATCATCACGCGATTGTTACGGAAATGCTTAAGGAACTCGGGTGGGAGTCTCTAGGGCAGGGCTTCCCATCGTGTGGTCCGCGGACCCCTTAGGAGTCCGCCGGCTCTTTCTAGGGAGTCCGTGGCCACCTTTCACCAAATAGTGTAAAATAATGAGTAAAATTATTGAATAAAAGTGTGAAAATTAAATTGATCACTATTTTTTTCGTGTGAAAAAATTGTGTACTTTTAATTCAGGTCGTATTCCCAAGCAGTGTTTGCGGTTCCTAAGTGAAAACGCATACACAGTTTAGTGCCGGAGAATCCGGCTTCTCTGATAGACTCTTTCGCAGCAATACGGGGGTCGTTTGTGCGCCGGCTCACGGCGCTAGATGCGCTGAAACCTTTTACGCATGCGCGGAGCGAGCTTTGTCGATTAATCACAACGCTCGCTGGCACGTGTGCGGCCCCAGGCATCGTTAAGTGTTAAACTTGCTTTGTCAGTGCACCACCTATTTCATAGGTCGATTTCTGACCAGTTTATTACTTCTAACATGGAGCGGTGGCTGAAGTCAAGATCATTGAACAAGGGTGCAATTTCTCCATCGCCTTCACAACAAGGGAAGTTTCCAGTTGAGATGAATGAGGAGGGAGGACGACCAAGGGAAGACTTTACATACAATTGAACATTTTTCTTCTGATTTCACGAAAAACCACACACAGATACACACACACACACACACACACATACGACTGTTACGAAATATGCATGCTCCTTACACAACAGTAGCCAAACAGTGGAAGTGAACAGACCATAAGTGGCAGCTTGTCAACAGCGAACAGTTTGGACGTGACGTTGATTGCTCTTGGAGGAAGGCAGCTCCATGGTGTGAAATTTCAGTTACCAAGTAATTTTAATCAGGCTATAGTGTGTTGAACAAAGGGAGTAAATCCACCAGGAGGTGTCTGCTTACAGTGGGAATTCAAATTGGATCGTTAATTTCAAGTTGTTTTCATTCATCTGTAAACCAAAGTCTATTGATACTTCGGGGGAGGGGGGGGGGGGCATTGGGAGCATGGCACTTGCATTAAGAAGCTTTCAGTTCCCATGGGTTTCGCTCTGAAATTTAAAGTTACTGTGCTCTTGACTGACTAGGGATTTTCGACTGAAGAAGGGGTCCGCCAGCTGAAAAGGTTGGGAAGATCTGCTCTAGGGGAAAGGAGGCGTTCTTTTCGTGAATCGCTACTGAGGAAATTTAGAGAACCAGCATTTGAGGCTGACTGCAGTACAATTTCACTGCCGCCAACTTACATTCCGCGGAAAGACGTCAAAGATAAGATAAGAGAGATTAGGGGGCTCGTACAGAGGCATATAGGCAGTCATTTTTCCCTCGTTCGGTTTGGGAGTGGAACAGGGAGAGAAGATGCTAGTTGTGGTACGAGGTACCCTCCGCCACGCACCGTATGGTGGATTGCGGAGTATGTATGTAGCTGTAGGTGTAGATGAAGTAAAGGAATTCTTTTACCTACGTATGTGACGATCGCTAAGGAAGCGGTGCAATGCTTGTAGAGTGTGCGGTGTGTGTGTCCTGTAAATGTGATATTGCTGGCACGCTTGTTTCACGCTGTGAACCGGCGTGACGAGGCAGTTTACGGTGCTGTGCGTTGCAGCGACGTGCGGCTTCAGAGCGAGTGACGGCGTGTCCTGCAGCGGCGGCAGCGCTGGCGGCGACGGCGGCCGGTGTGCGGCGACAGAGGCCGCCGGGAAGAGCGGCCGGCGCTGGCGGGCGGCGCGCGCGCGGCTGCCGTGGGGCGGCTTCCTGCAGAGCTGGTGGCGGCTGCTGGGCCACGCCGCCGCCGTGGCGGCTTCCGCGCGCGCCCTCTCCGCCTGCATGGCCTACATCGGCGGCTCGCGCTGGCTGGGCGCGCTGCTCGGCCGCCCGCCGCCCCCCGTCGCCCACGGCGGGGACGCCGGGCCGGACCCCGTCGCGCTCGCCGTCGCCGTCGTGCCCGCACTCCTCTGCGCGCTAGGCCTCGAGGTAACTGCCACCAGATTTCTGTGTACAGGGTAGGGCAGCAAAAACAGGCCACCTCAGATAAATCCTCAACGAACAAACACACTGACAAGGGAATCTCCCCATCGCACCCCCCTCAGATTTAGTTATACGTTGGCACAGTGGATAGGCCTTGAAAAACCGAACACAGATCAATCGATTAAACAGGAAGAAGTTTTGTGGAACTATGAAAAAATAAGCAAAATATACAAACTGAGTAGTCCATGCGCAAGATATGCAACACAAGGAGAGGCTGAGCTCAGGAGCGCCGTTTTCCCGTGGTTAGCGTGAGCAGCTGCGGAACGAGAGGCCCTTGGTTCAAGTCTCACCTCGAGTGAAAAGTTTATTTGCTTCATTTTCAGTTTATGTGACAAACTCTTATGTTTTCATCACTTTTTTGGGAGTGATTATCACACCCACAAGAAAACCTAAAGCGGGCAAGGTAGAAGAATCTTTTTACCCATTCGCCAAGTGTACAAGTTAGGTGGGTCGACAACATATTCCTGTCATGTGACGCACATGCCGTCATCAGTGTCGTATAGAATATATCAGCCGTGTTTTCCTGTGGAGGAATCGGTTGACCTATGACCTTGCGATCAAATGTTTTCGGTTCCCATTGGAGAGGCACATCCTTTCGTCTACTAATCGCTCGATTTTGCGGTACGGTCGCAAAACACAGACACTAAACTTATTACAGTGAACAGAGACGTCAATGAACGAACGGACAGAAGGTAACTTTGCGAAAATAAACTTTCCACCTAAGGGAAGACTTGAACCAAGGACCTCTCGCTCTGCAGCTGCTCACGCTAACCAGGGGACCACGGGGCTCCTAAGCTCATACTCTCCTTGATGTTGCGTATCTTGCGCATGGACTACTCAGTTTGTATATTTTGCTTATTTTTTTCATAGTCCCATCCAACTTCTTCCTGTTTTCTCGATTGATCTGTGTTCAGTTTTTCAAGGCCTATCCACTGTGCCAACTTATAACTAAATCTGAGGGGGTGCGATGGGGAGGTTCCCTTGTGAGGAGCGGTTTTCGCTTGTATCTGCAGCTACATCTACACTCCGCAAGCCAGCTTACGGTGTGTGGCGTTGGATACTTTTGGTACAGTTATCCTCACCTATCTTTCATGTTCCATTCACATGCTGATACAGGGAGTCATAGGACGGAGTTGACCTGTGAGTGATCAATACGCTGCAAAGTTTTCACTTAATGAAATATCGAAAACACTTTTACAATGAATCCCTCTAAATAAAAAAAAACACTGTTTTTAAAATTGCGACATTCAATAGCTAAACATACTGATAGCCCCTGACTAAGGCCAAAATATCAAGGCGATTCAATAAACAAGAAAGAAAACAAAAACATTCAAAAACAGGTAACAGATACCCACAAAACGTTAGATTATTGGAATAATAAAATTACACCAATATAAGTACAATTAGCCAGAAACATACTCAATGAACTACTATACCTGAGCACCAAATAAAAGCTTTTATGAACGTGAGGATTCTTAAACGAAAACTTTCTCTAAGTAATGATACACGGAGTCTGGCCAATGATTTACTGACGCTGTTATCAGATACAAACAACATCGATTCAATTTAAAAATACAACAAAACGTCCAAATAATTTAGAACGAAATTAGAATTATATCAATACCGTCAGCTGCGCGCGGGCGTTGATATAGATGAACGGGGACAGGTGAAAATGTATGCCCCGACCGGGACTCCAACCCGGGATCTCCTGCTTACATGGCAGACGCTCTATCCATCTGAGCCACCGCTGGCACAGATGATAGTGTGACTGCAGGGACTATCTCGCGCACGCCTCCCGCGAAACTCACATTCTTACCTTGTATGTCCACACACTACATTCGTAGTGTCCCACCCCAACACACTCATTATTCGTGGAAGACATTCTTCCAAGTCACGTAAGAGTTAGGGGAATATGTGAGCATCCGCACAGAACAAGAAGGTCATGGCCGGTATCACCAGAACTATATACCGTAGTTATATGGATATGGTTTCTGTTCTTTCGGACATGTCCGAAAGAACAGACACCATATCCATATAAGTATAAATAATTTAGAGGTTATGTAAGCTTTCTATAAAAGATCTGTTTACGTGTATGAATACAGAATATTTCCTTTCCCAAAACTTTCTCCTCATGAAACGTATACTTTAGATATCGTGTTCAACTGCTGAACAATACTGACTGTTGTTTGGCCCCGTGTTGCTCATATGAACAGTGTTGCGAAACATAACTTTAAACATAATGACATACAGAATTAAGAAAGTGATGAAAAGCTAATTAAATGTCAAAAGAAACTAATTGTGTGCTCAATGAAAAATAAATCACTGAAACTCAATAACGAAGTGTATTATGAAACTTGCGTGATATGAGGTGTAACATTTGACTTGAAATAACCACAAAAAAAAAGTTATTCAGAAACAAATAACTGTATGAAATTACGTTACTGTTCACTGGAAAATAATGTGTTTGCTTAACACAACACATGATAATTCTGACTACGTACTGTTTCCTCATAAGAATGGAAGATGAGATCTGACCAAAAATAAAAGTGACTTACCTCTTGCTAAGCATGCTTTTTTTTCTCTGATCTAGTAAGGTTCTCGAAAACAAATAGAAATCAGCAGATGCATCAATTATAGAGAAATAATCTATTCTAATCATTGATATTATCAGTTAACTGAGGGACAAATATTTCCTTCAATTAATAGTTCTGCCAAACAATAGATTATTCTCGCACAAGCATAGCTTACCTTTAAAAATTTCTCCAAATATCTTCTCCATTAACCAAACAATAATACAGCTTTATAAACAAGATATACGTTTCTGGATAGGCTCCACCTTCAGCAAAACACAATTTTGTTTTTTATCCTAAACCTGTTTCACAGCAGTTGCAGCATCATCAGTGGGCTTTTATTTCATATCTTTTTACCACATGGTGTGGTTTTTCTGATGTATTGTGTTTTTATAGAGCCTGTTTTCTTTCACAGATTGTCATGTTTTCTTTTTTCCTCATCTTATCAGCTGGTAAACAGTGAAACAGTGAGAATTCAACATACAGAACTTCACAGTGATGAAGATGATGGAAAGAGAAAACAAGCCAAACTGTGAAAGAAAACAGGCACTATGAAAACATAGTACATCAGGAAAACCATACCAAGTGGTAAAAAACCATAAAATAAAAGCCTACTGATGATTCTGCAACTGCAGTAAAACATGTTTGGGATTTAAAAAATTCTGTGTTGCCAAAGGCGGACCCAATCCAAAAACATACATATTGTTAAAGCAAACGCGGAGAAAAGTGCTTCAACCTCAAGATGATTATTTATAAACAAGTTTTCTTTTCCATAGTAAAGTATTCCAGATAGTTTCTTCCAGATTCATTAATGATTTTCTCTGGAAAACTGAACTGCTCGCTACTATGCCTCAAATAAGAATATCCCAGCGCTGAGCAACTGACTGCCCACCAAGTGAACCAGAGATGAAACCAAACACAGAGTGAAGGATCTTATTCACCAGTGGTGCAGTGTACTCATTCATCTTTGTCCCACCAGAATAAAAAGGACTTATCTACAGTAGCAGAAAACATATGAAAACCTTCAGTTGTACTGGGAAAGGATTTATAGCACCAACTTTAATCAGAAGAATCAAGGCTTCAAACAATGTCATTGCAAGACCGAATGAGAACGACAGATAAGTAGTTCCAACAGAAAATAGGCCAAGGGTTTGTTTCAGTTACACGCGCTCACACTATAACTTACAATACTGTGTATGTAAGGTAGCTATGTTCCACTGTTGGAGCAAACAAGGCATCACAGACGAAGATCAATGTTTACCGGCTGAATAGGGATAGTAACAACCTGGTCACTATCGCGCGAGTATTTGTTACTACGTACGACAACGATCGAAATGTAAAAGCTGGTAATAAAATAAAAGCTCACTATAATTCGCCGTAATTTGGCATGAGAGAATTTAGTTTAAATTAATTTAGATTGCGCAATAAGACGGTCACCAGCTCTAAAATGAGCAACAATTTAAGTTTACAACATTACTATAATGACTCTGAAATCACGTAAATATCGTGTTAGAAGGACAAATCAGCAACTGCACAAAATCCACATGCGCTAGCTTACATGTAAAAGACATGTGTGACAGGAACACATAAGACGTTAATTTTGAATGCGATGATGTTCGTTACTTTAATTACCACCGATAGTAAGCAATGACTATAGTAGCAACACTTTGTGGGAACTATACTGTGTTATGTAACGATAAAGTGCCTAAACGTTACAAAAACTGCTTACCATTCTTTAATTACTACTTTGAAAATGACTGCGTCTCAGACTAATGCCATATTAACTTGCATTCTGGGCAACAACTATTTGTAGGTACTAACGTTACGCAGGCGTACGCAGATGACATCACAAACTGTGACATGGTCGCGCATTGAACAGTGACCCGAACATAGAATAAATTTCCTTTACTTTATGTTCATGGTCACAAATTTTTTGTCACCATATTACCGGTTTTGGTCTATAATGGCCATCTTCAACGGTCATTTTAGACCGAAACCGATAATCTGATGAGAAAAAAAATTTGAAACTATAGACGTGAAGTAAAGAAAATTTACAGATGATTTCATTTACAAAATACATTCTAAAACTACTTTCACAACACTGGGTGCTGTATGATGTCCTTAGGTTAGTTAGGTTTAAGTAGTTCTAAGTTCTAGGGGACTGATGACCATAGATGTTAAGTCCCATAGTGCTCAGAGCCTTTTGAACTTTCACAACAAGAAAGCCCGCATGCTTTTCTCATAAAAATGAATTTCAATTAAATCATTTTAATTTTAAGGTAATTGTCTCTATTAGTACAATACTGTCTGAACAACTATTGCTTCTCAACATAATAAGTACGAGATTAAAAATCAACTGTAAAGTTAACTAGACTAGAGTTCTTTTGACTATTTCTTTCAGTCGAGACTTTCTCGAAATTTATGGTGAAAGGCTACGTGCATCACAATCACAAGACCTACATCCGGCAAAGAATGAAGCGGATCTTTCACGAATCGCTTATTCGCGTGCATCACTATTAGAAGATCTATACGCTGCAACAATCAAAAGAGTACGTTTACGTGCTGCCCAGTCGCGCTCTTCACGATCAGAAAATCAACATGCAGCGATAATCGGTAGAGAACGTTTACGTGCTACCCCGTCGCGCGCTTCAGAATCAGAATCAGAAGAGCAACATGCCGCGAGAACTGAAAGAGAACGATCACGAGCTACAATATATGTCGATTTGACTCTTGCTGCATTTCAGTTTCACGTTAACTACCGATTATACACTGGTGTCCAAAATTAAAGCAATAAACCGCTATTCCCCCGTCCTGTGTCTATAGTGCGTTTCAAATGAGTTGCAACTATTGACAGTTCAGTACGCAGCGAGTGGAGGGAAGCGTAGTTAGCAGCGTGTGCCAGGCTCGTCAGCAGCTCGCTTGACTGCGTGCTGCGATCTTTCTCAAACGCTTTTCAAGGAAACCAAGCGGTAATAAACTCTCATTCTCGCAAATCTTAAAGTTTAATTAGTTATCTTCAGGATGAAACGCCTATCGTTTCCTTAATGGCCGTAATTATTCTGCAATTTCATTAGTAGGTAACTACTGCTAGAAATACTTAGTTTACAGTTAAAATTAGGTGTCGCTATCAATTTGTATTTGGTGCTTGTTAGCTTACATATTGCTGCGTATTAAATGAAGATAATATAGTGAATCATTCTTTAAACTTGGAGCGATATCACTGTCTGTTTCCAATCTCGATAAAATGGAATGTATGAAAAAGCACTCCGTCACAAAATCATGCGTTAGTGAAAAAAACTAGAATGAAATATTCATAAATTCCTCGTATCTCACAAACGGTTTGAGATATCGAAACATGATTTTGGCAAATAATGGCGCGCAAACGCGAGTGTGTTTTTCCATATGATTAATATGCGAAACTTCCATATCTACCGCAATATTCAAGCAAATACAGATTTGTTCAATTAAATAATGTAATTATTGAAGGCCATCGATAGCTGCTGGAACAGGAACTGCTGTGGGTTTTGTAATAATATAAATGAAGAATTTACACCTTTATTTTATACTGAGAAAGGGCTATTTCATAAACTACTGACCTGACTCGACTCAGTTGTTCGTTTAATAATACACTGTTTCAGGATTTTGTCGCAATTTCAAGTGCATTAGAATTTTAGAGAGATAAATTTTTCCAAGCTCTAATGTATTTCGACAAAAGAAGCAGATTTTAACGTGGCAACAACAGAAGCTACGTATTCTTCAAAACTCACTACGGTCCTTCATGAATCTTTTTGGTATGGCTGGTAACTAAAAACCAGTCCTGTCGAGTAAAATATTTAGTGGCTTCTTTTGTCAGCATTCCATCCTCAGTGAGCGTAAACATCTTGCTGTTTTTTGTCACATTACTTTTAACGTAGGCCCATATACTCTCAGTCTGAGTTAAAGGAGCAATATACGGAGGAAACCTGGTTAAACTATGCCCTTTGTCGTTAGCCTGTTCGTTGACCTGGTTGCGTGAAGTTTTGGCTTTTACAGTAGTACATGCCGGCCGAAGTGGCCGTGCGGTTAAAGGCGCTGCAGTCTGGAACCGCAAGACCGCTACGGTCGCAGGTTCGAATCCTGCCTCGGGCATGGATGTTTGTGATGTCCTTAGGTTAGTTAGGTTTAACTAGTTCTAAGTTCTAGGGGACTAATGACCTCAGCAGTTGAGTCCCATAGTGCTCAGAGCCATTTGAACCATTTGAACAGTAGTACAAGTTCCATTAACTTCACCTAATGCATGCTAGGTTCAACTTCATCTCGTGGAACATTTCTTTGCAAAATGTCCGCATTCCTCTACTGCACTGTTGGAGCTTTATGCATCACAACAAAGTGGTATGGCGTTTCATCCATTACTATTTTCGAATTCTGAGGGATGTTTTGCAGCAAAACCCAGCCGGTGAATGTGTTCTTGGGCGACACGCTTATTGCAAATCACGTATTCATATGTTCCGTACTGTTGTTGTTAATGCAATGCCAACACAAAACAATTGTTCACTATATCTGAGGACTATAGAACACATAAACGCCAGAACATACGACTTTACAACGAGAGCTGACCAACATTGATGCATCTAATGCGTAACACCATGTGGTACTGTTTATTCATGGTGTGGCAACATTGGCGATTTACCAGCAGAACCGCAGGCGGCATGCATGGTAGGGAACAGCCAGCTCAGCATTGGTGTTACCTGGGCAACGGTGTCACGTCCCTCTCCAGTAAGTCAAACGTCAAAAGTCGCAACTAATTTTAAACACACTGTAATTCACGATATGAGCATACAAACTGTCAACAGATATCGTTACGATCGTGTTCTGCACGGAAGATGGCATTCCGGTCAACGGACAATCACGCCAACAATGACGACAGGGCACCTACCAAGCGGCATAATGTTTGTAGGTTAGTCACACATCCGAACTCGCTGTGTACAGTCTCAGACGATGCCTTACGGTACAGAGAAGACACCTACAGGCTCTCTGCTGCGGAGGGCCGTAGGAAGAATGGAAGCAGAAGTGTCTGAAACTGGCCCGACGGCTTAATGTGAGTCGTTATGTTGTTTCTCGGATGAGGCGACAGTTTATAGAGACCAAAACTGTATCCCGAAGATCAGTGCAGGGCCGCCCACGTGTGACATCAGAAAGAGTGGACCGTTATTTGGCTATAAGAGCACGACGGTACCACTTTAGTACTGCACGGAAACTGGTATCTGACCCCGCAGCATCCACTGGGCGTGTTGTTTCGAGGCAAACGGTAAACAGAAGGTTCAGCAGAGTGGCCTTTACTGTTGGAGAACTGCTGTATGTTTACCTCTGGCGTGTCAACACAGAGAGAACGGTTCAAACATGGCTCTGAGCACTATGGAACTCAACATCTGAGGTCAGTAGTCCCCTAGGACTCAGAACTACTTAAACCTATCTAACCTAAGGACATCACACACATCCATGCCCGAGGTAGGATTCGAACCTGCGACCGTAGCGGTCGCGCGGTTCCAGACTGAAGCGCCTAGAACCGCTCGGCCACACTGGCCGGCAGAAGAGAACGTCTAGAATGGAGCCGTCAACATGCCACCTGGACGGTCGATAAGTGGGTTAATGTTCTTTTCACAGAAGAGTCCCGATTTGGTGTGGGAGTGATTCTCTACGGATTCGCATATGGAGGACGCGTGGAACACGATTTCGGGACGATATCGAAGAGGATCCCTAATGGTGTTGGCAGGGATTATGTTGACCACTCGAACACCCCTTCATGAAATTGTACGGATGAATCAGCAAGGTTTAACTGCTTTCAGCTACCGTGAGGAGATCTTGGGATCTCATGCGCAGTTGTTGCGAGGTGGTGTGGTCCCAAACTTCGTATTGAGGGACGATATTGCTCTACTTCATAGAGCATGGGTGGTCGACGTTTTTTTTGGAAATCGAAGATATTGCACACATGGCGTGGCCAGCTCGTTCTCCCGTTTTGAATCCCATAGAGCTTGTCTAGGGATAGGTGCACTAGGGAGACAGATTGCATCACGTCAGCATACAAGAGCCACTCTCCAAGACTTGTGCGCAGCTCTGCAGGAAGCTTGTGCGCTATTGCCTTAAAATGAGATTGATGACATCATTCACAGCTTTTCCCGTCGTTGTCAGTCCTGATATGGTGCCAGAGATGGTCACACCACATAGTGAGCAAATTAACCAGTTGTCAGAGTGTGTGTCCAAACCCGTTGGAAAAAGGAAAACAAAGCACATTTTTGTCTACCGTTTGCTTGTTGTAGTTGATTACATTCTGTGTCTTTTATATTGTTTCTTCTTTGCTATCACCTGTTTATACAATTTTGTGGCAAAATAAACACAACCTTGCAAAATTTCAGTTTGTTGCTTTAATTTTGGACACCAGTGTAGTTTGCATGCTACTGTAAATATCGGCAAAATGGAAACGGTATGTGGGCGTTGCGGTTCACTTAAGTTCAACAATGAAACACCAGGAAAGTATCGCACGAATGGAAAAGTTAAATCTCCGACTTTACTTCCGCCACTTCATCCATTGTTGTCACTGGTCTCAGGCGACTCACCTGATTCCAAACACTTCTTGCAGAGGATTCACAAACATAATTCAGCGTTTCAAATAACATCTTTTGGTGCCGAAAACGTTTTCCAAGATCAGTGCATCCCAACTTTCAAAATTCAAAGGAAAAAATATCACCGTTTTGCTTCATTTCTACCAGTTTCCGAAGCTGAACTTCAAATTTCTACAAATCTACATTATGGGTGACGATAATGCACAAGTTGATCAACGCTACGGTGCAATTTCAGGTACCAAACGCCACATTCTGTCCTATCCAATTTCTAAACATTTTTCCACCAACAAAATTCATTTATAAAATTGTTCAGAACGTCAATTGACAACTTATCGGCGGATAATTACGCAGTCCAAATGCGAGCCGACAAAACACCACTGAGACAGTATGCCGAGCATTACAACGCACGTATCATCAATGACGTTGCAATTGTCATAGTTGGCGAAGAACGTGCAACGCATGACGTACTTCTTCAGCGACAGAATAATACAGTTCAACGTGTCGCTGAAATACATCGATCATACGCTGCACTGCAGTATCCCATAACTTTTTTGAGAAGGACAGGACGGATATCACTTCAGTATTACGCAAACTAATCCAATTACAGGCAAATACAGATAGCTTTATTTCATTTTATGAATCGGAAATACTATTTTCATTTAACTTTCATACATTCGTGAGTGTAATTTGCATTTCTCTACTCCTAATTTTTCTTTATTCTTACAGGTGAACAATTCAATAAAAAAGTATCAGCTATGGATTGTTATTCATACCGAACAATGACACCTCAGAATGGAACAAATCCGCAGTGCCACCAACAATTTCATCAATACGTGGTAGACATGTATGCCAAAACTGAATTCCGAACATTTGTTATTCATTTGCTTAAATCAGACATATTTGCGTTCAGAAGACCACATTCATTTACGAGATGCAATTTCAAACGATGGAAATGTTTCCAGAATTGACAAAAAGGTCATACTTCCAGCAACGTTCAATGGCAGCCCACAGCATATGCATGAGAATGGACAAGATGCCATGACATACGTGCATTCATAAGGCCGCCCAGACTTTTTCATCGCATTTACATGCAATCCAGAACGGGACGAGATAAAACTTCTATTGCCCAGTCAGCGTCCATCCGATGGACACGATTTAACTGCACGAATATTCAAGCAAAAACTCATTAAATTGATGGACTTACTTATGTAGCATCGCATTTATGGTGAGACTCGCTCCTGGATATATGCGAATTGAATAGCAGAAGTGAGGACTTCCACATGCTCATAGTCTCATATGGCTCAAAACTAAAGGAACGTGTAGCTCAAATTGATGATGTCATTTGTGCAGAAATTCCTAATCCTGAAGAAGATCCACTATTTCCCGATATTGTGACGAAAACCAAGGTGCATGGACCATGTGAAGCAATGAATCCACAATTTCCTTGCATGGTAGATGATAAATGCACGAAAAGCTATCCCAATGACTTTGCTCATGTAACACGCACTGGTGATAACAGAAATCCACAATAAAGACGCCGAAAACCAGAAGATGGTGGTCAAAGGACAACAAGAATGAGAAATGTTGACATCGAAATCGACAACAGATGGTTTCTGAAATATTCTGATTTGTTATCGAAAACATTTAAAGCTCATATCAACGTGTAATATAGATATTCCGTCAAATCGATCACATATATATGCAAATACGACAACAAAGGCAGCGAAATGGCAGCAGTCAGTATTGGTAGACCTGATGCGTGCAACGATGAAGTGAGTCAATTTCAAACAGGTCTGTATATCAACAGCAACGAGGCTGTTTGGCCTATTTTGTGTTTCCACATTCACAGTCGTCATGCCAATGTGGCTCATCTCAGCGTTCATCTCGAAAATGGACGTAGGGTATATTTCGCGGCAGACACTGTAGAGAATGTTCTGAAACAGGGTCTCCAACACTCACAGCATTTATTTTGTGCTGTGTGAAGAAGATGTATTTTGCAAGATATTATTGTACACAGAAGTTCCAAAGTACTATAGATGGAATGCTACATCCAAGAAATTCTAACGACGTAAGTAAGGCATGCACGTATTGAATGATATCAAAATCTGTATTCGTGTAATGTATTTACACAGTACAGGGTGGAGCTGATTTGAGAATGGAATATAAAATTAATGGGCACTTAGAAACTTACAATTTTATTTTTCTCACATTGGACAATAATGGAGGTTTCTAATTACATGGATTAAACAGCATATCTGGCAAATGTCTACTTTCACAATCCACATACTGCCGCAGTCGTTTTCTGAAATTCTCATGCACTATTTCAAGCATGTCTTCTAGTGTTCTTGCAATTTCAGCCTCAATATTACTCTGTAGGTCTTCCAGGGTGTTGAAACGGTCGCAGTTGAGATGCCCCATCCGAGAGGTAAGCCTTCCAGGAAACGTTTTCCTCAAAAAATTCATGGTAATTCCCTCTGTATGTGCAGTGTCACCGTCTTGTTGAAACCAGGTATCCTGTAACTGCATTGCCTCGAAAGCTGGCTGGAAAAACTCTTGCAGCATAGCTAAGTAACAATCCGGATTCACAGTCACAGCACGACGATTTTCCTGCAAAAAAAAAAAAAAAAAAAAAAAAAAAAAAAGGCCAATGATGCCTACTCGTGATATGGTGCGCCACACAGTAACGCGGTGTGAGTACAGGGTTCGCTGATGGATTTGCGTGGGGTTCGTGTCGCTCCAGTACTGCATACTCCGTTTGTTTATACACCCACTGGACTGAAAATGTGCCTCCTAAGAAACGAACACATTTTCATCACAGGGTACGGTTGCAAACATGTCTTCACAAGATGTTCTTCCTGTTACATAATCCCGTGCTGACGATTGCTGGACCACGCACATTTTATACGGGTGAAAATTCAGTTCATTTTGAAGAACCCGGTGATGAGAACGTCTTGAAATGCCAAGAGCAAGTGCATGTTTTCGAGCTGAGCGTTTCGGAGATTGCAGTACTGCTTCACTAACTCGTTCGACATTTTGTGGTGTTGTAACGCTTCTCTCAGATCCTCTTCCTACGGATGACACATCCCCCGTTGTTCTGAAAGCACTTATCCAATGTAAAATTGATTGCCGTCCGGGAAAACGGCCGCGTGGGCTACTACAAATAACAAAAGAAAGGCACGCTGCACTGACATTACCGAGTGTGAATTCGAAAGCACACTTCAACACAAACTGAGCGCTCCTCGAGTATCCATTGCATTAACGCGACTGAGCAGCAACTGAATACGAACCTCCCTCGGTCACTATAAACCACGCTCACTCTCCCCTCTATTCGACCAACGCGATTTATAAAAAAGTAATTTACCGCGCTCCACTCTACACATCAAAAGAATGCCGAGAGTTACTATTTGAGAATGCTCTTGGTTAATGTCAAAGGTCCCACTTCATTCGCAAAATTGAAAACGGTTGATTGCATAGAATGCCAGACGTACAGAGAAGCTTGCCAAAATCTTCATTTGCTCGAAAATGACCAACACTGGGAATCAACGCTGACGGACGCATTTGTCTCCGCGACAACTTCGAACATTATTCCCTTCATTTTGGCTCCATCTTCGCCATCGAGCTCGAAAGATTTGTGAGCAAAATTCAGAAAGGATTTGAGCGAAAAAATTCTGCACCGTGTTCTTACCCTTAGCAACGATAGTTCCACCGATTTTTCAAACAATGTTTTCGATCAAGCTTCAATCGAAATCGAGGACATACGCTTAACCATCAACAACAAAAAGCTAATTCATCTTGGTATGATTGCGCCAGAACTTTCTGTATTTGGCGTTTATGATGTCGATTTAGGCCGTGAAAAACAGTACGATGCCAATGATTTTCTTGCATTTGTGGAAGTAAACGAGAAACTTTTGCTTGCAGAACAAAAATTAGCCTACGACACAATTACAAATTCCACACAATTACAAATTCCGTGTCAAATTGCCTCTTCAGTTTGCTATTGCCTCACCTTCAATCTTAGAATGGAATTGTTTTGGCTCCTGCTTCATCATGTGTTGCGGCTACACTATTAGATGCTCGACGAATTGCCATTGGTTGTGCAGTTGTCATTTTTAAAGTTCTGGCATGGCTCCAGTTATGATACCGTGCAAGGTCATTTTCTGGGACGAATGCACCATGGCTCATATGAAATGGCTTGAAGCACTTCATCGAACTGTTAAAGATTTACGATCAAATGCACAACCCTTCGGTGGCGCTGTCATTTTATTATATGGCAGCTTCAAACTCTTCCTGTGAAAGAAAACCTCACGTTAAAGACCAATACGCACGTACATTTGCATTTCGATGCGTCGGCAGCCACATTTTCAAAACAGCTATTGAACATTGGTGAAGGAAAAGTACCAGTTGATGCTACATCAAAATGCATTTCATTTCCATTTAACTTTTTTGTCATTGTCCCATCCATCGAACCACTTATTCAGAAAGATTTTCCGCGAACTGTCACCAATTATAAAATCATAAATAGCTTCGTGAACGTCCTATTCTGTCGGAAAAAGAAATACGCCGACGTCACAGCAAGCAACTACGCAATTAACGAACAAATTGCAGGTAACTCAGTTACCTACAAATCAAGTGACAGCGTCATGAATGCGGACTAAGTCGTTAATTATCCCATAGAGTTTTTAATTTCTTGGCTCTTCATGGTTTGCCATCGCACAAATTGTCACTCAAAGTCGTTGTGCCAATTATTCTCTTGCGGAACATTAATGCACCCCGACTGTGTTATGGAAAAAGACTTGCTGTGAAGAAACTGATGCCAAATGTCATCGATGCAAATGTTCTTAACGAAAAGTCGAAAAGAGAATATGTTCTCATTCCACACATTCCCATCATTCCCACCGACATGTCATTTTACTTCTGACGACTGCAGTTTCACATTCGATTGGCACTCTCGATGACCATCAACAATGCACAAGGTCAACCACTGCAAGTGTGTGGATTGAATTTGGAAAATTCATGTTGTATGTTGCATGCTCGCGAGTGCGACATCCAAGAAATTTATTTGTTTTTGCTAAAGGCGGAAAAATAAAAAAAATATTGTCTACCCTAAATCACTTGCATAACAAAGGAAACACAATAAAATGAATATCATGTATCCTTTACATATCATTCAATTTCAATAAATATCTTCTGCAAAAAGGTGGGAATTTAAAGAGTTGGGACCTGGGTAAACTGACTAAACCAGAGGTTGTACAGAGTTTCAGGGAGAGCATAATGGAACAATTGACAGGAATGGGGGAAATAAATACAGTAGAAGATGAATGGGTAGCACTGAGGGATGAAGTAGTGCAGGCAGCAGAGGATCAAGTAGGTAAAAAGACGAGGGCTAGTAGAAATCCTTGGGTAACAGAAGAAATATTGAATTTAATTGATGAAAGGAGAAAATATAAAAATGTAGTAAATGAAGCAGGCAAAAAGGAATACAAACGTCTCAAAAATGAGATCGACGGGAAGTGCAAAATGGCTAAGCAGGGATGGCTAGAGGACAAATGTAAGGATGTAGAGAATTATCTCACTAGGGGTAAGATAGATACTGCCTACTGGAAAATTAAAGAGACCTTTGGAGATAAGAGAACCACTTGTATGAACATCAAGAGCTCAGATGGAAACCCAGTTCTAAGCAAAGAAGGGAAAGCAGAAAGGTGGAAGGAGTATATAGAGGGTCTATACAAGGGCGATGTACTTGAGGACAATATTATGGAAATGGAAGAGGATGTAGATGAAGATAAAATGGGAGATATGATACTGCGTGAAGAGTTTGACAGAGCACTGAAAGACCTGAGTCGAAACAAGGCCCTGGGAGTAGACAACATTCCATTAGAATTACTGACGGCCTTGGGAGAGCCAGTCCTGAAAAAACTCTACCATCTGGTGAGCAAGATGTACGAGACAGGTGAAATACCCTCAGACATCAAGAAGAATATAATAATTCCAATCCCAAAGAAAGCAGGTGTTGACAGATGTGAAAATTACCGAACTATCAGTTTAATAAGTCACAGCTGCAAAATACTAACACGAATTATTTACAGACGAATGGAAAAACTGGTAGAAGCGGACCTCGGGGAAGATCAGTTTGGATTCCGTACAAATGTTGGAACACGAGAGGCAATACTGACCTCACGACTTATCTTAGAAGAAAGATTAAGGAAAGGCGAACCTACGTTTCTAGCATTTGTAGACTTAGAGAAAGCATTTGACAATGTTGACTGGAATACTCTCTTTCAAATTCTAAAGGTGGCAGGGGTAAAAATACAGGGAGCGAAAGGCTATTTACAATTTGTACAGAAACCAGATGGCAGTTATAAGAATCGAGGGGCATGAAAGGGAAGCAGCGGTTGGGAAGGGAGTGTATCAGGGTTGTAGCCTATCCCCGATGTTATTCAATCTGTATATTGAGCAAGCAATGAAGGAAACAAAAGAAAAATTCGGAGTAGGTATTAAGATCCATGGAGTAGAAACAAAAACTTTGAGATTCGCCGATGTCATTGTAATTCTGTCAGAGACAGCAAATGACTTGGAAGAGCAGTTGAACGGGATGGACAGTGTCTTGAAAGGAGGATATAAGATGAACATCAACAAAAGCAAAACGAGGATAATGGAATGTTGGCGAATTAAGTCGGGTGATGCTGAGGGTATTATTAGGAAATGAGACACTTAAAGTAGTAAAGGAGTTTTGCTATTTGGGGAGCAAAATAACTGATGATGGTCGAAGTAGAGAGGATATAAAATGTAGACTGGCAATGGCAAGGAAAGCGTTTCTGAAGAAGAGAAATTTGTTAACATCGAGTATAGATTTAAGTGTTAGGAAGTCGTTTCTGAAAGTATTTGTATGGAGTGTAGCCATGTATGGAAGTGAAACATGGACAATAAATAGTTTGGACAAGAAGAGAATAGAAGGTTTCGAAATGTGGTGCTACAGAAGAATGTTGAAGATTAGGTGGGTAGATCACGTAACTAATGAGGAGGTATTGAATAGGATTGGGGAGAAGAGAAGTTTGTGGCACAACTTGACTAGAAGGAGGGATTGGTTGGTAGGACATGTCCTGTGGCATCAAGGGATCACAAATTTAGAATTGGAGGGCAGTGTGGAGGGTAAAAATCGTAGAGGGAGACCAAGAGATGAATACACTAAGCAGACTCAGAAGGATGTAGGTTGCAGTAGGTACTGGGAGATGAAGGAGCTTGCACAGGATAGATTGGCATGGAGAGCTGCATCAAACCAGTCTCAGGACTGAAGACCACAACAACAACAACATCTTCTGGAGGATGACGGTTCAAACCCGCGTCCGGGCATCCTGATTTGGGTTTTCCGTGATTTCCCTAAATCGGGATGTTTCCTTTGGAAGGGCACGGGCCAGCCGGAGTGGCCGAGCGATTGTAGGCGCTACAGTCCGGAACCGCGTGACCGCTACAGTCGCAGGTTCGAATCCTGCCTCGGGCATGGATGCGTGTGGTGTCCTTAGGTTCGTTAGGTTTAAGTAGTTCTAAGTTCCAGGGGACTGATGACCTCAGCAGTTATGTCCCATAGTGCTCAGAGTCATTTGAACCTTTTTTTTTTTTTTTTTTTTTTTTTTTTTTTTTTTTTTTGAAGGGACGGCCGACTTCCTTCCCCATCCTTCCCTATTTCGATGGGACCGATGACCTCGCTGTTTGGTCCGCTCACCCAAACCAACCAACCAATAAATATATTCACTATCGTCAATAAAATAAATATCATTCTTTCAATCGTATCTATCTAAACATCATGACTCTTTCACATTTCAAACGATATTTCCACAATTATTTTTTCTGTGGCATCAACGCGTCAGGTATTAGCTAGTACTACATGAAAGACACAAAAGTTCGTAGTAAAGCATGTTCAACAGCTATAATGAAAGGACTTAAAGATTTAAATTTAACTTTTCATTTTTAATTGAAAAATCTTTCTCCCATGGTGAAAGTTGCCATCCAAGTACACCGGCCGTTGTGGTCGAGCGGTTCTAGGCGCTTCAGTCTGGAACCGCGCGACAGCTACGGTCGCAGGTTAGAATCCTGCCTCGGACATGGATGTGTGTGATGTCCTTAGGTTAGTTAGGTTTAAGAAGTTCTAAGTTCTAGGAGACTGATGATCTCAAATGTTAAGTCCCATAGTGCTCAGAGCCAATTGAACTATTTGAGCCATCAAAGTACTATCATGTAGACACGTCTATAATATGGCGCAGCCAAAACAGGATAGAGGATATATGAACTCTCCGTGTGCTGTCGAGAAAACATTATATGAGCATAGAAAAAGTTTCATATCTAGTAGCGATAAGAACCGAATCTGTATCGTCTTCTTGCGGCCTATGAATTACTGTCTTTGGCCGCTACTAGATAGAGTCTATTCATGTCAATGTCCGGAATGGAGCGGATACTATAGCCTCCAAACAAAGACAAACAAAATAATTTCATTCTTCAGTAATTGGTGCATGTGTTAGTCGGTTTCTACACAGTCACCTTACAGTCCGGCGCGTTGAAGGTGTTAACAATGAGTGACCGCGGATACATTGCTGACCTGAATCTGCATTTAGGATGTTCAGGAAACGTTCCATCTCGGAAATCATTAATCAGTGTCACCACCATGGCACTCCTGAAATACAATCAGCATAGCGTTGCCTGATGATGGTTGGGTCTTCACATTTCCACTGCTCGCATTGCTCATTCGTCTCGGGGTCATTGTGATCCACGCAGCGATCGCCCGTCCGTGGTGACAAGGTGACTAAAGAAGTCATCTGGACTGGCCTGACACATCTGCAAAATTTTCGTTGCCGCCTCAGTCCGGCTTTTTGAATGAGTTTAAGCAGTCGCGAAGTATGGAAAGTAGCGACCTTTGACATGTTAAACCAACAATAATGGTAAAAATTACAAAATATTACAGAATATGTCCGCGTCTTGCTATCACCTTATTCACAGTACGTCTATTGAGATACGGCGGCCCTCGAGTACCAGGACCTTCACCGTTGCGGCTTCTGGTTCTTCAAAGGGAGATCAGTTTTGCCACTTGGTTCTTTGTCATTTTCAACTGTTTGACTGCACTGGGCGTCTGCGCCACCTGGCCAGAGTCACGTGATTGTGCACTTAAACCGTTAACTCCCAGCAACTCAGCATAGGTTGTTGCAGTGCTTTTCCCTTCAAATATTGAAAAAGAATCACCGCGCGGTACTCCACTCTGTCAATGGACAGTGCCAGGTTGATTTGGATCCTCTAGAGGTGTACTAGCGGCTGTGGTACGAAGGCTTTAATGGTTACATGGGCCGCGCACATACACCTGAAAAGAAACAAACAATTAATTACCTAACTTTATTTTTCCGATGTGACAAGTTCAAACTTTATGACCAATTCTCATACGGTCTACAGGCTTACTAGACGGTTCTGACAGGTAGACTGCTAAACTGCTATGGAGGCAGGCATGAGAAGGACTAACACAAACCAATAAAGTGAATGCTACACACCCATCTCACGCCAGAATTCACGACCAGTAAACTGTATTCACAATTATTATTAATTTTATTGCACAACAGCGACAGTGACCTTTGATGATCTAAGTTTAGTCGCTCAGCTGCGTTGGATCTGATATATTTGTAAAGTGGGAGCAATGCGTAACTACTAGCACCTGCAAGAGAATCACAGTCTTTCGTGCCTTTTGTGACAGATAGCACAATGCTTGAAGATTGAGAGGGTAGCTGTCGTAGAAAGACAGAAATATTTACCCTTGCGGGCGTTGACCGTACGGCATATTTCTACGACCCAATCATTCTGCACACAACCCCACGATTTATAAAAACGTCGAATGCAGTACATGAAATATTACACTGGTGCATAAGTTCATAGTGTTTGTGTTTCCTTGTTTGTTTTCCGGTGGCTATGTGTTCATTTATAGATTGTCATTTTTTTATTTGTAGTTCACTGTTGCTATTTGAGTTTACATACGGACATTTCGTCATTTGGGGACAGTGACTGGAGCGGTGGACGCTAGAAAATGGAGTGGCAAGTGGAGAAAACGGAATTCATTAGAGGGGTGGCAGCAGAGGAGGCATCCAGAAACATTTGCGTCGTGTATGGGGACAATGCCATTGGTGCTATTAGTGACTCTCAACGTTCAGGAAGACGAATTAATCCAGAATGATCAACGCCAGTGTACTCGAGAACTGTTGAAAGTGATGAACTGAAATCATTCCACCATCGAGCGACATTTTTATGCAGTGGAGAAGGTTCAAAATCTGATATATGCGTCCCGCATTCTCTAAGCCGAAATCACAAAAATCAGCATGTGGCCATATGTGCATCTCTGCTTGCTCGTCATCAATTGGCTCATGAACAACACCAACCACTCCTATCCTGTATCGTTACTGGTGACAAGAAATAGTTTATTTATGCCAACACAAGGAAAAGAAAGGAATGATTGAGCCCAAATAAAGCAGCAACTCCCCGTGCAACGACCTATGTATATCAATGAAAGTTTATGTTATGCATCTGGTGGAACAAAAATGCACTCCGAACAAGGCCTCAAAACCACGTTATTTTAACAGAGCAGAATCGAAAAGTTACCGAATCGTAAGCACACTGCTGCAAATAGTGAAGAAGAATTTATAATTTATGACTAAGGTCTCTGTTATTTCTGTCTTGTCTATTTATTAAGCTTATCGAAAAACGCTACGAACTTACGCACCAACCTTATACAAGTGATCGAGTGGTGTTGTGGTCTTCAATCCGAAGACTGGTTTGATGCATCTCTCCATACTACAGTATCTTGTGGAAGCCTCTTCATCTCCGAATAAACTGCAACCACATCCTTGTGACTCTGCTCGCTTAGTCTTAGTCTAAGATTTTTACCGTCCATTCTTCCCTCCAGTACTAAACTGGTGGTCCCTAGATGCCCCAGAATGTGTCCTATCAACCAATCCCTTCTTCTCGTCAATTTGTGCCACAAATTTCTTTTCTCCCTAACTATATTCAGTACCTCCTCACTATTCACGTGATCTACCCATCTAAGGTTCAGCATTTTTCAGTAGCACCACATTTCAAAAGCTTTATTCGCCTCTTGTCTAAAGTGTTTACCATCCATATTTCGCTTCCATACAGAGCTACACCTAACACAAAAACATTCAGAAAAGACTTCCTTACTCTTCAGTAACGCTTTCCTTTTGACTATCGGTCTACATTTTATATCCTCTCCAGTTCGGTCACCATCAGTTATTTTGCTGTCCAAATAGCAAAACTCATTTATTACTTTTAGTGTCTCGTTTCCTAATATAATTCTCTCAGAATCACTTGATCCGATATATTCTTTTTATACAAATTGTTCGGAAATTCCCGCTACAGACTCCTAGGACTTGTGGGGGCCGTGAGTGCATAATATTCTGAATAGGGACCCATGACCGGAAACATCATCGAAAGACGCTGTAGAGTATCACAGCTATAGACTCCGGGATACGTAAATGTGCGTAAATACTGGATGATTATGTGTTGATGTTACAGACTTTCAAGGATGATGGAGAAGGATAATTGTATCTATTTGAGGTAGGGGTCGCTGGTTCGGAAACGAACGAATCGAAGGTTGTAAGCGGAAGCAATTTTGATACCTCTGACTTTGGAATACATGTACCGGTACTGTTCCTGCTAAGATTGTAGGGTATGCAACTTTCAGAGGTGGTAGTGTGGGACCAAATAAAGAAAAAATGTCAAGTAAACATGGGCTCTAAAATGCACACCCAAGTAGCTATGAGAACTTGTTGAACTTCACTGGTGTGAAACGCATCTCCTCTGTTGAGCAAGTGCTCATAGCTCTTAAGGTGTGCATTCTAGAGCTCATATTTACTGGACATTTTTTCTTGTTTTGGTCCATACTACCACCTCAAAATATCTTCCTGTACTTACGTACATTTACAGCCGTCGGCGCCTATAACTTTGACGCTCTGCAGCATCTTTGGATGACATTTCCAGACATGGGTTCTTATTCAAAATCTTATGCACTCATTCCGCCCTACAGGTCCCAGAAGTTTGTAACGGGGATTTTCGAACACTCTGTATAAATGTTGCTTAAAAACTACTACAAGAATAATTATTAAAGTCGTCCACAGCTGCATATTTCCTCGTTATTCGAGAAAATTTGATATAATCGTCCCCACAATAATCAGTGATAATAGACGCCCAAATGACTTCACGTTGTAACAAACTTTTTTTAAAAAATTAAGTTTTTAAGATTACATTGAACGAATGTCTGATCTGTGGAATGGGTACTGAACTCGAACTATCGTGGAGTGTGTTGTAACTGCAGGTGGTGTGCTTACTCTGTGTTATTCTTAACAAAACTTTACACGGATTGAATGGGCAATGCAACTTACAATACCAATAAAGAAATATAGGCATTGCAAAATACATTCAGTCCCTTAGGCACTGAATCGTCTGGCCCTGATCAAAACTGATAACCTTGGTCCCTGTGAACATACCAAATAAATTAAATTGTCTTACCTAAAGCAGCAACGGAATAATGCGATATATTCTGGTCTTTTATTAAAAAAATATTAATTCTAGCTACAGGCTCTGTAGTGTGCAATGCTGCCCATAATACTTTGAAATGCAAATAAAATTGTTTTGGCTGATAAACGAGAACATTTAACAAAATTCAACTTCTTTGAAAAATATATGACCTCGACTGGGAGGCGGTACTGGTTGTGGTGAGATACTAACACTGATTTTTTTAGCAAAATTATATTGCAAGTTAAGCTTGGCTTTTCAAAAACATCTGACAATTGAAGTTACATTACTGACAATTGACTCACAAACAATTAGAATTAAACAGCAAGTATTATCTAACCTCATTAATCCAACATAAATGCCAATCATCAAATTACATATAGCTATGTTAACAAATCATAGAAGCATTACAAAAGTGAAATATCAAACTAGCCTCGTTATCAAAATAATTTACGTACATTCTGGGGTTACTCAACAATTATCAGCCAATTCATCTATACAAACGCACTGGCAAAAACCAAAATCATAATTATTTAACATGTTACCTTGCTTGCATGAAGACTTCTGCTCCATGTTCAACAATACTGACATACCTAAATCAATCTAACACTTGGTGGCTTTACGCAGCACACCACATAAACGGTTTACTCCGTCGTCTTTTCCTCGCAGATAGCTACCTACAACTGTGCGCCAAGCGCTCTCTTACTCCAACACTATAATAACCTCTGATCAGAAGCGGTATCTCAGTGTCTGCGGTCTTACACAGTCAGCGATATAAAACCTATAAAAGACATACATCGTTTATAAATTCACATTCGGGTGCCACATAAAAATGTGCCCCGCTATACCTCATTCAAAACACTCCAACGGGGCTTAACAAATTTGACACATATTTGGAAGTACCTTGTACAACAAATGTGTGGTAAATTTATCTAACTATATAACTTCATTTCATTCGAAAGAATTGATAGTGCTAAGGTGCATGGCTGCAGCCTATGAGTATATTGAAGTGACTGCATGATAAAGTCCTTTTCATTTTGTTTTGTGCAGGTTCAACAAATGAGTAGTGACCAATGTAGATTGCATTCAGTGTACCAATACATCTGAACTCCATATTATTTTCCTCAGTCATGTGCAGAGATGCAATAGGTGCTTGTAACAGATTAACAACTGTAGTTGGCGATTATCACAATATCAGTAACTTGATGACTGATATCATCACTGCTCTTCATAGTAGAGATTCTTTTAAGATCCAAACAACATATTGAGTCACCTATGTTGAAGTATGAATACCAGTAGTAAATTGCTCCAATTCCATGAACAGGAGACTGGATAATGGAAGTTATCAAAAGTAGCAAAGATAAGGTAGTGCAACATGACCACTTCTACCTATGTCAACATCGAGTAATCCATCTGATCAGAAAAAAATTCAGTATAATAATGAAATTAGACTGGATGAAACTACAATGCTTTACATCAGAGTGAATAGGAAAAAGTGAACTCTGAATAAGACAAATTCATAAGTGTATCATCACGCTGCCATTTAGACATAGAATAATCAAACATTACATAGAACGTCACTGGTTCATAACGTTCTACTGTGGCTCTCAGAGGCCTTGTACTTGCAATATTGAGACATAATTACTTAAGAAAACCTAACAGTAAAATCAAGAACTGAATGGCTCCAGATGGCATTGTACTTAGAACACTTCCAGATCTTACTAACTAAACCAACTGTAGAGAAAATATCGATCAGAGGCTCCAAATGGCCTTTCTAGATACATAAATGCTGGTCTTAATAGCTATAAAATTTGTGGGGCTCCAAGTGGCCTTTCTACATGAAATAAATACTGGTGTCAACAACTAAAAATGAGACTGTGGTTCAGGGTGGCCTTGTGTGACATAGTATAAACATCAAAGCTGAGAAACTATCATAAAATATAATTTACCTATAATACCATATGGCACTCAGAGGTCTATACATAATTCATAATGAGAATGTGTAACTTGACATGGCTTTTACAAGAAAAAAGTGCATAATTAGCAGTATTATATAAAAGTGCGGCTCTGTAAAGCCTGTATGAATAAATATTAGACCAATAGACACAGAATCAAAGTATGGTATCATTTGAGTACAGACACAATATTTATAAAACTATCTATAAAATGACCTATATCTCTAACAATGCACATATCTACAGGGAAGGATATGGGAATGATTGATAAGGGCAGTGCACTTTATGTGTGAAGAAAATGATTTACAGTCAATCATCATTTGCCTTGAGTCAAGAACTGCTATGGTCAAATCAAAGAAAAAATATGATTATAGATTATGCAAGCATAAAGACTGGAGTACTATGTGCAATATAGTTTGCTGGCTTGGGAAATTTAACATATCACAGTAAATCATGAGATAAATATGCAAATATGAGGGTCAATAGGAGAAATAGTGGAATCTGTAAATGTGATTAGTAACCTGAAAAGAAAGAAGTCATGCATGCTAACATAAGAAGGCAGTATCATACGCAGTCTCATAAGGAATGGTGAAAAATAAATGTTTTTAGGTGTAAAGCTTCTGTGACAGTATCCCACAAACACCTTCACTCATTTAGCACAAGGTAAGACAGATTTTCCTAGGAAGGACACAAAAAATTGTTCAAATGGCTCTGAGCATTATGGGACTTAACAGCTGAGGTCATCAGTCCCCTAGAACTTAGAACTACTTAAACCTAACTAACCTAAGGACATCACACACAACCCTGCCCGAGGCAGGATTCGAACTTGCGACCGTAGCGGTCTCGCGGTTCCAGACTTAAGCGCTTAGAACCGCTCGGCCACTCCGGCCGGCTAGAAAGGACACAACATACGCAGAATACATATTAACATCATACAATATCATTATAGAAAAATTATCAATATCAATATAATTCTGATTATTGGAGTGCACCTCATGGCATGAACACTTATTAAATATCAATATTCCATCACTATTCCATAAATTTGGTGCAGCACATGGCATGAACACTCAGTAAATAATCTAACAATACTCTTATATCTAACACAAAATGTGGATAAAAATATTCTTAATCCTAAAACTGTACAGGAAACCTCCTTAATTTGCCTAGTACACTAACGTAAAATGTTTGTAAAGATCTGCCAGGAAACAGCGTGAGAAGTGTCAATGGTGTTTAGTATTCCATATAAGTCGCTTATGTCATGCTTTCTATGCAGTGCATTTCCTGGACACCTTCATGTGCTTCTATTTATGAGCAAAATAGCTCATTTGGAAACAATGAGGCTTCGGCACATTAGTTGTGCAAAATATAGGAAATAGATGAGTATATGCAATCAACATGAGTTACAGCGTGCATGGATTTCTTAAGTCTACATAGGTGAAAGCAAGTAAACTAGTGGCATCATCAAGTGCAAGAGATATAAATAGCAATACAGAGTACAAGACTAGGAATAAATGAAACATAGCAATCTCATTAAATACAAAGAGTGAGTAACCTAACAAAAATGTAGTAGTAATTCATCAGGCAATAGCATAAATTAAATGTCAACAGTAATACACTCCTGGAAATTGAAATAAGAACACCGTGAATTCATTGTCCCAGGAAGGGGAAACTTTATTGACACATTCCTGGGGTCAGATACATCACATGATCACACTGACAGAACCACAGGCACATAGACACAGGCAACAGAGCATGCACAATGTCGGCACTAGTACAGTGTATATCCACATTTCGCAGCAATGCAGGCTGCTATTCTCCCATGGAGACGATCGTAGAGATGCTGGATGTAGTCCTGTGGAACGGCTTGCCATGCCATTTCCACCTGGCGCCTCAGTTGGACCAGCGTTCGTGCTGGACGTGCAGACCGCGTGAGACG
This sequence comes from Schistocerca nitens, assembly GCF_023898315.1. Classification (NCBI taxonomy): domain Eukaryota; kingdom Metazoa; phylum Arthropoda; class Insecta; order Orthoptera; family Acrididae; genus Schistocerca; species Schistocerca nitens. Next base: position 613,312,801 of record NC_064617.1, read on the forward strand.
ACGCTTCATCCAGTCCCAAACATGCTCAATGGGGGACAGATCCGGAGATCTTGCTGGCCAGGGTAGTTGACTTACACCTTCTAGAGCACGTTGGGTGGCACGGGATACATGCGGACGTGCATTGTCCTGTCGGAACAGCAAGTTCCCTTGCCGGTCTAGGAATGGTAGAACGATGGGTTCGATGACGGTTTGGATGTACCGTGCACTATTCAGTGTCCCCTCGACGATCACCAGTGGTGTACGGCCAGTGTAGGAGATCGCTCCGCACACCATGATGCCGGGTGTTGGCCCTGTGTGCCTCGGTCGTAGGCAGTCCTGATTGTGGCGCTCACCTGCACGGCGCCAAACACGCATACGACCATCATTGGCACCAAGGCAGAAGCGACTCTCATCGCTGAAGACGACACGTCTCCATTCGTCCCTCCATTCACGCCTGTCGCGACACCACTGGAGGCGGGCTGCACGATGTTGGGGCGTGAGTGGAAGACGGCCTAACGGTGTGCGGGACCGTAGCCCAGCTTCATGGAGACGGTTGCGAATGGTCCTCGCCGATACCCCAGGAGCAACAGTGTCCCTAATTTGCTGGGAAGTGGCGGTGCGGTCCCCTACGGCACTGCGTAGAATCCTACGGTCTTGGCGTGCATCCGTGCGTCGCTGCGGTCCGGTCCCAGGTCGACGGGCACGTGCACCTTCCGCCGACCACTGGCGACAACATCGATGTACTGTGGAGACCTCACGCCCCACGTGTTGAGCAATTCGGCGGTACGTCCACCCGGCCTCCCGCATGCCCACTATACGCCCTCGCTCAAAGTCCGTCAACTGCACATACGGTTCACGTCCACGCTGTCGCGGCATGCTACCAGTGTTAAAGACTGCGATGGAGCTCCGTACGCCACGGCAAACTGGCTGACACTGACGGCGGCGGTGCACAAATGCTGCGCAGCTAGCGCCATTCGACGGCCAACACCGCGGTTCCTGGTGTGTCCGCTGTGCCGTGCGTGTGATCATTGCTTGTACAGCCCTCTCGCAGTGTCCGGAGCAAGTATGGTGGGTCTGACACACCGGTGTCAATGTGTTCTTTTTTCCATTTCCAGGAGTGTAGTATCTTGTATAGGGTGTGCAATAATGACAAAGTGTAGTAGCATAGCTTCATAAAAAATGTCACATTTTATGGTATCAGTAAAGACAAAATAGCGTCATAAATATGTGGATATAAGATACATAGGGGCTATGTACAAAAAAGGACACAAATTCTTGTTATAAAAAAAATGTTTGAGTTACAGTTTGCAGCGGTCAGACCACCCAATGAATGTGATCCACTGGACACATGTCAAAATAAATGGTGTCTCTTTCAGTTATTTTTTTCATGCACATACATATGAAAACAGAGAAATGTGTAAGTTCTAAGTTAATGGTAAGAGAACCAACCTGCAAGATTCTCCCTGCCAGGCAAGTCGCTACCTAATAAAATTCTGAATAAACAAGAAATCGTGAACACAAGGAACCAATAGAATTTGTATAAGTATGGGACATGTGTCAAGGAAAAGGTCTGATGTGTTTTACAGTTAAGGGGACCCATATGGAAAGCAAAATAAGTATAAGTTCAGATTTACTGGTAATGCAAATAACGACTTCTGCTAGAGAAAGCCCGCATCTCGTGGTCGTGCGGTAGCGTTCTCGCTTCCCACGCCCGGGTTCCCGGGTTCGATTCCCGGCGGGGTCAGGGATTTTCTCTGCCTCGTGATGGCTGGGTGTTGTGTGCTGTCCTTAGGTTAGTTAGGTTTAAGTAGTTCTAAGTTCTAGGGGACTTATGACCACAGCAGTTGAGTCCCATAGTGCTCAGAGCCATTTTTCTGCTAGAGAAATGGCAAGTATCGTATTTCCTGAAAAGTAGCAAAAAAAAAAAACTATATAAAGCTGAAAAGGGGTGAGAAATTCTCATTCAAATGCCATCCTTATCCTACACGTGGTGTACCCTGCTGTAAACTGACGAGGCTCTGGAGACCGAGTGACTCCCAAGCTAAGGGGTCCACCTCTTCCATGCCAATGGCATCCTTGGAGGTCGGATGAGCGGGTAGAGATTAGGGCATTGAGATAGCCTTTGTCCTTGGGTTGAGAAACGGACCAAGGTGGAAGATCCAATGTTGGACAATGGCATAGGACACCAGGGGTAGGTGGGAGTCTTTGAGCCATGGTGAAGGTAACTCAGCTAGGAGAAAGATACTCTGATCACAAACTGAATGGCTCAGAACCGTGGATGGCAGCCCATCACTGAGCTCAGATTCGGAAGGCCAATAACCTACCAGCCTTAAATTATGAGATCAAAGAAAAAGTCAAAAGAAAGTACCAGCCTGATCAAAATGTTGACGTCAATTGAATGATTAATGGAATGTTTGGTTTGCGAACTGGAGCTTGGAATATTGGATCAATCATGACTGGAGGAATGAAGCAACTGGACACAGTACTAGGCAACTATAAGTGCCTCGTAGCAGCTGTACAAGAAACAAGAATCCTCGAAGGAATCATGAAGGTCGGAGATCACTGCACATTATTCAGCAGCAAATGAGGAACTGCCAAATTGGACCTCTGGAGTGGGATTTTCTATTCACAACAAGGTGTTCTCAGCAGTTAGTAAATGGATCCCAATAAATGATCGCATTTGTGCGATGATTCTGAAGGAATCACCATGCAAGATTTGCATTGTTAACTGTCATGCACCACTGGAGGACACGGATGATGAGATAAAGAACAACTTTTATGCTGATTTGGAGGACAGTATTGACAGACTACCGCGACATTCGATCCGCTTAGTCCAGGGTGATCACAATGCACAAATTGGAACAGAAAATGAATATCGACCCACAATTTGGGCCGAATAGCCTACAAGAAGTGACCAACGATAACGGTGTTAGGCTGATAAATTTTTCTGACGTTAGAAGAATGATCATTAGTAGCACCTACTTCCCACGGAAAGAGATACATAAAGCAACATGGATGCCGCCAAATGGTAAGATGAAAAACCAGACTGATTATGCATTGATGGATCGAAGGCATTGTGGATGCATCGAGCAAATACGAAAGTACCATGGTGCTGATATGAATTCAGACCACTTTTTGGTAGTTTTGACTATCTGTCTAATATTCTGTACAAAATGGCAAAGGAAAAAAGAAGGAATAGTTCGTCATGATAAGAACAAACTTTCAAATGAGCCAAGTAAGGCAGTGATACCAAGATAGAGTCACTGCCTCGCTTTTGGGAACAGAGGCCCCGGATAATGTAGAAGGAATATGGACACGATTGAAGGAAGTGGTTATCCAGAGTGCAAAGTAAGAACTGGGATGGCAAACTAAACTCAAAAACAAATCAAAGTTTGACGATGAATGCCAATCGGCTGTTAAAGATAGAATGGAGGAGAGATAAGAGTGGTTAAATCACCCATCAGAAGATACAAAAGCAACATACTCAGAACTGAGTGACTGACAGACAGATTCATTACTAAATGTAGAAACTCCGGAAGGAAGTATAGAACAAGAATGGAAGTTAAATACAGAGGAAGAGGAAGTACCTGAACCTTCAATGGAAGAGGTAAGCACAATTGTAGAGTCACTCAAAAACAGTAAAGTGCCAGGTGGTAGTGGTAGTGGTGCAGAACTGGTTAGAAACGGAGGTGAAGTTCTATAGCAGGCGCTAAGACAGCTTATTGTCAAAATCTGGTCATCAGAGGAGATCCAGGCTGAATTGAAGAGAGCAATTGTATGCCCAATTTTTAAAAAAGGAGACGCCACGTAAGTAGACAATTATCGAGGAATCTCGCTACTTGAGATAGGTTATAAAGTCTTAACCTCCCTGTTACTTAGTCGCCTGAAATCTGCTCTATAAGAGATCCTAGGACCATATCAATGTGGATTCATGGCAGGATGCTCAACCATAAAAAATGGTTCAAAAGGCTCTGAGCACTATGGGACTTAACATTTGAGGTCATCAGTCCCCTAGAACATAGAACTACTTAAACTTAACTAACCTTAGGACATCACACACATCCATGCCCGAGGCAGGATTCGAACCTACGACCGTAGCGGACGCGCTGTTCCAGACTGAAGTGCCTAGAAGCACTCGGCCACACCGGCCGGCTGCTCAACCATAGATCACATCTTTACGCTACGATAGCTAATGGAAAAGTACGACGAATTTGATAGAGAGTTACACCTCATGTTTATAGATTTCCGAAAGGCCTATGACAGCATTAACCGGACAGTATTATGGAGGATAATGCAGGAGTTTGGCATCACAAGAAAATATATCAGAGTGATTGAAGCATGCTATACAGATACAAGCTGCCAAGTATGGTTTAGAAACCAAATGTCAGAGTCTTTCACTGTTCAAAACGGTTTGTGACAAGGAGATCCTTTGTCCCCAGTACTATTCAACATTGCGCTGGAAAAGGTACGACGTGAAATTGGTAACGACAGGGAGATAGATATGAATGGAACTGACATAATCTTGGCCTTTGCCGATTATGTGATGATTATGGGAGACTCATTTATTCAGATAGTGTCTGACACCACTAGGTTCATGAAAGAGGCAAGACAAGTGCGATTAGCTGTCAACAACGAGAAAACCAAATATGTGATCGTCTCACACCGACAGGATTTCCCTACCACTATCAATATAGATGGACACTATTTTGAACGAGTAGAGAAATTTAAGTACCTGGGATCGAATCTATGTAATAAAAGCGAGGTTCAGAAAGAGATTCAACAGAGAATAATTAATGCTAATCGTGTCTTCTTCAGTCTCAATAACTTATTCAAGTCACGCTTGGTCTCACAAAACAGCAAAATCAAACTTTACATGGCACTGGTAAACCCGGTTCTGTTACATGGCTGCGAGGCATGGGCTACTTCCCAAACACTTGAAGAGCGCATTTGAAAGGAAAGTGCTCAGAAATATCTATGGGCCTACATTCAACAGAGAAAACGGAAGATGGGAAAGGAGGCAAAAAGAGGACTTCTACGAAAGTTTTGGGAAAGCTGACGTTGTTAGGACCATCAGAGGACGACGACTCCAATGGTTGGGACATGTCTTAAGAGCTGGAGAACCTATCCCCAACCGAATGTTCAATTCCCACCTGATTGTAAGACGCCCAAGAGGTCGTTCAAGGACTAGGTGGAAAGATGGAGTGGTGAAGACGTTGCAGAAGGTAGAACCAACAGCATCCCTGGAAGATCGGAAATACCTGCAACTGTCATCAGGACAATGCTCCTTCTTGTCTCACTGATTGTGCTATTGATCTTTGTATAGTGTGTTATTCTGCTCTGTAATATTTCTTTTGCTTTCTGTTATGGGCCTTTATGGCCTGTTACGTACAATAAATGAGATATATATGAGAGAGAAACAGAGAGCAGTAGTGTAGTCTCCAGAATGCAAGACGTCGAACTGAAGAAATAATGCGTGTCGTCAAAATTGGTGCTTATCTACATCTGTAGTGTAAATAAAATATCTGGTCATATAAAAATTTCGTAGAATAAATGACGTAAACTTTTATTCTCAAATTATTGCTGCTTAAATAATCGCAGCCGTATTCTTGGCTATAAAACTTACCTTATTGGTATTTAAGTAATTTCCCGTTATTGCTATACGATGGAAATTGAAATTCCGTACATATGATTCTGGTGTTGCATAGCTACAAAAGACGTGAAAAAAAATGGACAAATTCAATGTATCAGTCCGGGAAAGTAAAATCGTATAAAAGGTAATTTACGTGATGGCAGAATCTGCTATGTTGTATTTACAAAGCGCAGTATCAGTGATCCAGTTCTGTGTTTGGCTTGGCTTAATATTTTTGAGATGAATGTCAATGGCCGGCCGCTGGTGGCCGAGCGCTTCTGGCGCTACAGTCTGGAACCGCGCGACCGCTACGGTCGCAGGTTCGAATCCTGCCTCGGGCATGGATGTGTGTGTTGTCCTTAGGTTAGTTAGGTTTCAGTAGTTCTAAGTTCTAGGGGACTTATGACCTCAGCAGTTGAGTCCCATAGTGCTCAGAGCCATTTGAACCATTTTTGAATGTCAATGTGATTAGTTTTGGAAATCGATGTTTTCAAATAAATATGCTTGACCGTTTGGTGCTGGTGGTATTCAGCTCTGGTTATTTTATTGTGTACTGATATGCTGTTGATGATTTGGCGATTGATCTCATAGGATCTGTGCACTGCTGTTAAATCAGATGGGCATTGGGAGTAAAAAGAAGTAACATTGACGTCAATCGGCTTGATATATGCGGAGCAGAGTTGTGTTTTGGTCGGCGTAGCGCTACATTGCTCTGAAGTAAGCTGCGGCGTGCAGCTGTGCGGCCCGACGGTATTGTTGACCGCGTCGCTGCTGGTTTCAAGGACGGCAGGACACTTACCTGTTGCAGATACCACAATTTGTCTGTCCGTGGCCTCTATGTTTCAATAGGCTGTGCTACCCTTTGCCCTTGATCTTGACTATTTTGTAACATTTGAGAAATCTTACCGAGCGAGGCGGCTCAGTGGTTAGCACACGGGACTTTGCATTCGGGAGGACGACAGTTCAAATCCACGTCTGGCCATCCTCATTTAGGTTTTCCGTGATTTCCCTAAATCACTTCAGGCAAATGCCTGGATGGTTCCTTTGAAATGGCACGGCCGATTTCCTTCCCCATCCTTCCCTAATCCGAGCTTGTGCTCCGTCTTTAATGACCTCGTTGTCGACGCGACATTAAACTCTAATCTCCTCCTTCTCCCCTCTGAGAGTTCTTAGCGTTATCAGAACTGTTTACGGTTTGTTTAGGATAACTGTGTGGGGTTGGTACATCGGAATCAGTGTGGCAGCTTGTATTAAAGAAACGGTGGACTGAATATCAAGTATTTTCTTCCCCTTGCGTAGTCTGTTGCGAAAATAAATTGGAAATATTTTTGACATTGTCCTGAAGGGCTGTCTCTTTGGATAGAAAAGATTGATCGTAGATAATAAAATCCTGTTCATACAAAATGACATCTGCATATGCACTGGTCTTCTGAACATTCTTCCTAAGACGTTGCTTTCGTGGCGTAGGCTTTTCTGTACTGGTACTCAAAGTCTTACTCTGAGCGGTCTCACAAATTTTATCTGAAATATCAGACATGTTGCCTGACAGTGTAAGGTCAACTGTGCCAGAAGATAATTTTTTTTTATGAAAGCTGCTGTCAATTGTAGTTCTCTAACGTAATCAGAGTGAATGTGTTCTGTTCGTTAGAACTAGAAGTGGACTGCCCGCATCTCGTGGTCGTGCGGTAGCGTTCTCGCTTCCCACGCCCGGGTTCCCGGGTTCGATTCCCAGCGGGGTCAGGGATTTTCTCTGCCTCGTGATGGCTGGGTGTTGTGTGCTGTCCTTAGGTTAGTTAGGTTTAAGTAGTTCTAAGGTTCTAGGGGACTTATGACCGCAGCAGTTGAGTCCCATAGTGCTCAGAGCCATTTGAACCATTTAGAAGTGGACTGTTGAAATAAATTCGAACTGTTGTGACCATCATTTTACAGACTGTGACATCAGATAGGGCTGGCTAATCGTCGATAAGAAAACTCTGTTTGCTCAAAATAACATCTGCATCCGTGCTGAAATTCTGAAGGTGACTTCCACGAAGTGGCTGTGTCTTGTTTTCTGTTGTAATGGACATCGTCTTCTTGTACCTGTTAATGATGGGTTCTGACTACAGGTTGTCATGATTATACGTATCTAGTTTGAAGGAGATAAACAGAATGGTGATATATTGCGTGGTTCCATAGGAATCCGTAGCAATAGCAGATCCAACAGAAGTGTTGTTAGAAGAATTCTGCTTCTCAGAATGGACTGCAAAGTATGTCGGTGGGCTGTGAGAAGTATACGTAGTTTGCTTTTGCGCAGTGTTAGTTGCACAAGTCAAATATTCAGTGTAAGAGAAATCGTCTTGTTCTTCAAAAAAGTTTGCGGTTTGACGCAGTGTCAATCTAATATTTCTGGTGTGCGTCACGCAAGGAAACAAACTCTGTTCCGTGTTGAGACTGAATGTGGCGTCTGATATTTGATTGCTCACATTATTAATCTGAGGGAAATAAAAGTTATTTTTTGAGGTTTGATTTTGCTGTATGAATCTGGTTTGTAAATCAATCCGTGGGGAATAGTACGTCTCAGCACAAAGGATGACTGAAGCAAAAGTGTTTGCACACGATGAAGCGGAAAGCTGTGGTGTAAACGGAAGGTTTTCATGAGAAAAGGCGGCGTTGTGTGTACCATTTTTGGGTTGACAGAAAACTTCTTTACTGTTAATGTCATCATGCTTAATAGGGGACTTGATAAGTTCACTATTAACTGTATCAGACTGCGTGTGTGGCTCAACAGAGCGGTGATGTGCGTCACTCCAGACGGTATTGTCGTTAGTATCATTGAAATGTAATGAAATTTCTGACGTGAGAAACTTGGCTATGTTTTCAGATTTGATAGGCACAATTGGTTCATTAATGTATTCAGAGATTATCAAACTGCTGTTGCTGACGACAGCGTTGGATGAAAAACTGTCAATTTCATGCTGCTTAATGGAGGTCATGGTTAATTTTTCAGTAAAATTTAGCTTGTATTGTCGATAGAATTTTCAATAGAATGTGGAGTTTGCGATGTGGCAATGTCTGTAACGGACGCTATACAAGCGTCAACATGGACTTTTAAGACGTGCATCTAACCAACTTGTCTTGTTGATCTACTCTTTCATTAAATGACTGGGTTTCGTCTGTAAGCTTTGTATAGGTTTCACTACACTTATCTCTCAACTTGTCCATTGAACTGAATGGTAGTGTCAACTTGTCTTTGTCGTATGATAGAAAATTGTTCATCATTTTTATTAAATCGTTCGTTGAACTGAGTGGTGTCATCACCTTGTTTTTGTCGTAAATGAGTGGTGGTGTCAAAATCGTACTTCTCGCAACTGAGTATTCTGTTTAATCACCACCTGCATAAGATTTTGAAACATCGCTTCCGTATTCTTTTCAACTGATGCGTCGGGTGTCACCTATGTTGTGTTTCGTGGTGTGGAGACATCATCTACAACCATGGACGTCCCATTTGTTGCATTATCTGCATAATTACCGCTAATAGAATCTGACAGATGGTTTAGAATAGACTGAGTACTTTGCACTATTGCCGGCCGAAGTGGCCGTGCGGTTAAAGGCGCTGCAGTCTGGAACCGCAAGACCGCTACGGTCGCAGGTTCGAATCCTGCCTCGGGCATGGATGTGTGTGATGTCCTTAGGTTAGTTAGGTTTAACTAGTTCTAAGTTCTAGGGGACTAATGACCTCAGCAGTTGAGTCCCATAGTGCTCAGAGCCATTTGAACCATTTTTTTGCACTATTGTTTCCTCTGACATACCGTTGGCAGTCTGATTAATTGTGTGAAAAGTGAGTAAACACTGACCTCATTCGGTAAACAATCAAGTTTTGAATTGTGCACGGCAGCCATGTGCATATCAGCGGCGTCCGCAATACCGGAATCTGCAGTCTGATTACTACACAAATTAGTGAGTGAAATTATAACGTCAGGAAAACTTTGAACATAACTGCTAAGGTTCAGTGACCGTGTCAGAATTATATCAGAACAAAAAAACCTCGGTCACAAATACTAAGTCAAAATTGACCAGGTTTCGACGCTACTATGAGCGTCGTCTTCAGAATTAGACTAACTGTTCTAAAACATATTAGGTATATAATACGTTAATAAAATTAAAGTTTGTACTGACTGGAAAAAGATGCACTACTTACAAGTCAAAAATGGTTCAAATGGCTCTGAGCACTATGGGACTCAACTTCTGAGGTCATTAGTCCCCTAGAACTTAGAACTAGTTAAAGCTAACTAACCTAAGGACATCACACATCCATGCCCGAGGCAGGATTCGAACCTGCGACCGTAGCGGTCTCGCAGTTCCAGACTGCAGCGCCTAGAACCGCCCGGCCACTTCGGCCGGCCAACTCACATATTAAAAAAGATCTAAGCCGGAAAGGCGACGTCATGAGTAGTTGTAAGTAAGATGGCGAGCAGCCCTAAGCGGTTCGCCATCTTACTTACAACTACTCATGACGTCGCCTTTCCGGCTTAGATCCTTTTTAATATGTGACTTGTAAGTACTGCATCTTTTTCCAGTCAGTACAAACTTTCATTTTATTAATGTATTATATACCTAATATGTTTCAGAACAGTTAGTCTAATTCTGAAGACGACGTACATAGTAGCGTCGAAACCTAGTCAATTTTGACTTAATATTTGTGACCGAGGGCTTATTTGTTCTAATATAATGTCAGGAACCAGTACATTATTTTTGGAAACGGAACTCACGTTTTCTGTAGCGCTTTGCGACTGTCCATCGCAGAGTGGTTACTATCATTCTCAACATTGTTGACAAAAATCGGAGACTCTTCCATTTTGGTATCTTTAATTGTGAGATTACGCGCGGGAAGCTTAACACTTATGCGTGGCATCGTAATTCACATACAGGGTGCAAATCCAAAGACAAAAAGTACTGAGAAATAAAATCAATAGAAAACAAGTTGGAGCATAAGAATGCCGATGAACTATGGAAAAATTTTGTACAAGTTAGTAAACTGTGTTGCGGCAAAAAAATCTAACTACTATTACCGCTACAGAGTGGTTGAGAGAACAATATATATCTCTGACTATTTTAATGCCAAAGATTTCACAAAGCGAACGACTGGCAGAGCTGTCGCCAAGTGTAACGTTCTTTCAAAAAAGTTAAAAAAGCTTTACCTTGTTTGCATGAATACTTCTGCTTCCATGTTCAGCAATACTGACATACCTAAATTAATCCAACAATTCTTGGCTTCACACAGCATACCACAAAAACTACCTACTCCATCGTCTTTCTCTCACATACAGCTACCCACAACTGATAGCCAAGCGCTCTCTTACTCCAACACTGCCAGAGTTAACTGGAGAGGAGCCTCAGGTAGAACGAGGAGCAGGAATTGTGCAGCACACTTCAATCGAAATCAAGAAGACTAGAAATCTAGAAAGTGTTTGGAAGAACAAAATTCTGCTGCTAGGTAGTACCCATGGGCGAGGTGTAGGCCCTCAGTTACAGGAAAGTTTAGGGGCAGCGTACCAGGCCACCAGCATCTTCAAGCCAAATGCAGGGCTAAGTCATGTGATAGAGGACTTAGGGTCTATATGTAAGGACATTACAAAAGAGGATCATGTAGTGATAGTGGATGGGGCGAGAAACAGTTTGGACAGGGATGGGGCATATGACATAGGTGGTGACCTCGACAAGATAGCTACCGTGACTCATGGCGCCAACATACACTTTATTGAGCTGTTCTGGCGGCATGATCGACCACACCTTGATGGAGCTGTGAGGCGAATCAATGTGGGGTTAGGGATGGCTCTGAGGGCAGCAAACTTTGCTCATGTTTCTCTGGTGCCTGTTGGTACTATCAACACATGAGGTTTCACTAGGCATGGCCTACACCTAATCAGGAATGGGAAGGGAAGATTGGTACAGTTGATTCATGAAAGTATAGGGGGTGGATCTCGGGTCACATATGGTCAAATACCTGTTTTCATAGGTGGGAAAAGTAAGTCTTTTTTAAGATAAATGCGGACAACAGGTCCCCTGCCCAAAGAGTATCTCCAGCAGTTTAAAAAATACTCAAACAATCACTCAAAATACAGATTTTAACGCTTCAAATACCACACGTATCAGATGTCACAAAGAAAAACAAACCATTGGAAAAAGTAACATGGGGCATTTCACAGACTTAACAATCCTCCATCAGAACATGCAATCAATAAAAAATTAAAAAAACTGTTAGAAGTTGAGGTCCAATCTTTCAACTGCACAGTAGTTTGTGTTACTGAGCACTGGTGTAGAGACACAGAAATCCGACATTTAGTATTACCATTGTTTGAAAGGGCAAACTCTTACTACAGAACTGCTTAAAGGGTTGGTGGATCATGCACTTATATCAGAAAAGGAACACAGTTCAAATCAAGACATGACCTCAGTAGAGCAAGTGAAGACAAACACTTTTAAATATTAGCTATTGAATTAGCAGGGCTTGATATCACCACGAAAATAATAATTTTGTATGTCCATAGATCTCCCAGTGGTAGGGTGGACACTATTTTTCAATAAATTAACAGAAGTTCTAGATGAAATCTCAGGTACAAAGTCCAACATAATTCTGTGTGAGGACATTAACATCAACACTAGTATCATAAATGAATCCAGTAGTGCCCTCATAAATATCCTTCAAAGTTTTGGCATGTCCCTATTGATCAATAGTGCAGGAAGGGTTACTACAATGACTGCATCAGTAATTGACCAGGTGCCACAAATATGGACAGGGAAAAATGTGATGTAGCTGTAAAAGACCTCGGACTATCAGACCATCTCTGTCAAATAACAACTGCGAAATCAGGCATCGAATCATTTCTTAAACTGTCCGGCCCCGGTAGCTGAGTGGTCAGCGCGACGGAATGTCGATCCTAAGGGTCTGGGTTCGATTCCCAGCTGGGTTGGAGATTTTCTCCGCTCAGGGACTGGGTGTCGTGTTGTCCAAATCATCATCATTTTATCCCCATCGACGCGCAAGTCGCCGAAGTGGCGTCAAATAAAAAGACTTGCAACTGGCGAACGGTCTACCCGACGGGAGGCCCTAGTCACACGACATTTATTTATTTTTATTCCTTAAACTACAATCCCACAAACGACACCTATCAGTTATCAAAGTAAAAGATTTTTCAAAAGAACTAGCAAAATTGAAATGGAAATGATCGTATGGCATTGTTGGCTGGGAGGCCTCATTTGGGGAGTTCGGCTGCCATATTGCAAGTCCTTTTTAGGTGAAGGTTAGGTTAGGTTACGTTAACAAAGCTGGGATGAAGTGTATAAGGAAACCAATGCGAATATAAAATTCTCTAAATTCTCCACATTTTTTAAATTGAACTTTGAAAAGGTATTTCCAAAAATATGCAGATCTGTATCAATATCTCACAAAAACAGATGGATAACACCAGGTATTAAGAAGTCCTCCCAAACACTTAAATGCCTCAGTTCCATGAAAAGAGTTGCAGTTATCCAGAATCCTTAAATTTCTATCATAGATACAAAAAGATCAATAGGAAGGTGCTGACTGCTGCAAAAAAGTCATTTAATGACAAAATAATTTATAATGCAGAGAATAAAAGCAAATCCATCTCGGAAGTTATAAAAAGGGAAACGGGGAGAGGCAAACAATTCCAGAATAATATACTGCTAAGGGAGGGGGATAAGGTAATAAATGATCCACAACACTTAGCAAACTTTGTAAACGAGCATTTTTCAAGTATTACAGAGAAGGTACAGCAAAAATTCCCCAAAACAAATATAACACTTGTAAATAATGTTGCAATAAATACAAATATGTTACTTCCAACCACAGAGAAAGAAGTCAGTAAAACTGTTCAAAAACTAAAAAATAAAAAGTCAGCAGGCTTAGATGGAGTACCGATGTGTGTACTGGAACAACGCATAGAGATTATACAAGGCCCTTTAACAAATAGAATAAATGAATCCTTCACATCAGGGACATTTCCAAAGCAGTTAAAACAGGCAAGAATTGTACCTCTGCTTAAGAAAGGTAATGCAGAAGACATAGAAAATTACTGGCCCATTCTCCTGTTGTCATCATTTTCAAAAATAATACTAGCAATTATGAAAGGCAGATTAATGAATTACCTGAATAAATACAGTCTTTTGAGCGAATCACAGTTTGGTTTCCGAAGTGGCAATAATAGTCAGCCACAGTAGAATTCACAAAAGTTGTAATTGATGCTCTTGATAAAGATAAGTGTGTCACAGGCATATTTTTGGACTTTCTAAGGCCTTTGATACAGTCGACCACAAGATTCTATTAAATAAATTAGAAGCATTAGGAATAAGAGTGGTATCTAATGACTGGTTTCGATCTTACCTAACAGAGAGGGTATAAAGAGTAGAGATAACTCATACTTCAAATAGAACTACACATTTAGTAAAACACTTATCAGAACCAAACTACATTAATATGGGGTTTCCACAAGATAGCACATTAGGACCAATATAGTTCCTGATATACATCAATGACTTTCCCAGTAGTGTTACTCATTGTGAAAAAATTCGCTTTGCTGATGACAGCAATATTATAGTCACTGAGAAAACAAGAGAACTTCTTGCAGAGGAAGCAAATGAAACTGTCATGAAAGCTTACAATTGGTCAATAAGCAATAAAGTGACAAAAACATAAAGAAACCTAAAGCCATGAATTTCATTTTGAAGAGAGAAAATGACAATGTTAAATTAAAGGTGGATGGCACCTCTATATACTGTGTAACGAATGCAAAATTTCTAGGAATGAATATTGATTCTGAGTTGAAGTAGTGTGAATACACAAAGGTACTTGCAAACAGAATGTCATCAGCATGTTACGCCCTTAGAATCCTATGATCAGTGATTAACATGCAGTGTCTTACTATTGAAATGTACACTCTGTGCTTAGCTATGGCATTCTTTTTTGGGGAACAAATGCACAAAATGTTAACACAATTTTCAAACTCGAGAAAAGAGCCATAAGAATAATAACCAAAAATAGTAGTCGAGTTCATTGTAAAGATCTGTTCAAAACACTGGGGATTTTAACTGCTCCATGTGAATGCATTTACCAGTCAGTTGTACACATCAAAAATAACATTGGTAATTACTGCACAAACAGCTCTGTTCATGACCATGGAAGAAGAGCTAGGCTCAACTTACACTTACCCAAAAAAAAGAGCATTTTCTACCAAGGAATAAAACCGTACAATAAATTACCAGTAGCGATTAAAGAAATTGCAAAAATACACTTATTTAAAAAGGCTGCTAAAAAGTACCTGTTATGCAATACATTTTATACATTGAAGGATTACTTAGATAAAACAGAGTAGGGATTTGGTAAAAAAAAGTTATGCAAATAAATAATAATAATGATTATAAAACATCCAACATTCCACATAACACCTTCACACTACGTTTTTTTTCCTTCTTTTTTCCTTTTCTAGAAATATTTGCCCCTAGCTACGCATAGCACAATACTGACATCTCTTCCTCTTTCTGAGCTCAACATCTCACTGATTATGGAGGGATGCCGACTCAGTTTTTCAGAATAGCAAATGGTCCAGAAATCACCAGTGGTTATGTGTGTAGTGAGTGGTGTGGTATGAAACAAGGTGTATATGTTGTGTGCAGTGACTGATAGTGAGATATGGGTGAACAGTGAGGCATTAGATTTTTAATAAGTTATTTGTACAACAGTATTGTATACCAGGAGTAAATCCAATGATTGTCTAACTAGAAGTCTGTACATGTATGAGTATATGAATTAGCTTATTTTAAATTGGTCTGTACTTGTAAATACTTTGACATGTCCTACATCCTTGTAAAAAGAGATCTATGGATGAAAGAAACTACTACTACTGCTACTACTACTACTACTACACTACAATAATCTCAGACCAGAAGCAGCATCTCTGGGACTGCGATCTTACGTAGTCAGTGATATAAAGCCTTTCAAAGACATACATCGTTTACAAAATCACATTCGGGCGACACATATAAATATTCCCAAGTACACTACTTTCAGTAACGTTCTTCTTTTTTTAAAAAAAACTCGAATAATCGTGTAGTATGTTGTAACTGCAGGTGGTGTGCTTACTCTGTGTTATTGTTAGCAAAACTTTACACGAATTGATTGAGCAATGCAACTTCCAATACCAATAAAGACATAGAGTCACTGCAAAGTACATTCAACCCCTTAAGCACTGAATCATTTGGCCCTGTTCGACATTGATAACTTGGGTCCCTGTGCACATAACAAATAAGCAGCGGAGTAACGCGATTTATTCTGGTCACTCATAAAAAAATTATAAATGCTAGCTACAGGCTCAGCAGCGTGCAATGCTGGCCAGTGCTGGCAAAAACAAAAATCATAATTATTTAACATCTTCATCTTACTTGCATTAAGACTTCTGCTTCCATGTTCAACAATATTGACATACCCAAATTAATCTAACACTTGGTGGCTTCATACAGCACACCACAAAAACTGCCTACTCCATCGACTTTCCCTCACAGACAGCTACCTAAAACTGTGCGCCAAGCGCTCTCTTACTCCAACACTATTATAATCTCAGACCAAAAGCAGTATCTGCAGTCTTACACAGTCAGCGATATAAAGCCTATCAAAGACATACATCGTTTTAAATTCACATACAAATGTACCCCGGTACACTCCTTTCCACGTCTATTCACATTCGGTGCCATCAGGAAAGGTTTTCTTGTATATCGCTTCCTCTCTCTTCTACAAATTGAAAACAAGGAATAATCATCCAGCTCCATTTTCCATAGAGCGCGTAGTCCTGGTACTCATGATTCGTTGTTGGATGATTTCTGGCCATTGCTTGGGTGCTGTGTAAGTTTTACATTATTTAAAACTATTTCCGGCCTCTTACCAATTATATAGTCTCACTTTTTCCCTTACATTTGACTTTACAATAACAAAAGGAAAAGGGGATAGCAAGGAAAAGGTGTTAGCACTCTAGCTCGAAGTCGCTGAAGCTTTCATTATAGCAAGTGTTTCAAAACGAATATTGGAGTTTTAAGGTCTTGTAGCATTTATTACATTCAAATTACACAAAGAAATAATACATCAAATGAAAGAGTAACTCAGCTTTTCTCGCAGTGTTCTGTGTGAGCAGTCCAGTGGCGTAGCGTGAGGGGAGACTTTGAGACTTAGTCTCCCCTGTATTCCTGCTTAAAAAAATGCAATAGTAATTCATAACAAAAATATAAACAACTTTCTGCTAAGAGCGCTAAATGTGCGAAGACATCAGTTTTGTATCCCGCGCTGCCGCACCCTGAGTATTGGTGTATCTGCCTGCTTGAGACTCGACTGCTCCGTCTCTGCCTCCCTTCCCTTACCTGGCTGTGTCCGCCTGAGCGTTAGTGGCATTCTCGGCTCCCCTCCACTTTCCCTCTTCCACGAAGGCTGGTGCGCTGCACTTGCTAGCAGGTATCGAGACTAGTCTCTGCCGCTTCTATGCTGGCTTTTAACACGGAAGTGAACAGTAGCGCGGTTTGTGTTCATAGTCATTCTTGTGTGATTTTTGTGCATATTTTCGTTGTGTCGCCAACGTGAGTGAGCCATCAACTGAACACCTTATAGAATTTTTATTGAAAATGCCTTTTTCTACATTAACGCACGAAGGAAAGTACGAATTGAAGGACGAACGACCTACTCCTACACTCAATGTAGTTTTAAGTGAAGCCAAACAAAAACGCACTTTTCAGACAGCCTGGTACGAAAAGTCTGCTTGGCTGACTGCGAATGCAGTTAATAACAGATTATATTGTTATATATGTCTTCTGTTCGGTGGTGAAAAGGAATGATGCAATGATGGCATTTGTACAATAAAGAACTTTGACAAGAAAGCACAAAAGCATCGGATATCAAAACGTCACCTGCAGAACAAAGAATCATTTCAGTTATTGGGCAAAAGTAGAATTGAGCACGCCCTTTCTGAAGCCGCTCGTCTGACAGAAATAAAATAAGCAAACAAGTTGCATCCAGCAGGAGAGTATTGTAAACAAGAACTAGCCTTTCACGGCCATCGAGAAAACGAATCCTCCAGCAACAAAGGTAACTATCTGGAATTGTTGGATTTACTAGCTCAATGAGAGCAGTTAATCCAAGACCATCTGTCATTATCTTCAATCTTTAAAGGAACTTCTCCAGATATACAGAATGATGTAATAGAAATGATAACTCTGGTAGTTAATGAGAAAATAAAATCTGAAATTCAGAACTACAATTTCATTTCGATTCAGGCTGATGAAACATTAGACTGACATGCAAGATTCAAATGAGTACAATATTCAGGTACTGCATTGCAGATAAAATTGAGGAAAGATTCGTTGGATTTTACGATGTTTCTGGAGATAAAACTGCTGAAGGTTTGTCAAACATTATTCAGGCAGTATTGAAAGATTGGAGTGTGGAAGGAAAAGTAGTTAATCAAACATATGATGGCGCTTCAGTATGGCGGGCAGAGAAAGAGGTCTACAACAATTGGTGAAGCACTTCTGTCCGTATGCGCTGTTTATTCATTGTTACGCACACCAACTGAATTTGGTACTGTTACACGCCTCCAAAATCATACGACAAGTACGCATGTTTGTAAGTGATCTTACTACATTCCATTTGTTTTTCGGCAAATCATCAAAACAAACTGTTTTGCTAACTGGGAAAGGATTTAAACTGCCACATGCAAGCAACACTAGCTGGAACTTTCGTCCCAGAGCAGTTTCAAGAACATCTAGTCATTTCTCAGGGCTATATAGTGTTTTTAATTATATATTTGATGATACAGACTCTTAGTGGAACCTAGAATCTTTGAGCTGTGTTGTGGGAATGAAATGACGGATTAATGATCCTACGTTTGTCTAATTGCTTTGCTTCTACCGAGGATGCCTTGATCATCTCTTCAATGTACTTCAGTCAAAATCTGTCAGTATAACTGCTTGCCACGACGAAATAAGAACTGTTTTGAGAAACTTACGACAGTTAAGAACGGAAACATTCGTTCATGAATGCATTAAATACAGCTTGTGTTTGAATGGCAACTTATCATTCTGAGATACTGGCTTTGCAAATTCTTCAGATGGAAAGAAGGTTTCAAGACTTTCCCCAAACTCAGTTTGTTGAACTTTTGAACGAAACTGGTTCCCAAAGTATCAAAAAGAATTTGCAAAGTTGAAACTGCTTCAATTATTAGAACAGTACCCTTTTTTCAAACAAGAACAACTTGAAAATGAACTGCGTAACATAAACGCTGATGAGAAAAAACACTTATCTCCAAGAATCCTCTTAAAGTACATTGTCAACAATGATTTGGACTCCGTTTATGAAGAAACAACTAAGTTCCTGCGTTTGGTTTTGACCCTATCCGCACCTACAGCAAGCAGTGAACGAAGCATGAGTGCTCTTAAACGAGTGAAGAATTATTTAAGGAATTCAATGTCCAACATCCGGCTGTCGTGTTTGAGCACGTTAGCAATAGAAAAGACACTATTTGGAGAGCTATCCAGTGATCAGATCTTTGTAGACCGAGTTATAGACTTATTCGTGGAAAGAAAAGACAGGCGCACTGCACTTGTGTACAAGAAAATATAAGTGCTTCTTCTCTTGCTGCTGGAATTCTACAAATTTGTGATCGTTTCTTGAACAAGTTATTATTATTATTATTATTATTATCAGTGGTGGTGGTAGTGGTAGTAGTAGCTGTTGTTGTTTTATTTGTTGCATTTTGTTTCATTTGTTTAAATTATTGCTTCTTGTACTATTTTGTCTCGCTATAATAACGGCAGAGTCTCCCCAACCTTTAAAACCACGCTACGCCACTGCTGAGCACCATTCGTCACACGACACACATCCAGTGAAATGTCGATTCACCCCTGAGACGTCACGATCCAACAAACCTTCATCGTCAGCAGTAACATTTAGTTTGCAAATCTGGCACGCAAACCGTATTCTGTAGGCTTTAGATCTTGTAACACCTACAAACGATAGTAACTTAGTTGTAGGAGGCCTCCTTAAAACGTCCCCATATGGATGTCACTGGAAATTCTAATTCATGACTAGCCTTGCTAACTGATTTCTTGGGGCTACGCGTGAAAGAGTCACTCAATCGTTCAACACGTTCTTCAGTCAGTCTTGGTCATCCCGTACTCTTCCCTTCGCAAAAACAGCCGGTGTCTTCAAACAAGAGTAGACCACGCGCATGCGCGCAGGTATAAAAAACAAAACAAGTGCTCAACCGGAACGATATCGGAACCGATTTCTGATTTCTGTTGGACGAGAAAGGAAGAAAGAGAGAAAGGAGTGAGAGAGAGAGAGAGAGAAAGAGAGAGAGGGGGGAGAGAGAGGGGGGAGGGGGGGAGGCAGGAATGAAACGTAAGAAATCACATCGGGATCCAATGTGTCGTGAACGACAGCTGTGTTTCATGTGGTTCCGATACGGCCCGCCGTGGCAGCGGACGAGTCGATATGAAATAAAAGCGTCCGCCCCGTGCAGAGTAAAACGGTGCTATTTCTGGCAGCGTAGGGCCTGCACGCGAGGCCGCCGAACTACGACACACGGCCCCGAGTTGGACGGAGTCAAGCCGAGGATCAAATGAATTATCTATACGCTGGAATGTCGGCTAAAGTGCGTTTCCCTTTACTGCACTGTGCAGTATTTGTTATCAACAAAGGCAGCACAAAGAGCGGCGCTCAGTTCCCCACTCACGACTGTTTAACGATTCTCTGTCACCGTTAACAACAGCATGGTGTAGGTCCATCCGCTCGCACTGAGCTCTAGCTAACATTTCAAATGTCGATACTTGAAGTAACGATCGAATAGTCTGTTCTGATTGAAAATAACGAAACAAAATCTTAAGTTTTTAAGAGTCCACCTTCTGCTAAACAGTGTTTCCATTTTTTTTATTCCATTAAAATAACCCTCAAAAGCAGAGAGACTTTACAGTCCCATCTTTAAAAAGTAAAGACATTTCCAATGAACATCCTCAAATTACTGTGTAATATTTTACGAATTACTGTGTACTGTGTAATATTTTAAGAAAGAAAACAAGTAAATCTGAAAAAGATGACACAGGTGTCGAGACATGTTTGGGTAAGGAATAAAGGAAAGCAAAAACATTGTGCTCTGCAGAAGATGGAGTTTAAACACACATAGTAAGTCCGCAAATACGGCAACAGCATTTTCCTACCCTAGCAAAATGATGATAAAGTAATAGCTAAAACAGATTCGAGTACATGGAAGCTCCTAAACGTGAATACATTCGCTGCCACCTTCTTACGACTTTTTGTACATCTCTGTTTGTTAGTTCCATACGTTATCTGCACAACTTCCACCGAACTGAAACAAAACGCATTCGTTTAGAAGTTAAGTGTAGGTGATTCATCTGCAATTATGGTTGCAAGATGGCCGTTTATAGATTGTCACATAGAAAGCATTATAAAATTAAAAACGTGTTTGTAAGTCCTGATGCTACAGCTAAAACGAAACGAATAAAAATATATATAGCGCTTGGTAATGTCGGCGTTGAAATTTTTAAAAATTTCCCCAGAAATTGACCAAACTTGTGGCTGGAATCGACTCTTGCAGGGTAAACTATGCCAAGTATATCTTTATTGCTAATGAAAATCATTTCTTCTTAGCCCTATTTCATATGTCATAGATACAGGGTCAGCTACAATTGTTGTAAATCGAACTAACCAGAATGTTTTAGGGGGAATGATAAATATCTTAGGTGGTGATAGTATAGACAAATTGCAATAAAAATGCTTTTTGACATGTGTCCCATTCTTATTGAGTGCAGATATACAGGTGACTTCAGTGCATTTTGTACATCGGTTTCTATGAGTCTATTTATCGAATGTCAGCAGTAGTGTGTTGATGTTCACGTTGTGAAGTTGTGCTTTAGTTTACATTGAAATTTTCATTGTTATTTGCTGATCAAGTCTACTGTACTGTAGCACGTAAAAATGGCGCACGTAGTTACACATGCTGAGTATGCCGATATGATATCTGTGTAAGGGTGTTGTAATGGAAACGCTGTTGCTGCTGCTTGTGGAGAATACGGGATACGATTTCCTAACCACAGACTACCAGACTGGAGAGTGTTTTTTCGTGTATTCAATACAATGCGGGACATTGGTACAGTGCCCAGCAGTCATATTGCATCTGAACGTGTGAATGAACAGACTGAATGAAATACAGTAGAAGACATTATACAGTCGGTAGAACTTAGTCATTCAAAAAGCACACGTAGAGTTTCTGTCGTATCGGTGTTCCACATACAAGAGTGTGGCGGACCTTAGGTATGCACGGGGTCCATCCATATTATGTACAGCTCATTCAACACCTTAGACGATTCGCCATTGGATACTTGAAAATTTTAATCTTCACTGATGAAGGTACTTTCAACCGCGATGGCATCAACAACACTCATAATTCACATCAGTGGTCTGAAGAAAAGCCACATGCCATTGTGGGGACACATTTTCAAGAACGCTTCCCTGTAAATGTGTGGGGATGGTCTAGTACACAATCAACTGATTGGGCCTGTTGTGTTACCGCATCGTCTTATAAGACCCCGTTATCTACACTTTCTTCAAAATAAGCTTCCAGCATTGTTGGAAAAGATTCCTTTGGCTACAAGAATGCGTAGGTTCATCCAGCATGACGGAGCTCCAGCACATTGTAGCCGTCAGGTGACACATCATTGAAATCTAACATTCCCCGGAAGATATATCGATAGATATGGGCACGTTTATTGGCCTCCAAGGTCTCCGGAACTAACTCCCTTGAATTTTTTCCTGTGATGGTTGAAAGAAGAGTAACCACAAGATCCGATTTGATCGCATTATGCATAATGCAGCCCTCATAAAAGAACGCGAAAGCGACCTCTGAAGAGCTACATGTGGTGTTATCAAGAGAAGTCAAAAGTGCATTGAACTTGGCTGTGGAATTTTTGAAAATCAGCTCTGGACGTCCTCATTTGCTTTAGGTTTGTTTGGGTTACAAACTAACAGCTGTATCCCCGTACTCAATAAAAATTTGGCGCACGTTGTATAGAATTTTTTATTGCAATTCGTCTATACTACCATCTTCTAAAATATTTACTATTCCTCCCGAAACACCCTGTATGCTAACTTGTACTGCATCAGAAGGGGCTTTTGTGGAGACAAGCAAACCGTCGAAAGGGCTGGTAAAACTACTGATCCCGGCATGACAGCCTCAAATCGCGCTGTCGATAGTGCAATTGGGTATTCGGCTGCCTCCCTTTCAATTTAATCACATTTCGCAGATATTATATCACTGTACTGGCCTCTGCGAGATCTTTCGAACAATGTTGAACAGTGCATCGTTCCATTAAAAACGAAAGAAAAACTGTTTTGCTTCAATATCTCTCGTTTGATGCAAGAGTTAAGATTATCACTATAATAACAGAAGTACATGCTCATTCTGCATACTATTATTTGCCCACAACGTCGCTCCGATGCCTAGAACTGTTAGAAAAATGTAAGAGGTGCAGGTTGTAGGTAATTCTTTCTGTATTTTGAAACTGGCGTTAGATTGTCTATTCCTTTGAAGATCGCCTGTACCAGTTGGTGAACATCTAATTTTAACCTAACTACTCGGTTTTGAGCAATCTTTCTTCCTAACCAATCAGTTCTCTCTAGAAAATCTTTTCACAATACGTTAATGACCGAAAATATGCAAAATAAGTTAATGTAATGATTTGTATGTTTTCTAAACTACCAATTATGCTAACAGTAAAGGCTTCTATACTTAGCTGCATGAGAAGTTCATTTACAAGTTAAAATTGGCAAAATTTTAGGGCTGTCTTTGTGTATTTAAGTGGAAGTTCATTCACATACGTGAATATGTGGGCCAAGAAATTGACCGTGTGAGACCCTTCTCAAATCTATTCTCATTCGCTAAAATTCTCTCCCTTTCTAACAGTATTTGAATTATTTTACACAACTTTATGCAGTCTTTTTCTTTATTTTTATTCTAATCAGATGCGTGTTATCATAAAAAATAGCAAGAGCTGATATTTGGTTGTTAAAAGCTTGTAACGTTTGATATAAAAAGGCATAAACGTTATTCTCTGTTACGAAATTCATTCCGGGACTAAACAGTGATGTAGCAATCAAATTTTTTTTCCGTTTATAATGACACTACTCTTGAATACTTTACTGACTAAAATTTTACTCTCGTCACCTTTTCCACAAACTGGTTTAACAATGGTATTTTTAATTTGTCCGTAAAGATTTTCTGTGCCAGTAATGGATAATATATATCACTAAAGCGCTTCAGAGTTCTGTTCCATTAAACAGCATCAGTAATCAATAATTTATGTCTCATGAGACTCCGTATCTGGAACAGTAACACGCAGTCATTCGTAACATTTGCGGTGTATTTTTACTCGCTAAAATGGCTTTACTAATTCGCAAAGTTATTCCGGAATACAGGGGTGGCAGATGCATGGCAGTGTGACCTTTGCGTGACTGCTTTACTGCTGCAGTACGGTCCTGTTTCGTGCCCTAAGTTCGTTAACACCGGTCCAAGAATTCTGCATCCAAATACGACCAATCTGAAAACCAGTTAGGCGTCACGTTTACGTCTTTTCTTGCTAACTGTAAAGAATAATCTGCATCTACGTGTAAATGAACAATGCGCAAACCACTTTGACGAACATTGCAGAATATGGTACTGCATAGTTAGCGATTCTTCCCGTTCCAATCGATTACGAAGCGTGGGAAGAATGATTTGCTCAAATGCTGCTGCAGCAGAGTGGTAATTGGCATTTATTGCGGTTACCTCGTACGCATTCCATAAAAATCTATTTATAAATGAAAATAACGAATATTCTTTTATCAAAAACCTTCTCCATGTGTAACATGTGCATTAGATATCGCATTCAACTTCTGAGCAAAACTGTCTGTTGATTGGCGCTGTGTTTACACATGCGAACAGTGTTGTGAAACAAAATTTTAAACTTCGTGAAATACTGAATTTGAAACAACGAAAACTAACGTAATTAAATGCCAACGTAACTAACTGTGTATTCAGTGAAAACTATCTAACTGAAACTCAACATTGAAGTATATTATGAAAGTTGCGTGATATGAAGTGCAATTTCTAACTTGAAATGACCACAAAAATAATATACTGCTCCACACAGAAGAAAAATAACTGTTTGAGATTACCTACACTGTCCACTGTAAATTAATCTGGTTTCTTTGCATAACACCTCATAATTCTGACCACGAAATTTTTCCTCATAAGAATACAAAGTGAGATCCACCCTGAAATAAAGGTATCTTACCTCAAGCTCAGCATTTTGTTTTGTGTGTAGTCTACTGACGTTCTCTAAAGCAAATAGAAATCAGCAAATGCAGCAGCTAAAGAAAAAATAAAATACTCGCTATGAAATTTGATTTTTGCTTGTCAGAGACTAGCGGAAGTTTCGTGTGGGGTAAGGTGCAACGCACAGACGCCAAAATATTCAGAAATTTAATAAGAATGATGGAGGAGGGCTTTACTTTAAAGAAAGTCGTTCTAGAAAAATTAAAGCTGGAAGACCCAAACAGTTACGAAATTCTCTCAGTACAAAAATTACAGGCATTCAAACCATTTGCATTATTTGTAACATGATAAAAACAAAGAAATCAACCTAATCATGAATGTTATTAATTACCTGAGGATAAAAGATTTCCTTCAGTTAACAGTTTTGACACAAAAACATTTCGTTCTTGCGCATGCATTGGTTATCTTGAAAACTTCCTCCAAAAAATTTTCTCCAGCAACAGAATCAATAGCATATGTTTGCAAAAACAGTTTAAATCTCCATAACAAAGTATTCCAGGCACTTCCGCTCAGATTCACAAATACCAATCTTCTCTGAAACCTCAACTGCTCGTTACTATGCCTCAAATAAGAATACCTCAGCGCTGCACAACTGGTAGACGAGCAAGCGTATATTAGATAAACTTAAACATAGTCAAGGATCTTATTCACTACTGGTGTAGCGCGCTCGTGTATCTTTGTTCCAGTACAGCAAAGGTTAATTATTACAATGGCAGAAAACATATGAAAGCTTTACAACCTGACACAACCATTCGGTGCAAGAGGCGATCTATAAATTTGTAGTGTAAATTTTACTTATTTGTCAAGATCGCTGTGTCAACGTATTAGTGGATTATTAGTTTCAGAAATATAAGCTGCCATCTTGATATCAATAAAACAAAATATACCAAGATTACAGACCTTAAGTAATATATACACACAGTACGCCACACACAAAAACTCAATGACAAAAAATAACGTGCCCATAAAACCGAGCAGTGGTAGTCACATCATACAATGATTTAAACCATTCTGTCACGAGGAGGACATACAAAATGTTGTAAGGTAATAAATCTCATAAAATTTTGTTCCTATTGACGGACGCAATCCAAAGTCAAAATGCAATAATGAATACATCTAGTAAGAAAATTAAATAAAAACGTACCATAAGAAAGTCGAGGCATTACAGTAACATGCCAAATGTGCAACCACACATTGTGGTACGTAACTCTGTCACTGAGTTTTTGTGTTGCAATACTGTGTTTTCATACTGCATTAGTCCTGTAGACTCGGCTTATTTTCTTTTATGGATCTGAAGGTGGTAATTTGTATTGCCGAATCTAGTAATCCACTAATGTGTTATCATAGTGTTTAAGCAAATAAATAACTTTTGACCAGACGACCTCAGTAAAAATAGGAATTAATCTGCAATGGATTACCAACTGAAGCTTTTCAACATATCAGTGACGCTCTTCCTTGAGTCAGACAAACGTGGGACCAATCGTGCCGTCATTCTTGTATACCTTCAGCATCGACTGCTTCTCCTATCTGGCATGGATCCCATACAAGAACGTTATTCTAAGATGTGATTCACAAGTGATCTGTACAAAGTTTCCTTTGTAGACTGACTGCATATTGATAATGCCTCGCCAAACAACCGAACTGTGCCAGCTGCTTAATCTACTACCAAGATTATGAACAATCTATTTCATGTCGTTGCCGGTTGTCACATCCAGGTACTTGTACGAGTTAACTGATTCCAGTTGTGATTAGCTAAGGTTGCACTCTTGAGATAAAAATTTTCTGTGCTTTGTGATGTACATAGCGTTACATTTTTGAACTTTTTAAACCAGTTGCCAATCCTTGAACCACTTGAAAATCTTATCAGATTCTGACTGGGTATTTGTGCAAGTTTTATCACGAAGTGCTTCATTACAGGTAACTGAACCATCTGCAACAAGACTATTAAAATTAATGTTGTCTGGTAGTTCATTAAAATACAGCACGAACAATAATTGTCCTAACACATTTTCCTGAGGCACACCTGATACCACTAATTCTGATTCTCCATCTATAATGGTGAACGGAAAAACACACTCTGAGGTAGCCTCGTCGGAATATATTGTGTGTCGTATCAAGCTAGATTTACTTCAAGATGAAGTCGAGGGGTTAGTACAATATATATAAATATTAGTTCCTTTTACTATATTTCTTTAATTAACTTATGTACATTCCCTGTCTGCTTGGATGATATAAAGTAACCTGCCAGAAAAAATTAGTGCACCCCTTTAGAGATTTCCAATTCACTCAAGATTTATTGTTGCAACAGTGCATGTAGAGTATATGAAATGACTGTGTTTATAGATCAACTGCACAAGCGATCCTGGAGTACCAGATGTCGACCAATGCTGAAACACCCACATTAATAAGTGGTGTAGCCCCCACAGGCGGCAGTGCAGACGGTGACACTTGCATCCAGTGGATCGTACAGATTGCAAAAACGGTTCTGGGATACTTATGCCATGTCTGCTCGAGCTGTTGATGTACACTACAGGTCATTAAAAGAAGATGACGTGCTACAGACGCAAAATTAACCGACAGGAAGAAGATGCTGTGATATGCAAATGATAAGCTTTTCAGAGCATTCACACAACGTTGGCGCCGGTGGCGACACCTACAACGTGCTGACATGAGGAAAGTTTCCAACCGACTTCTCATACACAAACAGCAGTTGACCGGCGTTGCCTGGTGAAACGTTGTTGTGATGCCTCGTGTGAGGAGGAGAAATGCGTACCATCACATTTCCGACTTTGATAAAGGTCGGATTGTAGCCTATCGCGATTGCGGTTTAAGGTATCGCGACATTGCTGCTCGCGTTGGTCGAGATCCAATGACTGTTAGCAGAATATGGAATCGGTGGGTTCAGGAGGGTAATACGGAACGCCGTGTTGGATCCCAACGGCCTCGTATCACTAGCAGTCGAGATGACAGGCATCTTATCCACATGGCTGTAACGAATCGTGCAGCCACGTCTCGATCCCTGAGTCAATAGATGGGGACGTCTGCAAGACAACAACCATCTGCACGAACAGTTCGACGACGTTTGCAGGAGCATTGACTATCAGCTCGGAGACCATGGCTGCGGTTACCATTGACGCTGCATCACAGACAGGAGCGCATGCGATAGTGTACGCAACGACGAACCTGGCAACATGAATGACAAAACGTTATTTTTTCGGATGAATCCAGGTTATGTTTACAGCATCGTGATGGTCGCATCCGTGTTTGGCGACATCGCGGTGAACGCACATTGGAAGCGTGTATTCGTCATCGAAATACTGGCGTATCACATGGCGTGATGGTATGGGGTGCCATTGGTTACACGTCTCGGTCACCTCTTGTTCGCACTGACGCCACTTTGAACAGTGGACGTTACATTTCAGATGTGTTACGACCCGTGGCTCTACCCTTCATTCGATCCCTGCGAAACCCTACATTTCGGCAGGATAATCCACGACCGCATGTTGCAGGTCCTGTACGGACCTTTCTGGATACAGAAAAGTTCGACTGCTGCCCTGGCCAGCACATTCTCTAGATCTCCCACCAATTGTAAAGTCTGGTCAATAGTGGCTGAGCAATTCGCTCGTCACAATACGCCAGTCACTACTCTTGATGAACTGTGGTATCGTGTTGAAGCTGCATGGGCGGCTGTACCTGTACACGCCATTCAAGCTCTGTTTGACTCAATGCCCAGGCGTATCAAGGCCGTTATTAAGGCCAGAGGTGGTTATTCTGGGTACTGATTTCTCAGGATGTATGCACCGAAATTACGTGAAAATATAATGACGCGTCCGTTCTAGTATAATATATTTGTCCAATGAATACCCGTTTATCATCTGCATTTCTTCTTGATGTAGCAATTTTAATGGCCAGTAGTGTAGTTCTGTAAGAGTTGTTGGTTGATGAGCCGCACGAGTCATATCTCGTCCTATTATATCACACGCGTCCTCGATTAGAGACAAGTATGGAGGATTTGCTTACTGGGGAAGTTGCTTCACGTCTTGCAGAGCTCGCTGAGTTTCACGGACAGTGTGTGGGTGAAGATTATCCTGTTGGAACAACACATCACTTTCCTGTTGCAAGGTCGGCAAACAATGGATCTAGTAAGGTTCTGCATGTTCCGAGATCTGGTTAGCGTCCTCTCCAGAAACACCAAAGGTGAACGAGAGTTGCAGTTCATCGTACCACAGACCATTAGGCCTGAGGTGCGGCCAATGTGACTTAGACGAATGCACTCTACGAGACAGCGCTCACCAGGTCTACATCATATGACCAGACGACCATCACTTGCATGCTGGCAGAATGTGCTTTCATCGCTGAAAACCACGTCGCACCATTTCATCTTCCAAGCGATCCTCTGACGGCACCAGTCCAGACGTGCGCGTCGATGCTGTGGCATGGGTGGAGGACGGGGTAAAGGTGTGCGTGCTCGTAGTGCCACTGCTAGTAACCAGTTCGCAGCAGTTCGTCTAGGCACGTCTGGGCTCACAAACCCTTTTATCTATCCTGTGGTAGCTGCACGATGTGCCACAGCCGTCCTTACAATACAACGATCCTGGTGAGTGTCTGTGCTCCATGGAAGTTCAGAACCTCATCTATGTGTGTGAGAAGGTTCACGTGACTACTGATACCAAAATCGTTGTACAGCTGACGTGACACATTCAGCTTGTGTAGCGATTCTCCGAAATGACCGTCACGCCACTCGGAAGGTCGCAATTCGACCCCAAACTCTCTTAGTTGCTTGTAGGAAGCATGAGTGCTTCTCCGTGGCATAATAGACTGCTTGCTTCACACGTTTGCATCACACTGAGCTTTCAGGCTGTGAGCATTCGCTATTAAAGGGTAGACGCAGATGGCGCTCTGGTAGTTATGCAGCTACACTGTCTGCTGGCGGACGACGTTGAAACCATTATCAGTACATTTGCTATCAACTAGGTGGCAGATGTCGTCATAGGATCAAAATCGATGTCGTCTTTCCAGGTGCACTCTTTTCCGGCAGTGTATATTACCGAGTACAGGAATAGCTGTTTATACTTGAATAGTTCTGAAGGAAAGTCACATATCAATGTACATTTAACTTTGAATTTTGGTAGACAGTTATGACTAATAATGCTAGTGCTCCGGATTTCAACCATATTGGTGCTGTATATATGTGAAGATAGTGTCTGTTCTCTCGGATATGTCTTCATAAATACATAGTTAAGGCTCGCCGGCCATTTGACCATCTTCTGTGCGGATGCACACACATTTCCCCAACTCTTACGGGAATCGGTAAAGCCGCGAGTAGTGAGTGCAATGGCCAGGGGCACTACTAATATAGTGTGGGACAATAAGTTGGAAATGCGGGTCTCACGGGAGGCGTGCCAGAGATAAGCCTTAAGGTCGCACTATTTTCTGTGTCCTCGGTGGCTCAGATGCCGGCACGGTGGCTCAGCGTCTTCGGTCAGAGGGTTAGCTGCCCCCTGTAATAAAAAACTGAGTTAATGGATCAACGACAAACTGAACCGGGTGTCTTGCGACGTCCACCCCGAGCAGATATAACGAACGAAAAAGAACAAAATGAGATTAAAAAAAAAGGATGGATAGAGTATCTGCCCTGTAAGCAGGAGATCCCAGGTTCGAGTCCCGGTCGGGACACATATTTTCAACTGTCCCCGTTGACGTATATCAACGCCTGGATGCAGATAAGGGTATTAATTTCATTGTATTGATTTAATTGTAATTTCATACTGGTGCTGCTCTCTTAATCGGTTATCGCAGGCAGGGTCGAGTGAGCGGCGCTGCACCCTAACATAAGCAGACATTTAGCAACGGCGGCGTATGGGACTTCTTAGACGCGAGTCTTCGCCGATATGTCTCATTCATACATGAAGATATATGAAGATGGTATCTGTTCTTTCAGACATATGCGAAAGAACAGATACCAATAGTGATCTTGAAAACTCCCTGCCGCCGTTGGATAAGCAGCTGCCAGCAGCAAGTCGAATACTCCTAGATCACTTATTTGTTACATAGTTTAATTCTTAATTTCTTTGCTTGTTTTTGGTAACTTGCATCGTTTAATTCATAAATTTCGGGCGTAGTATAGTATTTGAGAGTTGTAGCATCACGTTTTAGTACCTGAATAGTGTAATTTCGCGTAGTCGTTTGCCTTCTGTTTTTGTTTTGAACGACCAGTGTCGGTTGGTCACAGCCAGTGGGCTCCCTGCCGCCGTTGGATAAGCAGCTGCCAGCAGCAAGTCGTATACTCCTAGCTCACTTATTTGTTACATAGTTTCGTATAGGAGGTGTAATTTCGAGTTTTAGTTACTGGCAGATTGTAGCGGAGTCCTTAGGCATTTGTACAGGTTAGTTCATACATTCTTTGCGTGTTTCCCTTGCGTTATCTAGGCACGGACTCGTGTTTCAGATACTGTTGTTCAACATCGATTAGAATGGACAGGGACTGTGAATGCTGTGTTCGGATGAGGGCTGAGTTGGCATCCCTTCGCTCACAGCTGCAGGCGGCGCTGACTTCGGTCGGGCAGCTTGAGGCTGTTGCCAATGGGCACCACTGTGGGGAGCCGGACTTGGGTATCACGGGGATGTCAACCTCGTCCCGTCTGTCCCCAGATCGGTCTGCCGCTGTGGTTGCCCCGGTTGCTGCCCGCAGTGGTGCTGAGCCCTCGCCTGTGGTTGATTGGGAGGTCGTTCCAAGGCGTGGCAGGCAGCGAAAGACGTCCCTGAAGGCTGATCAGAAAGTCTCCCCGGTGCGTCTGACAAACAGGTTTCAGGTACTGTCTCTGGCTGAGCCAGATGCAGCTGCCTACCCTGTTTCAGAGGATGATTCTCAGCCTTCAAGGTCTGGGCAATCACAGAGGGTGGGCTTATTGGTAGTTGCGAGCTCCAATGTTAGACGCGTAATGGGGCCCCTTAGGGATATGGCGGCTAAGGAGGGGAAGAAATCCAGTGTGCACTCCGTGTGCATTCCGGTTGGAGTCATTCCTGATGTGGAAATGGTCCTTCCGGATGCCATGAAGAGCACAGGGTGAAGCCAGCTGCAGGTGGTGGCACATGTCGGCACTATTGACGTGTGTCGCTTTGGATCTGAGGAAATTCTCTCTGGATTCCAGCGACTATCTGATTTGGTGAAGGCTGCCGGTCTTGCTTACGAGATGAAGGCAGAGTTCAACATCTGCAGCATCGTTGACAGAACCGACTGCGGACCTTTGGTGCAGAGCCGGGTGGAGGGTCTGAATCAGAGGCTCAGACGATTTTGCAACCGTGTTGGCTGCAGATTCCTTGACTTGCGCCATAGGGTGGTGGGGTTTCTGGTTCCGCTGAATAGGTCAGGAGTTCACTACACTCAGCTGGCGGCTACACGGGTAGCGGAGGCTGTGTGGCGTGGACTGGGCGATTTTTTAGGTTAAAAGGCCTCGGGAAAGTATGGGGTGGGCTGCAATCTCAAAGGGTGCATGGCAAATACAGGACGTGCTTGGATCAAGGAACAGTCGGAATTGTAGTTGTAAATTGTTGTAGTTGTGCTGGGAAAGTCCCTGAGCTTCAAGCGCTGATAGAAAGCACAGAAGCTGAAGTCGTTATAGATACAAAAAGCTGGCTAAAGCCTGAAATAAGTTCTGCAGAAATTTTTACGAAGTCTCAGACGGTGTTCAGGAAAGATAGATTAGGTAGAATTGGTGGTGTAGTGTTTGTGTCTGTCAGTAGTGGTTTATCTTGTAGTGAAGTCGAAGTAGATACTCCGTGCGAATTGGTATGGGTGGAAGTTATACTTAACAGCCGAACTAAGTTAATAACTGGCTCCTTCTACCGACCCCCAGACTCCGATGATACAGTTGCTGAATAGTTCAGAGAAAATTTGAGTCTCGTAACAAATAAATACCCCACTCATACGGTTATAGTTGGTAGGGACTTCAACCTTCCCTCGATATGTTGGTAAAAATACTTGTTCAAAACCGGTGGTTGGCAGAAAACATCTTCCGAGATTGTCCTAAATGCTTTCTCCGAAAATTATTTCGAGCAGTTAGTCCACGAACCCACGCGAATTATAAATGGTTGCGAAAACACACTTGACCTCTTAGCCACAAACAATCCAGAGCTAATAGAGAGCATCATGACTGATACAGAGATTAGTGATCACAAGGTCGTTGTAGCTAGGCTCAATACCGTTTCTTACAAATCCACCAGAAATAAACGCAAAATAATTTTATTTAAAGAAGCGGGTAAAGTGTCACTAGAAGCCTTCCTAAGAGCCAATCTCCATTCCTTCCGAACTGACTATGCAAATGTAGACGAGATGTGGCTCAAATTCAAAGATATAGTAGCAACAGCAATTGAGAGACTCATACCTCATAAATTGGTAAGAGATGGAACTGATCCCCCATGGTACGAAAAACAGGTCCGAACGCTGTTGCAGAGGCAACGGAAAAAGCATGCGAAGTTCAGAAGAACGCGAAATCTCGAAGATCGGCTAAAATTTACAGACGCGCGAAATTTTGCACGGACTTCAATGCGAGATGCCTTTAATAGGTTCCACAACGAAACATTGTCTCGAAATTTGGTAGAAAATCCGAAGAAATTCTGGTCGTATGTAAAGTACACAAGCGGCAAGACGCAGTCAATTATCTTCGCTGCGCAGTGCCGATGGTACTGTTACCGACGACTGTGCCGCTAAAGCGGAGTTATTGAACGCAGTTTTCCGAAATTCCTTCACCAGGGAAGACGAATGGAATATTCCAGAATTTGAAACACGAACAGCTGCTAACATGAGTCTCTTAGAAGTAGATACCTTAGGGGTTGTGAAGCAACTCAAATCGCTTGATACAGGCAAGTCTTGTGGTCCAGATTGTATACCGATTAGGTTCCTTTCAGATTACACTGATACAATAGCTCCCTACTTAGCAATCATATACAGCCGCTCGCTCACCGATAGATCTGTACCTACAGATTGGAAAATTGAGCAGGTCGCATCAGTGTTTAAGAAGGGTAGTAGGAGTAATCCATCGAACTACAGACCTATATCATTGACGTCGGTTTGCAGTAGGGTTTTGGAGCATATACTGTATTCAAACATTATGAATCACCTCGAAGGGAACGATCTATTGATACGTAATCAGTATGGTTTCAGAAAACATCGTTCTTGTGCAACGCAGCTAGCTCTTTATTCGCACGAAGTAATGGCCGCTATCGACAGGGGATCTCAAGTTGATTCCGTATTTCTAGATTTCCGGAAATCTTTTGACACCGTTCCTCACAAGCGCCTTCTAATCAAGCTGCGGGCCTATGGGGTATCGTCTCAGTTGTGCGACTGGATTCGTGATTTCCTGTCAGGAAGGTCGCAGTTCGTAGTAATAGACGGCAAATCATCGAGTAAAACTGAAGTGATATCAGGTGTTCCCCAGGGAAGCGCCCTGGGACCTCTGCTATTCCTGATCTATATAAATGACCTGGGTGACAATCTGAGCCGTTCTCTTAGGCTGTTCGCAGATGATGCTGTAATTTACCGTCTAGTAAGGTCATCTGAAGACCAGTATCAGTTGCAAAGCGATTTAGAAAAGATTGCTGTATGGTGTGGCAGGTGGCAGTTGATGCTAAATAACGAAAAGTGTGAGGTGATCCACATGAGTTCCAAAAGAAATCCGTTGGAATTCGATTACTCGATAAATAGTACAATTCTCAAGGCTGTCGATTCAACTAAGTACCTGGGTGTAAAAATTACGAACAACTTCAGTTGGAAAGACCACATAGATAATATTGTGGGGAAGGCGAGCCAAAGGTTGCGTTTCATTGGCAGGACACTTAGAAGATGCAACAAGTCCACTAAAGAGACAGCTTACACTACACTCGTTCGTCCTCTGTTAGAATATTGCTGCACGGTGTGGGATCCTTACCAGGTGGGACTGACGGAGGACATCGAAATGGTGCAAAAAAGGGCAGCTCGTTTTGTATTATCACGTAATAGGGGAGAGAGTGTGGCAGATATGATACGCGAGTTGGGATGGAAGTCATTAAAGCAAAGACGTTTTTCGTCGCGCCGAGATCTATTTACGAAATTTCAGTCACCAACTCTCTCTTCCGAATGCGAAAATATTTTGTTAAGCACAACCTACATAGGTAGGAATGATCATCAAAATAAAATAAGAGAAATCAGAGCTCGAACAGAAAGGTTTAGGTGTTCCTTTTTCCCGCGCGCTGTTCGGGAGTGGAATGGTAGAGAGATAGTATGATTGTGGTTCGATAAACCCTCTGCCAAGCACTTAAATGTGAATTGCAGAGTAATCATGTAGATGTAGATGAATCGGTAGATTGACTGCCGCGGTTAATGAGTATAGTGGGCAGGGGTACTACAAATGTAGTTTGTGGACAGTAAGTTGGAAATATATATTTTATAAGAGTCGAGGGACATGAAAGGGAAGCAGTGATTGGGAAGGGAGTAAGACAGGGTTGTAGCCTCTCCCCGATGTTATTCAATCTGTATATTGAGCAAGCAGTAAAGGAAACAAAAGAAAAATTCGGAGTAGGTATTAAAATCCATGGAGAAGAAATAAAAACTTTGAGGTTCGCCGATGACATTGTAATTCTGTCAGAGACAGCAAAGGACTTGGAAGAGCAGTTGAACGGAATGGACAGTGTCTTGAAAGGAGGGTATAAGATGAACATCAACAAAAGCAAAACGAGGATAATGGAATGTAGTCGAATTAAGTCGGGTGATGTTGAAGGTATTAGATTAGGAAATGAGACACTTAAAGTAGTAAAGGAGTTTTGCTATTTGGGGAGCAAAATAACTGATGATGGACGAAGTAGAGAGGATATAAAATGTAGACTGGCAATGGCAAGGAAAGCGTTTCTGAAGAAGAGAAATTTGTTAACATCGAGTATAGATTTAAGTGTCAGGAAGTCTTTTCTGAAAGTATTTGTATGGAGTGTAGCCATGTATGGAAGTGAAACATGGACGATAAATAGTTTGGACAAGAAGAGAATAGAAGCTTTCGAAATGTGGTGCTACAGAAGAATGCTAAAGATTAGATGGGTAGATCACGTAACTAATGAGGAGGTACTGAATAGGATTGGGGAGAAGAGGAGTTTGTGGCACAACTTGACCAGAAGAAGGGATCGGTTGGTAGGACATGTTCTGAGGCATCAAGGGATCACCAATTTAGTATTGGAGGGCAGCGTGGAGGGTAAAAAACGTAGGGGGAGACCAAGAGATGCATACACTAAGCAGATTCAGAAGGATGTAGGTTGCAGTAGGTACTGGGAGATGAAGAAGCTTGCACAGGATAGAGTAGCATGGAGAGCTGCATCAAACCAGTCTCAGGACTGAAGACCACAACAACAACAACAAGTTGGAAATGTGGGTCTGACGGGGAGCGTGCCACAGATAAGTCCCTGCAGTCACACTATCCTCAGTGTCCTCGATGGCTCAGTCGGACACAGTGTCTGGCATGTAAGTAGGAGATATCGGGTTCGAGTCCTGGTCGGAGAACACATTTTCAACTGTCCCCGTTGATGCTTATCAACGTCTATAACCAGCTAATGGTCTGAATTTCATTGTAATTTCAGTCTCTCAATTATGGCTGCGTCTGGCAGCGACCGTCTTTACTTTGTGGTGCCGTCGTGAAGTACCAATTGTAGCACGGGACCTCACTCTTTGCACGACACCGCACCGTCCAATACAACGTTTTGTATTCTCTCTCTCAAGAAATGATTATACATATACAAGATGGTGACAGACAGTCTGAAAAGCCTGTGAGTGTTTCAGGATAGGTTGTGCTGAGAAATACTTGCTTATAGAAAAATTCAATTCGTTGCGCCTTTTCCGAGTTAATTGGCACTGAAATCAGCCAATCAGGTGCAAATTAAAGCGTCCCGCCAGAGACAATCTCGCCGAATGTGTTCCTGTGGTTTCCTAAAACATAACAAGGGAGCGATGCAATAAATGGACATTGAACGTAGTGAGGATCGAACCCGGGCCGAAGGCAGAGCAGCTATCATCTACGCTATGAGAGCAACTGACGCTAACTGTATCTGCTGGGCAGCTTGAATCTCCATGCGTAACATCCTGATTGGCTAACTTCAGTGATAATTAATTCGTAAACGGCGCAAGGAGTCGAATTTGTCTTTTAACATTTATTTCTCAGTACAAACTACCCTGCATCACCCTTACAAGCTTTTGTTACCTTTCTGACCATCGTGTGTAATCGTACTTTTGTTAATAACTTTGGTGTTGAACAGGGTCAAATACCTTTTGGAAGTAGGGCAACAATGGCTAACGAAAATTAACGTTGGTTGTTGTTTTTGAATGAGGTGTAACAGCACAAAAGAAATTTGTAACCAAAACAACTCACAGCAAGAAAAAATTGTAAGACTTACAATTCGAGATGCTAATAAAAGAGGCCGGTAGTGTTAGCCATGGAACTAAATGGGGATTTTTTAAATAAAAAACCGTTTTTATGGTTCACAGAAAAATTAATCTGTTTGTGTATCAAAAGGACAAAATGAGAAACTGTTAAAAAGCCGATAAAGTT
This sequence comes from Schistocerca nitens, assembly GCF_023898315.1. Taxonomy (NCBI): domain Eukaryota; kingdom Metazoa; phylum Arthropoda; class Insecta; order Orthoptera; family Acrididae; genus Schistocerca; species Schistocerca nitens. Next base: position 613,350,393 of record NC_064617.1, read on the forward strand.
GTCGTCGACTGTACCTGACACAATGCATTAAACTTGTAGACTACGTTTTTCTGAAAGATAGCTCTGGTTTCTTCTTCATAATGATTTGACCGAAATCTTTAGCTGCCAATTTCTTTTCTCTGTTAAACTGTGAGGCAGTTTTAAATTTTCGGCCAAATAGTAAGCTAACTTTCGAAACTCAATTCTAGCTAGTGCCATTAATCGGGAATCTAAATCTCTCAAGTGTGCTACAAGTACTTCCTAGTAATTCTCTTCAAATGTTGGCCTCAAAAAACCCACATGGTGTGTCAAAGATGTCTGCTGATTCCCTAAATGATTTTTATCTTATTTTTTGTGAAGTTCTGGGAACATTAAAATGATCCGAAGGCGCCCTTTCGGTAATTTCGATTTCAAAAACACCTGAAATTGCTTGCATCATTGCAGTCACCGATCGCTCCGTCGACCCTCACCGGCAAGCTTCCTCCGAAAATCAGAAGAAAGCTACTTACACTGCACGTACCACCCGACTTCGGTGTGGCCCATTCTACACTACTTACACTGCACATTAAATCATGGCGGTAACGGAAATCGGCTTAAGTGAGCGAAATTTCATTATCACGATACAATCTACATTAGACTACTTAAATATTAATGCTAATAGGACCGTGTTTTTTCTTATCTTGAAAGGTGCAAGCTAATGCCGAATTTTGTGCTGTTCACCAGCTTCTACACTCAAAAAACAAATAGAATATGCTTGTGACACAATGTTAACAGCTACATTACTCAAAATCTAGCAAATGGCGGAGATATATCTGAGCTTTATTCCAAGCGCTGCATGCGTCGTCTGTTGCGGCAAATCCGAAACAAATCAGGCAGCCCGTACTACCCGCCGCCCCGTACAAACCGCCGTTCTCCTAATGAAATACGCCTACTGCCTCCGACTGATTGCCTTGATCCAGAGTTGTCTAAGTATGTCGTGTGAGAAAAGCAAGTTGGGTTTCGGTTGAGCGTTGTTTTTGGAATCTATTCTCGCTGAAACGGAGGAGCTTATTCCGTTCAAGATTACTCATTACATTTGAGCTCATATATGTTCAGATGTTACAACGAGTAGATGTAAGGACTCTGAACGGTAGAATTGAGGACTATTACTCGTGCCCCTCTTGTAGATGGGCTGGCCTGTGCTGTCTTTTAGCCTCTGGGCGTAGTTGTTTGTTGAAATGATCTACGTTACAAAATGGGAGCAGACTCAGCAATAATTTGTGTATAAGATCTGACAGGGATTCCATTGGGCCCTTTAGCCTATTTTAATTTCAACGATTTTAGCTGTTTCTCAACGCCGTTGGTACTAATACCCATAGAATCTTTAAAAGGGGATAAAACAGTTTTGATGGCAATAAAATATGTATCTGCAATGGTAGTTGCTTTCAGAAAATTTTTACAGTGGTGGTGAAAGGACCAGGCTCTATGAACGTCACATTCTGACCGTAACCAGTTACCATTGCATATAAATATTTCATTGCGATCAAGACTGTTTTTAATCCATTTTAAAGTATTTTCAATAGATTTCTGATTCTGTCCACGACAAATTACCTGTAGAATCTTTGCTGTAGGGTCTTACCCTACTGCAAAGTTTCTACACGTAATCTCTTCTACGTATAGTGCTTGAGGCTGCATAACTAACGTGTAACTCAACTGCGCTGGAGAAAGTATTTCCTGATCTTTACTCGAGTAGGCTAGACAAAGAATCGCGGGCGCACTTGCTGTGTTGCTATATTTCAACGAGATAAATACTCGTGTTTTAACCCTTGCGTGGAGATCCACACTTCCTCGATAGAATTTAGATGTAATATTTCGAAATCACGGAATACACCAGGCTATCTGCGGGTACGATCTGCGTTATGATAACGGTATGCCTTGCCACATGATTTAGTTCTTGATGCACACTGTTACTAATGAAGTCCAGATTCGGAAAACCACTCCCGGGTAGTTAAAGGAGTCTGCCTTTTTTTTTTTTTTTTTTTTTTTTGTACAAACATCCTCTGTCTACCGCACTGTTGACCATTGTGAACGCGACGTATAGTAGTTTCATAGACCTCCCAGATATGAACGTCTGCAGTTGAATTAGGAGCATTCTTCTCGATAGGGATAATGGACCGACAATGGTCCTTTGCACCATTAATAACATAACAACGGGCAGGAATGTGGCACGAGATCCTTAAAGCTGTATTACTTGTCTGGCTGTGAGTAATCAAGTTCTGCACAGTGGAAACGGTCATTAAAACCCGTGTGAGCCTCTGCCAGAAGTTCTTCGCTGTCCTCCAAAACTGGCCAACAACAGTTCATCGTTCACTCTTATAGACATGTGTACTGAATCTATGTGCTGAAATGGCATTTTGTGAGTCTCTAGCACCAGCACTCTAAGGATCGTGACCTATTCTGAATCAGACTCCTAAGAATTTAACTACTTCTCTCCAAACTATCTGCTTGGTTTTGTACTGTACAATACGGTTGGTGCACTAATTCTTAGGCATGTCACGAAGTTTGACTTACAAAGTTTATATGTTGTAGGGATAGCCAGATTCTTAGATCAAAAGATGTTAAGTAACATCTAAAAATGAATTTAAATAATTTAAATTTAAGACAGGGTAATAAGAAGTTAATGGAGTATATTTTGATAGTACACACCTACTATGCGATCACTAGAACAAAACTTGAAAATTAGGCTATCAATATGCTGTTCAAGAAATATTCCTCTAGAGATGCAGACAGTAATTCCGTATGCATACGGAACATTTAACACTACCAATACTAAATCAATCTTTTACTCTTCAACTGAGTGTGCTCTTCCTTGAAACCATTTACAAATCACGTGCTGGACCGGGATTCGATCACAGAACCTTGCCCTTTGCGGGCCCTGCTCTTCGGCTGAGCGATCCAGTCACCATTCACGACTCTTCTTCCCATCTCATGGCTCCACTTTTGCCAGTAACTCCCTCCTACTTGCCCGCATCTCGTGGTCGTGAGGTAGCGTTCTCGCTTCCCACGCCCGGGTTCCCGGGTTCGATTCCCGGCGGGGTCAGGGATTTTCTCTGCCTCGTGATGGCTGGGTGTTGTGTGCTGTCCTTCGGTTAGTTAGGTTTAAGTAGTTCTAAGTTCTAGGGGACCAATGACCATAGATGTTAAGTCCCATAGTACTCAGAGCCATTTTCCATTTTCCCTCCTACTTTACAAACATCACACAGAATATTTCCTACAAACTCTTGGAGGAAAAAGACTTCGCAGAGGAATGGGTTAGCCACAGCCCACGGGACGTTTCCGGAACTAATCTTTAACTCTACACTGGAATTTGCGCTGTTTTTAGACTTCATGACACCTCAGTTTGCACCTGTCATGGTCTCAATGTCGCTATCACACAGTACGTAAAAGAATCATCTCACACCAAAATGCTTTATTACCTGTCAGTTAAGACAAAAATGAACTGAAAATATTTACACTTCCAGTCTCTTTAGAGCCGTTATTTGAAGGCCTTTAACTGCATATTTTATGTTTGCGTAGCTTCTTCTTGCCGATGATCTGCCAAATATACGAATAAGAAAAGAAGCTATAGACTTCGGCTTTCATTCAAGGGTTATACAAGCACCATGCTGAGTGTAAAAAGTACATCAAGCTGACCGTTGATCAGAAGTGCGTAGCCGGAGTTTAGCAGTTGGTAGAGTAGATGATTAATAAACGTAATACCATGGTTTATGGGTTTCGGGTATTTTTCCTGTTTACTTAATTTCTTTATAAATTTTTTATTTGCTTTACATTTAAATAGCTGACAAAACCAGCACTGCCTGGATGCTCATTTTGACAGCTTTTTAATTAGAAACCTACAGTTTCCATACGCTGAGGCAGATGCTTTGCGTATCTACCAAACAATATTGTAAACGTCTCTATGGCATACCCTCTTTATAGCTCTATAGACGCCTATTGTTTTCACCTACAGCCGTTTGCGCTTCACGGATGAAAGTTGTCAAAAACGTTGCGATGTGTCAGGGATATCCTTAACTTGACCCGAATGAAGTAGTGTCTTAGGACTAAAGAGTAAATTTATTACAACTACATGGGCGATACTGCAATTTTTCAGGCAGCCACTGTTTATGACATCATATCTCTTGAACTTTGTGCCCCCCTATAATATATTTGTGTAGGTAGATTCAGCAACATATGTGGATAATGTCTGCAATATATGTTGCAAATAGAGTTAGTAATACAGAAGAAATAAATGTAAACATCATGTATGATGTGGAAGTTTTTCACGCATCTCAGTATTTATGATGTCATGTCTCCTGGACTATAATTATGTGGTACCATGGTATAATTTTTTTGATGCATTTAGCTTCAAATGTGTATAATGTCTGCGAAATTTACTGCAAGTAGAATTAGCAGCACAGAACTGACATTTTTAAACTTCGTGCATGATACAGTAGTTTTTCACACATCTCATTGTTTATGGCGTTATGTCTCCTGACCTGTGATAGGTAGGTGGTTCTTACTCACATAGTGATTGTTAATTAACACTAAGGGATGTGTTTACCCAGTTCACTTGAAATCAGTCTAGTTCTTTAGGGAGAAATATGCAGAATACACACACACACACACATACACACACACACACACACACACACACATATCCATTTCTACAATATGTATGGATTTCACAAGTTGTTTGAAAATACTCAAATTAGATTACAAATCTATTTATAAAACGCATTGGACACTTTTTGGAGCTAAGTGAAGATACGACCCACATTAGATTCGAGGCGGCGGGTGTCTCAATTGTAAGGAATCCATATATATTACAAAAATGTATGTATGTAAGTTTGTGTGTATGTTTATATGTTACACGTGTCCCGCTAAACCACCTGACTGATTTCGACCAAATTTGGTGTACATATCTCTTACTGTCAAGCAGCAACCTCTGCGGGGGAAAGAACCACCTGTCATACCACAGTAGAAAAAGACATCATGAAAACTGAGATACACGAAAAATTGCCTAAACATGCATGATGCTTCAATTTATTTTTTCTTCTACTAACTCTCTTTGCAACATATTTCGCATATAGAATTTACATATGCCGCCGAATGTACCTACTGAAATATATCATTGCACATCACAAAGTTCAAAATATATGACATCATAAACAGATGCGAGTAAAAAGTAAAAAAAAATGCCGCATCACGCTTGAAGTTTTAATACATTTATTATTTACTACTAAGACACTCCTGCAGTCGGGACAGCTTAAGGAAGTCCGTGACTCTTGGCAGCGCATTTGACAGCATGCAACTGCGAAGTGCAGTCAGTCGTAGGGGTAAACAATAGCGGTTAATAGAGCTATGAATAGGTGGTGTCGTAGAGACGTCTACAAAATCGCGTCGTAGACACGCGAAGTACCTGCGCCTATCCTACAGAAACTGATTCATAATTTCAAAGACATTTTCACGAATACATGGAACTGAATTTTTTCGATATTACAATACAAACACAGCTAATTTTTTGTTTTATTATGTAACAGAAAATTGGCAAAATGAATACGCGGGCTCTGCCGGGTTTATTAGGTAGTAATAAATAAATGAAAAACTGAAAAAGCTGTGCCAGATTAGCAACAGAGTCAATGAAGTCCTGGGGCAGGTGTACTCCTTCTGAAATTATGTCTAGCAGTAAATCACGTCGATCCGTCTGGGCGCGAGGCTCTGTGCTTAGGGGCGGAAAGCTGTACCTCAGCGAAGTAGGGAGAGAGCAGAGCGGCTTTAAGCTTGTCCTAGTGCAGAGAGGCGGAAGATTCGATCGGAATACAGCGACTGCGATGCACGGAAGTAGGACCAGAGATCGCATCACACTATCGCTAAAAAGCTGTTAGAGATTAGACCGACCAGGATGGAATTAAAATTTATTGTGGGAGATGTGAATTTCTCTCTGTTTTCTCATCTAAGTTTCCAGGTCGTACAGACATCCTATTTAAACCTTTGCTTTTATTGTGCTGCTATACTTTATTTAAATATTTAACGTTTCTATGTTTACTACCCTCTTTCTTTGTAACATTTCCTATCACACTTTGTAATAAGCAAACAAAGCACTCTTTCAGTGGCTTTATTAACTGTGCCGTGAAGTGCACTAAAAGTTAAATAGCCACATAATAGCTCCCACGGAACCCGTGCACAAAATGGCGTGTACAGTTCTTCTAAATTCAAAAGTCCAGTTCAATATAAAATAATATATTGTTTTGAAATCATATAGAACATTTCACATTCGCGAATTGTTTAATAATGACGCATAATTTTGACCAGTGCTTTCAATAATAGAAATTTTGAAAATAGTAAATATCTCCAAGCCTATGACATTGTAATTCTGTCACTGGCGTAAAGGATAAATCCACGACTAACTAACAACCAGAAGACAAACCTTTCTATTCCATACAATTTCAAAATTTTATGGTTGTGATTGAAAGACTTCGAGATTTGCTACTCTCTTATTGTGCACCCTACCCTGTGTATCTGCACTATACTTAATCTACTTTCAACCCTGTGGTGTTTCGACACTACTCAAATCTTGGTACGTCCGTCTGTTACAATTATAATACTAAAGACGATAGTTATAATAACACTGCACAGAGCAACCAAAAATTGTAATGTACTAGTAACAACTAATTATAAAAGGTATATATCACGAGCAAAGGGTTAAATAAGGCAGTTAGAAAGCTCCATTTTTGAAACTCTATTTGCAATAGTATCCACTGATGACCCTCGTTTTGAATCTCTTAGGTAATAAAAACAGCTGCAGTGGATTGCTGTTAAAATCTCCTATAAGTGGACAACTATATCTCCATTAGATGAACAAGGTGTTTGCAGTTGAACGCGGAAGGGGGCGTGCATGTTTTAGGTTCAGCGACACTAGCAAGCGCAGTATGTTCCGCTAGCAGCAGTTATATAGTTCCGTGGTACGTTCATCCGTTCTTCGTCAACGCGCATTATTGAGTTCACTTTGCAGGATCCTAATGTTCTTATCATTACGCTACGTAATTTCACAGTTACCTTCACATATTCCGTAAAAGAAACATACTGCACGAGAGACAAAGTATATTAATAATTATTAGGGCTGTTCAATAAAGAATTATCATAATTTTTTACGGTCATAATTTCTCGAGCTAAAATTTATTCTTATGATATTCTGTTAGCTCAATGTCCTACAAACACGTCGTCGTAGTTTCATTGTTGGGACTCAAGGTTCCCGCCTGTGAGAGGCAGGCAAGGTCAGGCATGTTCAGTATCACCTACCGCTGCAGTGGAGGTAGGCTTCGAAAGTCTGATTTCGTCTCAACAAATCTTCAGCTGAGGCCTATACAATGTTACAGGTGGCCTATGGAGAGTCTGTTCTTCCCTACTGCACAGTTCGAAGGAGGTTTAAAATGTTTAAAGAGGGGATACAATCAATTTCTAATGAAGGTGGACCCGGTGCTCCAGTTACTGCTCTTACGGAAAAAAAAACATCAACACTGCTGTTGTCGTTGTGAGAGAGGATCGACCAATTACCTTAAGATCACTTTCTGAAATGCTGAACGTTTCATTGGGTGCCATCGACGTGTTGGTGACAGAAAAATTACGCATGACATGTGTTTGTGCACAATGGGTTCCAAGACTGTTGATTCCCGAACAAAAGGACATTCGCGTGCAGGTCTGCATGCCGTTAAAGTTGATGTTAGAGGAATGGTTCAAATGGCTCTGAGCACTATGCGACTTATCTTCTGAGGTCATAAGTCGCCTAGAACTTAGAACTAATTAAACCTAATTAACCTAAGGACATCACACACATCCATGCCCGAGGCAGGATTCGAACCTGCGACCGTAGCGGTCGCTCGGTTCCAGACTGTAGCGCCTAGAACCGCACGGCCACTCCGGCTGGCCTGTTAGAGGAAGATCCGGAGTTTCTTTCTATTGTAATCGCTGCTGATGAAACGTGGCTACATTATTTTGATCCTGAGAGAAAACAGCAAAGCTCAATGTGGAAATCTTCTTCATCACCAATCCCGAATGAAACAAAAGTGGTTGCTTCTGCTGGGAAAGTTATGGTCATTCATTCTTCGATATTCATGGAATGGTTTATCAGCATGTTGTACCTAGACACACATCAGCAACTGGACAATACTACAGAGATGTCCTGAAAACATTGCAAGTCCATATCAGGCGCAAAAGACCACATTTAAGTGAAGGAGGCTGGATGCTGTACCACGATTATGCGCGGCCGCATATTGCCAACGTTGTTGCTGAATATTTTGCAAAACTCAACGTGAAGTGCATCCCTCGCCCTCCCTATAGTCCGGATTTAGCGCCATGTGACTTTTTTCTATTCCCTAACATGAAAAAACGCCCTGCATGGGAGGCGTTATCAATCATCAGAAACAGTGGTGAAGGCTGCGGAGGTGATTTTGAAGGACGTCTCAAGAAATGGTTTCCAGCATGTATTTGAATACTGGCAGAAACGCTGGGACAAGTGCATCGCATTCATGGGAGACTACGTTAAGAAGGACCATCAAAATTATGAGGATGAGTAATGGTATGTTGTCAAAAAAAAATTATTATCGTTGTTCATTGAACAGCCCTCGTACATTATAGATCGCAGTTGTCGTCCGCAGCTAACTGGTGCCCGGCAGCTGGGGTGGGAGAGCGATATAACAACTTCTTGCAGGACAGGCGGTGCGACCAGATTTGTGCTCTGATTGGTTGTTACTGAGGTAGTTGTCGTATAAACAAGTGGCTGTCAATCACTTTGTTACTCCGATCCAGATATGCTACCTGCTGTGGAGTCCTGATCTGTTCTCAGTGACACATACTGTATGTGAGTGTCGTTCGCGATGGAGAATCTACCATCAGCTCCCACTTTCTATAAGTCTGTTCCAGTCACGTTATTGCTGTTTTATTTCCCAAAGTCTTGGACTACTTTTGTCCGGATTTTAGGAACCTGTAATTTCATAGGCGCTGTTTCTGACTTGTCGCCGTAGCTGGTACGACACAGTCAAAAAAATGGTTCAAATGGCTCTGAGCACTATGGGACTTAACATCTGTGGTCATCAGTCCCCTAGAACTTAGAACTACTTAAACCTAACCAACCTAAGGGCATCACACACATCCATGCCCGAGGCAGGATTCGAACCTGCGACCGTAGCAGTCGCGCGGTTCCGGACTGAGCGCCTAGAACCGCTAGACCACCGCGGCCGGCCGACACAGTCGAACGTCATTATTATATCGATTATAAATACTCCAAGAATTAACAAAAATGGCTTTATCCACTTTAGTCCTGAAGATCTATAGAAGTACACCTGGTCGCGTTCATCCGCATTGTGGTCTCGAACCTGCGCAAGGTAGACCTGGACCTCAGGTGCTGGGAGGAAAAGGGAAGCCTTTGCAGACCTCGATCGGTACTTGTGTTTTCCGTAGAGTTGGCAATAAAATAAAGAATATCGCACATTATTGGAAAACATGGCCGAAAAGGGAACAATTATCGACTCTGCCGCTAGCGTAGCATTTTGTTTGCTGCTGAGTTCAGATAGAGGCTAGTCGCTAATGTTGTGAAAAAATGGTTCAAATGGCTCTGAGTACTATGGGACTCAACATCTTAGGTCATAAGTCCCCTAGAACTTAGAACTACTTAAACCTAACTAACCTAAGGACATCACACACACCCATGCCCGAGGCAGGATTCGAACCTGCGACCGTAGCAGTCCCGCGGTTCCGGACTGCAGCGCCAGAACCGCTAGACCACCGCGGCCGGCTAATGTTGTGAATCACAGTTGCTGTATACAGGGTTATCAGAGACGGTTTGAAAAGCTTGCAGTGGTTTTGCAGGATGGGCTGTGTTTATAAATAATCGGTAAGAATTAAGGTTCAATACTTTGCTCCGTTTCCGAGTTAATTATCATTGAAGTTGGTCAGTCAAGCCGCTGCACGCATAAATTCAAGCGACCCGCCAGATACAATCAGTGTCAGTTGCTCTCATAGCGTAGACGATAGCGCACGAGACTACTCAGCCCTTGGCTCGGATTCGATCCTTACTACTGTCCCATTTGCAATTTTCGTATCACTCTCTTGTTCTGTTTTAGGAAACCAAAGGAAGAACACGTTTGGCGACACCGTCTCTGGCGGAACGCTTGAATTTTCGCTCAATGGCCTATCGGGCTAACTTCACGGCTAATTAACGCGGAAACGGCGCAACCTATCGAATCTTTTCCTTGAGATTTAGTTCTCAGCGCAATCGACCCTACACGCTTAAAAGCTTTCCAAACTGTTTCTTACCACCCTGTAGTTGTTTTGCGCATCTTTTCATGTACGAGTCGATATTACTTTGGTTGTCACCTATCATTGTGAGTGTCAGCAACATGATGACCGCCAGGAAAATTCTATGTGGTACACACATTGGGAAACGGGGTATCGAACGGAGAATTGAAGACGCCATTCAAGCTACGAGATTTGTTGATTTCATATTACGAAACGGCTGATCGGGTCCTTGATGCATGGTCTTCGGTCTGTGCCGTGGCCCCATTGTAGGAGGGTCCGGCAGCCGGCGCGTCGGAATAGTCTGTCGAAGCCTCAGCGCCCTCGTTGAGTGAAGATGCGCTCAGGCTAGGCTCCAGAAATCTGCTTGCCTCTGTTGTCGGTTGTCGAGATCTCGTGTAGGTGGAAGACCCAACAGCGACGAGAGATGGTCCCAGCATACAGCCGGTAAGGTGGTACTTGTGCTGTCCAGAAGTGTGACACAGGCGCCCTGCTCTCACGTTGAACAGCTCGCAGATGGACAGATTGGTTCTTCAATCATGCCCGGTCCTCTTCTCAGGGTAGTCACGGGTGTGACAGGCGGGAACACAGCTCGCAGAGTTGAAGTTCCCTCCACAGCCGGCCGGTTACAGATTCGTAGAAGCAGTCTTCAAACTGGCAGGGGCCTTTAATACTCTGTCGCATTTCCCGGATCATCCTGCAAACTAGTAGAACTGGTATTCCATCGGTATTACTGACGCAAGTCGAGTGGCCAAACTCGGTAATGAGTGGAAAAAAGGCTAGGGTTTTATAGCTGTCGATGACATGATTCCCGCCGTACAGGTGTTCGAATGTGCTTCCACTCGTGTGCTGTTAAACCTTGTGGACCCCGTCCGGTGAAACCGAAGGCAGAGAATCTTTAATGACCTTTTTTTGTCCTTGCTAATAGCGTCCTGGTAGGTATGAAATGGTAGCTGCTGATGTACCCTAATGTTTAACTTCGGAGCGTTCCTTTATGCAAAGTTTTCAGCCTGAACGGCGGCCTTGTGTCATACTTAGGTAAAGTTATTACATCTATCCCCATTACAGAAGGATGTTATGTCTGCTCTGCACTGTTGTCTAAATGCTGAATCAGGTATTCCTGAAGTTGTCTCTAGCACAGTGTGAGGCAATGTGCTCCCTGCTCGTTTGTACTGCGGCTCTTCTGACTGTTGGTGTTGGTTACGCCATCACTGCGTATTCAACGGGAGTGCTCCGCTTAGTGTTGTCCCAGTTAGTCCCAACAAAATTTTTAACCTGCACATAATTACTATTCTACTGTGGAACGGAACTGACTAAACAAAACAGTTTTGTAATCAAGTTTCAAAGAGTTTGTTTGTATAGAACAAGTGGAACTAGGGCAACATTTGCAAATTGGTCACGGAATGGATCCAGATGAAATGGTGTATCAAGTAGGAAATGGACTTAAAGGGACTTCTCCAGTAGTCTTCCTGTGAGGACCCGTCTTCTTGAGTTGTAAGACAGTGTAGGAACCGTTGTGGCTGGAAGGCTACCATTTGCTAAAGAAACTGTAAGGACGACAGAGCGTCATCAGCCGTCGCAGTTATCAAGGACCTACGTATACCCTACTTTCAAATACCGCTATGTCTCCAAAATTGGAAGCAGTGTAAAAGCTGTCCTCAGAATCATGGAAAGCGAGGAACTGCATCTCCTTTAGCAAGCAGGAAGCAGCGTGTTATTTCTTGCATCCCTCACGCTTAGCAGGCCTTTGGGCCTTCGGGAGGTTTGCACTCACAGCTGGGATGCATGAAACCGCCCTTCAGGCAACAGTTAGTTGTATGTGTCCAGCGCTGATGACGTTTTCTCAGGGAGGGTTCAATTCGAGAATTATAGTCTTCCAGTCACCTTAGTATAGAAGACATGGAGGAATCATAGGCGGAATTCGACTTGTCAGCTGTAGGTAGAGTCACTGCATACACTGGAAGGGGAACTAGTTTCCCTTCTTTTCTCCTTAACGGAGAGGCCCTTGTGCTACAAAACCTTGTGGACCTTGTCCGGTGAAACTGAAGGCAGAGAATCTTTAACGACATTTTTGTCCTTGCTAGTAGCGTCCTGGTAGTACGAAATGGTAACTGCTTATACTGAAAACTTAAACATCTTATGGTAGTCCTCAAAGAGGGTCATGTAATATTTTACACTGTCACCGGTGTATGTCGCTCGTACGTTTCCAGAGATAGGACCTTTCATGCCTCTCTGCAGCTTTACGTGATTGGAACAGCGGTAAATCACTATCCGCGGGGATTTGGCTGGTGGCGGAGCTGTCTGTGGTGGTGCTGCCAGCTCGGATGTTACCGTAGCCAGTGACGTCTCTTCGGCTAAGGTGTCGTATCTTTCACTTCTAGTCAGCGGTTGTTGTGCCTCCTTTGGCAGAGCCTTAGTCTTTCTCCGGCTGATAGTTCTCTTCCTCCTCACGAACTGAAAACCCAAGTCGTCTGCATCATCCATGATACTCTAGCAATCCGTGTCCAACTTCCCTCTCTATAGTGTCACGGTGTTCATCCACAGACATTGTCCTGAAACGTAACAGCTCTTTATATAATTCCAAGAACTAATTTAGCTTGTCTTTCACACGATAGTAATGCTAATTCAGATTGCTTAATTAACTGTTGTATCATTACCATATAGGAAGTTTCACCTTTAGAAATCCAAAATATAATTTTCAATAACATCTTGTCAAAGTACTCGTCAATATTACATCCATCCAGTCTTAGGAACATGTAAAATCAATTCTTTTGGTCACAATTAGAACCGTACAGTTACGAACAATCAAATAATGAAAGAGACTATAAAAATTCTGCTTTTATAGAGTTTGAAACTTGTAACAATTCTGATTAACATACTGTCAGTTTACTACGCAATTACTAATCATATCAGCACCTAATTACTTAGTAATTACTGAAAGTCATAAAAAGAAATCTTGTCGTCGAAGTGAATAAAGAGATTATTTGGACTACTGTAATACTGTATTTATTGAAATTCTGTTGACACAAAAATAAACTAATGTAAATGTATTTGAAACCAGATACATGTTAGGAGGATCTGGGATGGAATGGTCCAGAACAATTAACAACCATATAATCAACATTATTTATTTGAATCACTTGACTTATTTTTCCATAGAAACGACAGATATGTATTTGACTTTGTACCCTATATCACACATTTCAATTGTAACCACCGAATGATACCACTTTTTGTACTTTTGAAAACTTTTGTGATTGTAATTAACGAAATTACTACGTATGGCTTGGCTCTGAGCACTATGGGACTCAACTGCTGTGGTCATAAGTCCCCTAGAACTTAGAACTACTTAAACCTAACTAACCTAAGGACAGCACACAACACCCAGCCATCACGAGGCAGAGAAAATCCCTGACCCCGCCGGGAATCGAACCCGGGAACCCGGGCGTGGGAAGCGAGAACGCTGCCGCACGACCACGAGATGAAATTACTACGTATAACACCGTTCCGATTGTCAGTGAATGTATATAATACCCACGAGAAACTGCACGGGACGGCCAGTGCGATGTAAAATTCCGACGTGGACTCTGTCACGTAATCAGTACATCAGAAACAACAACGGTCTTTACAAGTTTTTTGAAAACCATGCTGTTCTCCGGCCCGTTTTCACTTAACAAACTTTCAGCAAACAGTGCCTGCTGCGAAGCATCAAGAGCAAGAGCAGTGGACGATGTTAATTATTATTCTGAAAATCCTGAGTTACGCCTACCAAATTGTAAGAACTTTATTTTGCAGCGATAGTTAACGCTACGAAGAGATTATTTCTTGTTTGTGTCAACATTCTTTCATTCCGAGTGTAGCTCATACACCGTAGGCCGCGACGTCAGCCATGCTGTTGTCATATAGGGGAATCTATGGTAGCCTTGGGGTAGCCTTACTTACGGAGCTGAAGCTAGAGCCTGGCCTACAGACTGCAGACTGGTACCGCCATAGCAAAGGTTCTGGATCTGATAAAATGCTATGCCTGTCAACCAAAACTCTAGCTTGTCTGGAGTACCTCGCCTGCAGATGCGCTCTGCAAGTCTCCCAGAAGCACCCGTTTACACACTAAAATTTGCTCTTAACGAGTCCGCTGAGAAGCGTCCGCGAACACATAGCCGTGTTGCGCTGTCTGACCACAGTTTACGCCGTGTGGAGTCCATCCACACTATGTGCCTGTTAGCGGCGGGGCAACGTCTTACATACAGCAGGCGTGAGGGTATCGATGTGGCACTGGCCGACTACGTGATTTGCGGAGGAAGATCTGTGATTGCAGCGCCGCTGTTGATGCGAGGCTGCGCCTCTGGTGGCACCTGCTGGAGGATGCATTGCCAACAGACGTACTTGTGTTGACGGTTGTGATGTTGAGAAGCATGCGGTTACATGCACTCCGGGCACTGGATGGCTCAGAGCTTGTAGATCTCCGGAGACAGACGCCTGCAGTATCGAAACTCGCAACCCGCTGGCCTTGGGCGTACTGTCGGTAGCCGCGCTGCAGGAAAACGGCCGGATACTATAGTTACGTAGAAAAATGATTTGAACGCTCATAAACGTGAGGGATATGCCTACCCGCCGGGGTAGCCGAGAGAGTTAATGCGCTGCTTCCTGGAGTCGGGTAGGCGCGCCGAGCCCAGATCGAATCAGCCCAGCGGATTAACGACGAGAGCCGGTCTGCCACTCAGCCTGGATGTGGGGTTTAGGCTGTTTTCTTCATCCCGCTAGGTGAATACCGGGCTGGTTCCCACTTTCCACCTCAGTTACCCGACTCGCAGTTATCTGAACACGTTCGCACTATTTCATGACTTACACTAGACACAGACAGCTGGGGTACACTTATTCCGTCCTGGTGGGTTCGGGGTGGCGGCGGGAAGGGCATCTGGCCACCCTCTGCCACTAACATTGCCAAATCCGTAATAACAAGGCCGACACCGCGTTCCTGCTGGATAAAGGCCTACAGAAAAAGAAGAAGAAAAGTGAGAGATACGCATAAAGTTTAAATTATAAATTAGAAAAAATAAAGTAACGCCATTATTGTTTTGTTTATTTGCTAGTACATTCCTGCTACACCCCAACCCTCCCCCGATATAGTACCGAAACGTGTCGACAGAGGCGTGAAAGATATCATAGCTTAATTCATTTGTGTACTTAAAGGGTAACGACACTGCAAGTGGTTATATGGTGCTGGCGCTTCTAGCAGGGTCAAACAACTCTGAATGATGGAGAACGAAGTGATAGCCGTCTCCCAATGAAGAACAATGAATCGCAAGCGTTGGTGCTCTAAGACCGGCGTCTTACAATCTAGCTGACAGAGGAAAAAGTGAAAATCAATCTTCGATCACTGATCAACATTTGAACATGACAAACGTCACCACACACTCAGTCCGCGACTCCTCACACCCATTAAAAAGACAGCCGAACAGAAGCAGCAGCTGAAATCTTGAAACTGTGACTCGGATGACTTCTTTAGCTGACCAATCAGCACGTGTAAGCGATGTGTTATCACTGCGACCCTAAAACGAAGGGGCAAAGAAAGCAGTGGAAACATATGAATCACCATCGCTGAAAAAACCGAAGATCCAACCATCACTGCTTTTCGGCACTGCCACGGTGTAGTGCTAACAGATTACGCTCGTAAAGGGCAAACCGCCGCAGAAGAATACTACTGAAATCTGACAACATCGTCAGAGGTTGTGGAGACTAAGCATCGCTGAAAACCGTCCAAGGCAGTGGCTTTTTCCATGAATACGCCACAGCTCGTTGTACACATGCTGCCTCTTTGGTCTATTAAATATTACCCCAGCTCGTATCCTCCTGTAATAGCACCCAATGATTTACTCGTCTTTCTTCAGATGAAGAAATAATTTCATGGCAAACCTTTCCAGAATCACTACTAGCTGGTTTTTCGAAGTGGATCGTTTCCTGCAGACTTCTACAACCTAGGTCTCTGAAAAGTCACTCTGCCAAATCATCCATCGTTGCGAAAAATGTGTCTCAACGAAGGGTGAATATGTAGAGGAGGACTAACATCATCACTAAATTTCATAGCTGCAATGTACTTTTTTGTTTTTTTTTATGTGATAGTTATTATTTTATGGCGGAATAGTCAGCATCGGTCGTAATATCGTCTGTCTTTTTGTATTGCATTGCAGATCTAGATTTGAACTTACAATGCAGCTACCGTGAGTGCGTTTTAAGTGGTCATGTATGCTGGACGTAGTTATGACAACACATACTTGTATCTAACTCAGGCATGTACAGGCATTAGTCCCAAAAGATGACATTACGACCGATGCTGATCTTTCTTTCCTGGATTACATTACGGTTATGGGACACAATCGTTCCCCATGGAATCGAACAGATGAACTGAAACTGCCCCTTATCATTACCCAACCAAGATCTGAAGATGGCCTTTAGCAGCTAAATATGTCCCTTATATCATCTTGAATTTGTAGCTGAAATAAACAATAGTTACAAGTAAAGGCTATCATGCACATGTACGTACTTTCACAACGCAACACCTGGCACACTTGTAACGACTTCAGGTTGCGCTGGAGTTTTGGTATTTAACCTACACACATGCCGTTCTGGCGCCGCATGTAGTAGCTTGTGGTGGGTGGCAGCAGGGGCAGTCGGTGGCTTTCTTCTCACCACAAGGACTCCCTTACTTCGGTTGCCAAAATGCGAAGGCCGTGTTCAGCATCTCAAGTTACTCTGTCGACTCGCAACAGGTATCCTATAAAAACAATCACCAAAGGCTGCTCTCAGGGCCCATTCCTTGTGCGTTCAATGTGGACTATAAACTCTAACAGTGCAATATAAATTTCCGACGTTAGGAGCATTATTGAATATGCTGATCTCCTGCTGCTAGTCAAAGCTAAAACCGGACACCAGAAACGAACGAAGAAGTTCTAATGTGCTCACGTCAGTACTAGTGAAGAGTGAATAAGCTTTCCATCACTCCGCAACCTATAGCGTGTTAAAAGGCAGACTATGTTACAGTCGAAATTTTGTTATCAAAATTTATTATATGCTTATACACGAAGTCCAACTTATATCTCACTGTGCATTTCAATGAGAGCTCAAAATCTACTTAAAAGAAACATGTTCAGAATGATTGGCTATTATGAAAAAATTGTTAACATTGCTCAAAAAGGATTTGGTTTGCTCCTAATTTTTTTTTCATACCCATCATGAACTGACACTAGGGTACAAATGAATAAACGCAAGCCGGCGAAGAAGAACTATCTGTGACGAGGCTGCAGAGGGTTTCTTCAACGAAATTGCTTCAGTAGTTTCACAGAAAGCAAAAAGACAGCATATTGATCATCTGATGCGTATCCGGAACAAAAGAATGTCCCATGCCATGAGGCAAGGTAACGTCTCGATACGAGGACAGGATTGAAGAGCAATAGGACTAGTACCCACCAGCTTGTCTTCATTTTCAGGCCTGTCTTCAGATCTACATCCACATCTACATCTATACTCCGCAAGCCACCCAACGGTGTGTGGCGGAGGACACTTTACGTGCGTATGGTTTGCGGGAATAACGACTGCCGGAAAGCCTCCGTGCGCGCTCGAATCTCTCTAATTTTACATTCGTGATCTTCTCGGGAGGTACAAGTAGGGGGAAGCAATATATTCGACACCTCATCCAGAAACACACGCTCTCGAAACCTGGACAGCAAGCTACACCGCGATGCAAAGCGCCTCTCTTGCAGAGTCTGCCACTTGAGTTTGCTAAACATCTCCGTAATGCTATCACGCTTACCAAACAACCCTGTGACGAAAAGTGCCGCTCTTCTTTGGATCTTTTCTATCTCCTCTGTCAACCCAACCTGGTACGGATCCCACACAGACGAGCAAAACTCAAGTACAGGTCGAACGAGTGTTTTGTAAGCCACCTTCTTTGTTGATGGACTACATTTTCTAAGGACTCTCGCAATGAATCTTAACCTGGCACCCGCCTTACCAACAATTAATTTTGTATGATCATTCCACTTCAAATCGTTCCGTACGCATATTCCCAGATATTTTACAGAAGTAACTCCTACCAGTGTTTGTTCCGCTATTATATAATCATACAATAAAGGATCCTTCTTTCTATGTATTCGCAGTACACTACATTTGTCTATGTTAAGGGTCAGTTGCCACTCCCTGCATCAAGTGCCTATCCGCTGCAGATCTTCCTGCATTTTGCTGCAATTTTCTAATGCTGCAACTTCTCTGTATACTGCAGGATCATCCGCGAAAAGCCGCATGGAACTTCCGAAGTTGAGTTGCGAAAAAGAGACCAGATTACCAGTAGCTAACATACCACATAGGTTATCAAACAGGAAATGTCACAGGACACCACTGACTTACTTGCAAATCCACTACATTCTTAAAGCTAGCACGAAAAAGATATTGGAGAATGAGTGCCCTGGCCACTGCGACTACATTAGAACATTCGAAAACCGTCGTTCCACTGTACCCTCCCCGTGAAAATAAAAGAAATTATTTAAATGTAAATGGGCATCGTGCTAAACGTAACCTCCCAGCAGAAATAAAAGAAAAGTCTATGATAATGAAATAGAGCCAAATGTTAGCTTTCCACAGTAATAAAACTCAATGATAATAAAAATGTGCAAAAATGTTAAGTCCCCACAAAATTAACGTTAAGATCAACCTGATAAACTTTATAAGGGCAGCTGCGCTGACCTTAGGCCCTGTGCAGTAATTAATCTGATAAATTGATTCTGGGAGGAAAAGCATAGGAAATATTGTTTCAATTGGAATGATTCTTTTCTTAAAAACGATTGCTTTGAAAACAAAATTATTATTGGGGCATTTCTTGAACAAATTAATTACAATTAACATACATTATATTATCAGATGTGCGCAATGCTGCTTCATTACCTTATTTTACAATATATCTCGTCCCGAACCTTGACCAGAGACCCATGTCGACGCCCGCCGACTCCACACACACTACTTCCGACTGAGTACAACACGCAACTGAACTCTCGCGCGGTCAAGCGCAGACTAGCAACGATAAATAGCTCTCTGGTCAGAGATTCTGTCATGCTTCGCCATCGCTGGTACTGAATACATACGCGTTTCACCACTTGTTACGTCCTCCCCACATTCTTTGTAATAATGAATTTTTTATCTTATCTTCTTTTTTCCTAATTATTCTTTCTTGCATTTCCTCTCTCTCACTTTCTTCTGTAATATTAAATGGAGCGTAGTTTTTAATTGCTAGTTTATACTGAATAAATTAGTAATAATTATTTTATAGCTAGTTCTGACAAAACGCCAGTGCAGTGCAACGCACACTGTCGACACTGTCGTTCGCCTGCAGGGAGCGAAATATATATAAAGCAGCTAACACGGCAATGGTTCGCAATTGATAAATATGTATGGGATTTGTGTCGATCTCCCCCTTCCCCCTCCCCATGTTCATTTGACCCCCAACCCTTCCGTCTTCTTAACCCTCTCTCTGACATTGAGCCTTCAGTATTGTTATTGCAAACGAAACCTTCATTGGGAATGGAAGTCGCTTGAAATGAATGGGTAAGTTAGTTGGGATGATTGATCCGCGGGCTACGAAAAGAACGACTCAAGCTGCTGTATCTTCCAGGACAGTATTTCGCTGAGTTGTAACATGCGAATGGGTAGGATTACAATGTTTCAGACTAATCAGACTCTGCAGTGATATTCTAATCATAAGCCGATGCCCCATAAGTACACCTTTCCTGTTTTCTGTACAACCGAGGTGAGGAAGAAAACAAAATTTGTTGAAATTATATATGAGAGAATCTATATTGGAGAAACAGGTTTCCTAATGGCTTACATGCCTTGCAATCATAGTTAAAACTGACTACAAGAAAGAAAATAAAACCGCTCGTTGTCACAGCACAGCACAACATTTTTTTTTTCTTTCAGTCGGCTTTAACAGAAACCTGTACATTGTCGTGCAAAAGTTCGAAGTTAATTCGGCAAGAACTAGAGATGGGTCTTTCGAGAACTAACAGGTCCAAAGGAACGGTTCACCAAGGTGAACAGGAAGAGCGAGGAACGAATGCTAAGGAACGGTCTTTCATAGTTCACTTCGGTCGCGGTTTTCTACTTATAGTTCCCGAGAACGCGAAACGGTGGGTCTCGTTCCCGCAACGGCGCGCCGGCCGGTCTCGTTCCAGCCTCGGTCCCGCTCCCGTCTGTCTCGGTCTCGGTCTCCCTCGGCCGGACTCGTCCATCTTCGCGTGGCCACTCCTCGCAGTTCCACAGCCCACTGCTCCTAGTTAGTTCAGTACCGAGTTGCTATTCGTTTCGTTCGCTGCGCACGACCATTCTAGATCTGCTTCAAACCTTTCTCAAATTCTGGACTTCTGCTTCTTTTCGTATTCTATTTAGCGTCCACGATCGGTAATTAAAATGTATTTCCTTTAGTCACCTATGCTACCAATTTTCAGTTTTTCATAAGAATCATATACCATGCCCAATCGAACGGTGAACGAGTAAAAATGTACGGTTCCCAAAAAAGAGCGATCACCAGTGAACTAGTTCCCAAGGATGAACAAGTTTGCCCAGAACCTTCAGTGATTGGATTGGTCACGTTTCTCTCTTATACATTAGCTGAGATTTGAATCTCAAGACAAGATTTAGCCTTTATTTGACTGCATGTCCAGCAGAGTATCGTGTAAAATTGTGAAGCAACGTTTCCTGTTTATATATCACATATACATGGTGGTCAGATACAATATGAAAAGCTTCTAATGGTGTTACTCAGTAGGTTGTGTTGACAAATAACTGTTAAGAAATAGTTTCGATACGTTGCGCCATTTTCGAGTCAGTTCTATTTGAGGCTAGCCAATCAGGCCTCTGCGCACTGAAACTCAAGCCGCCCCCCAGAGACGGTGTCGCCTAACGTGTTCTTCATTTAGTTTCTTACAACCGAACAAGAGACCGATACAATAATTGGACGTCTAACGTAGGGAGGTTCGAACCCGAGCAGAAGACGGGGCAGCTATCATCTGCACTATGAGGACACCTGACACTAATTGCATCTGTTAGGCCACTTGAATTTGCTCGTGCAATGATCTGATTGGTTAATTTCAGTACTAATTAACTCTGAAATTGTGCAAAATTAAAAATTCTTTTTCTTAATAGTTGTTTCTCAGTACAAACTATTCTGCAACACCATTACAAGCTTTTCAAACTATTTCTCACCCCCCTGGGTATTTATGTATAGTACATTAAAAAAATCTTAATCTTTTCGAATGTCCATTAATCATGTAAACATCTGAATTCAGTCGAAGACCTTTTCGGAATTGCTGGTAACAACACTAAGTAACTATTTGTTTTTATATGGTAGTATAGATTAAAAGAAAGTAAAATTGGTTCATTAAGCATTGGTTCACTTTTAACTACAAACTAGGCACGTAACGTAAGAAACGAAATTATGGATTCTCCAGGTGATACCGTTTTCACCGAGTTCGTGTACTGTAGTCTTAAAAAGCGTTCCAGATGCCCACAAGTGTTTATTACAAAAATTGGCCTGGGAAATTTAACCAAACGGTCAGCAATCTCGCAGATACAGGAGTCTGTGCCAAGTCATGTGGCTCCCCGTGGAGTGATTGTTCCAGTGGGTTTCACCTGACTGGAATGATGCTTCGTCGATGGCGTGGTCAGTGACGCTCCATTGCGCGGCGCAGCTGGGGTCGCTTCACTGCCAGCGCCGCGCGGCCTCTGCGTGCAATATTGCTGGCTCGCTCTCCCCTACACGCTGCACGCGGTATGCGCAGCCCCGAAATATCGGCGATCGCTGGCTGCAGGCAGCGACCGCTTTGTACGCTGATTTATTCGCCCGCCCGGAGCGCCGCTAAACGGCGCCCAATCGCTTCCATAGCGTAAATGTGTTTGTTCCGTAAACAATATAGCTTTTGTTTTTTCTTCTTCCTTTTGTTTTGCTTTATTTGCTGTGTCGTGTGATTTGTACTGCGATTTCTAACAGAACCATCGCTCACACAGTTTGAGCGAAAATTAAGCGATACGCCGTCCCTGGCTACATCTACACGTTTACATTTTCATAATTCTCAACACAGAACTCGTCGCAGCACACAAGATTTACATATCCAACAGAAAACATACGACACTTAATAATCATTTCCCATTCCGTGAATCGATCAGTATGGTTTAATTTGTTAGTAACATTCATGTTCAAAGGGTTAGGTTTGCGAATTCCCAATATGAGGCGGAATGTGTAGCTGGCAGATCATTTACATGAATGACACGAATTTGGTCATTGAGTACACAGAGACTGCACTCATCCTTCGTAAGGAAGGTACATAAACTAACCATCTGGCCACCCACATTTAGGTTTCTTCCCATATGCCTCAGTTCGGGAAGATTACTTCGAAAGGGTTATCGCACACAATTAGACTACCTGATGAAAAAGTAAGACAGTCAGAAGGAGAGGAAGAAATGTATTGAAACTTCACATGTTGAGAGGATATATGAAGTTATTGCAGTGATTACAAGATGAAGACAAATTGACAAGCAACTTGGCAATACGAACCCGCTTACCAGAATGACAGTGTACCCGCTCTGACCCACGTTATTCAACATGATGTAGACAAATTCAAGTCATTATAAAAATGTTTGTATTAGCTAAACTATCCATGCGAACGGACCTTGAAAGGCCCAAGGGTACCTTCCGATCGCTGTGCCACCCTCTGCCGATACTGGTCATTGGATGTGGATATGGAGGTTCACATGGTCAGCACACTGTACTCCAGGTTGCTGTCAGTTTACGTGACTAGAGCCACACCTGCTCATCAGGTAGCTCCTCAGTTGGCCTCACAACGGCATCCCGCTCGCCAACAGCGATCGGCAGCCCAGATGGTCACCCATCCAAGTGCTAGCCAAGCCTAACAGCGCTTAACTTCGGTGATCTGATGGGAACCAATGTTACCGCTCGGGAAGATTGCTGGCGCTTGCATTGAAATAAGGTGTTACATGAGTATATATACAGAAACAGCAACTGAATAAATTCTTTTTGTGAAGTGTACAAATCTTCAACATTTGAAACTTCCTGGCAGATTAAAAATGTGTGCCGGACTGAGACTCGAACTCGGGACCTTTGCCTTTCGCGGGCAAGTGCCGTACTATCTGAGCTACCCAAGCACGACTCACGCCCGGTCCTCACAGTTTCACTTCTGCCAGTACCTCGTCTCCTACTTTCCAAACTTTACAGAAGCTCTCCTGCGAACCAATGTATTTGAACCACTAGCACACTGCACACGTCAAATCTACGAGTAGATAACAATTCGGCCCACACGCGTCCCAAAGCGTCTGCATCGATGTCAGTCACAGTTGCCTGCATTTGTGAAGATGTTACGTTTCGTTAAACTTCTGTATCCATTCGTAAATGAATTTTCACGTAGGTGGAGCCTTGTTAAATGTGGTCCTGAATTTCCCTGCAGTAGCAGACCCTCTCATGCACAACTCCATCATGCGAGTTTTCTTCTCTGTTGGTCTGACAGCTAGGTTGGTGGAGATTAGTGTAACAAGAAAAAGCTTTTTGAGTTGCTGCGACCATAAATGTAATTATATTATGCCTTACCTCAATGCAATAATTTTTTTACAATCACTCGAATGTGCCCAGGTAATTTTGAATAAACCTGTATACAACGATTCGGTTGGGAATGGCGTCATAAAGCCGTTGTATCCTCTCCTCAAGCATCCAGCCCACGATTTTTGTAACTAGTCCTTGATATCCTGGATGCTGGCACTAGGACAGAATTGAAAAAAAAATGTTCAAACGTGTGTGAAATCTTATGGAACTTAACTGCTAAGGTCATTAGTCCCTGAGCTTACACACTACTTAACCTAAATTATCCTAAGGACAAACACACACACGCATGCCCGAGGGAGCACTCGAACCTCCGCTGGGACCAGCCGCACAGTCCATGACTGCAGACAGAATTGAAGTCGGAGCTGCTCCCACATATGTTCTGTCGGCGACAGGTCTAGTGAGGCCCTCAGCATCACACAGGTAGTTAAGAGAGACACATATCATGTATGGATTGTAGTAAAACGGCAACACGACTTTAGTCCGTGACTTACCACAGTGCCATCCGAGTTCCCTTAATCGCTATCAGCCGTGACCTGAAATAATACTCGATGACTCCCATCACCATGACGCCAGGAATAACACCACTATTATTATTATTATTATTAAGCATTACAATCCATGAAGGCTTTTTGCTGCAGAATGGACAATGTTGAACCACTTTGCTCTGTCTTTACAAGTAATTTGCCACTGTCTGTCATGTCCTAGTTTTCTGAGATCGTCTTGAATATTGTCCAAGTATCTCATGCGTGGGCGTCCAAGAGGTCGTCTTCCGGTGGGAATCTCTTCAGTCACTTTCTTGATGGTCCTGTTTGGTGGTGCTCTGATGACATGCCCTATCCATTTCAGTCTTTTGGCTTTAATTTTGGCCACTATATCGGAGTCTTTATATAATTTGTAAATTTCATTGTTATTTAGCAATCTCCATTCATCACTGATCCTATCTCTTATGGGTCCAAATATTTTTCTCAAAATTTTTCGTTCAAATACTCTTAATCTGTTTTCCTCTTTTTTTGTGAGAGTCCAGGTTTCAGATCCATAGGTGAGTACTGGTATAATCAATGATTTGTATACTTGTAGTTTGGTGTTCCTAGAAATTAACTTGCTTTTGAAAACTGTCAAGAGACTATAGTAGCATTTGTTAGCCTTCTGAATTCGTGATTCTATTTCAATTTTTATGGAGTTGTCAGAGGTTACTATTGTACCAAGGTAATTAAATTCATTTGTCTTTGTGAAAGCTGTGTTATTAATTTGCAGTACATTATTATTTGATGGATAGCGGGATAAGATAAAGTACATTGTTTTGTCTGTATTCAGCTGGAGGCCTGTGCCATTTGTGGCTTTAATTAATTGTGCTGTAAGAAGCTTCAAATCATTCTCACTGTCAGATAATAATGCAATGTCATCAGCGTATGCTACAATATTAATTTTGCTTTCCAGTTGTGCTCCAATTTGTAGTAGCTTTACTTTTTGAATTATTCTATTGATTACTATGTTAAAAAGAACTGGTGAGAGTGAATCCCCTTGTTTGACTCCAGTTTTAACCTCAAAGTCTTCAGAAAGTTTGCTGGCTACTTTTATTTTGTATTTTGAGTTTAAAGTGCAAGATTTTATTAAATTTATCAATTTGTTAGGGATGCCAATCTGCCTCATGCACTTCCATAAATATTCCCTGTTGATACTGTCAAAAGCTTTTTTAAAATCAATGAAAAGCATATGTACATTTTGATTGAATTCATATTTCTTTTCACCCAACATCCTTAGGACATATATATTGTCAATAGTCGATCTGTTAGGTCTAAATCCACATTGGGCGTCATCTAGGGAGTCTTCAACGTAAGGGCTTATCCTTGCTAACAGTATATTTGTCAGAATTTTATATGTTGTGTTTAGTAATGCAATTCCTCTGTAGTTTGAACAATTTGTTGGGTCCCCCTTCTTGTATATAGGGCACACAACTACTTCTTTCCAATCATGTGGGACCTGTTCCTGCTTCCAGATGTTGGTGATGATTTTGTGTAAGCAGTTTACAAAAGGAAATTTACTGAGCTTCCATATATCTGTGTCTATACCATCACTTCCAGGAGCTTTATGTCTCTTCAGCTTCTTGATGCTTTCTTTAATTTCTGCTAAGCTGGGCTCTTCGTCCGATGGGTCAGCAGTAAGATATTCATTGTCATCTTCCTGAGAGACGTTTATAGTTGGAGCATTTAGTAACTCATTAAAATATTCCTTCCATCTGTTAGCAATGTCACTTCTTTCTGTTAGCAAGGAGCCATCTGGGTCTGTTATGAACTGTCCATAATTTTTTATATTCCCACTTTTAAACATATTTATGCTCTTGAAAAATCCTCTGGAGTCTGTGGTACGGTCATTCTCAGCTCTTTTTAATTTGTACTTCATAAAATCCCTTTTCTTTTTCCTAATGAGTTTCCTGGCAAGTTTCTGTTTCTCTTCAAAAATAAGTTTGTTTTGTGTTATTGGTTTTTGTAGGAATTTTTCCCTTGCTAATTTTCTATCTTCGATAGCGTTCGAGCACTCGGCATCAAACCAGGGGTTCTTAGTTGTAGTAAAATGTCCCAAAACTGAGGTAGTTGCTCGTATGATATTTTCTTTCAGAGCGTTCCAAGCTTGATTAGTATCATCATTGTTAATTTTACTTTCCACTTCAGGTTTGTGTGTTTCTAATTCTCTAATGTACTGGTTGAGAATGTTTGGGTTTTTCAGTTTCATTGTATTAAACCTAGGAACACCATTTAATTTAGACCATTTATGTCTTGAGAGTGAGATCTTGAACTTGGCTTTTACAAGAAAGTGATCCGAATCACAGTCTGCTCCCCTTTGACTTCTGATATCATGTATGCATTTATGATGTTGTTTTTCGATTAATACATGATCAATTTGATTTTTTGTGATGCCATCTCTTGAAGCCCATGTTTGTTTACGTATATCTTTATGTGCAAAATATGTACTTTTGATCAACATGTTTTTGGAAGTGGCAAAGCTAATAAGTTTTGTTCCGTTTTCATTACTCTGCTGATGTAGACTATGAGGTCCAATTGTAGGTCTATAATGAGTTTCATGTCCTAACTTGGCATTGAAATCTCCTAGAATTATTTTAATTGAATTTTTCGAGAATGTATCATATACCTGTTCCAATTTGTTGTAAAATTCTTCTTTAATATTGTCCTCTTTATCCTCTGTTGGAGCATGGCAATTTATAACATTTAAAGTCTTATATTTGCATTGAATCGTAATGTGAGATATCCTTTCATTCACTGCCTCAAATTTCCTAATAAAAGGTAACAATTTACACCACTATGCCTCTACAAAACAGTGGAAGAGTGCGACTTGTCCCTACGCTGCCACCATATTCGCTGATTATGGTCACCCAGTGTAGTGCACCACGGTGAGTCATCGCTGAACACAATGCGGCGCCATACTTGCCAGTCATGGCAGCACTCCAAACGCAGCTTAATGTTGTTATGATGACGACGAACGAATCATCGCCAATGTGAATGACTGGTGGCTCAAAAAATGGTTCAAATGGCTCTGAGCACTATGGGACTCAACATCTTAGGTCGTAAGTCCCCTAGAACTTAGAACTACTTAAACCTAACTAACCTAAGGACATCACACACACCCATGCCCGAGGCAGGATTCGAACCTGCGACCATAGCAGTCCCGCGGTTCCGGACTGCAGCGCCAGAACCGCACGGCCACCGCGGCCGGCGACTGGTGGCCAATGCTAAATAGAAACATACAAATCTCTTCTTTGCATATACAGCAGATTTGTCAGTGAAGTCGATAAGGAACTGGATGCATGGTCTGCGTCTACAGCGACTAAAATAATTAGAAGTCGTTGGTAAAAAATAATATATTGTATGTAACTGGTGGTACAGGAGTCTTCAAAATCAGGAGGAATATAATTACAAAAAGAGAGCTATAGAGGCATGACATAGGCCATACTTTAACTAAGCGCCTTGTCAGAGATTGCGTCCTATCAGCTGAAGGCTATACTACGTTCCTACTTGACGTCCCGAGGAAGAGTGGCCGAGACTTGTTGTCAGTCGCGGAGCGGCGCTAGTCTCGACTCACGGGTCCAGCAATACTACACTCCTGGAAATGGAAAAAAGAACACATTGACACCGGTGTGTCAGACCCACCATACTTGCTCCGGACACTGCGAGAGGGCTGTACAAGCAATGATCACACGCACGGCACAGCGGACACACCAGGAACCGCGGTGTTGGCCGTCGAATGGCGCTAGCTGCGCAGCATTTGTGCACCGCCGCCGTCAGTGTCAGCCAGTTTGCCGTGGCATACGGAGCTCCATCGCAGTCTTTAACACTGGTAGCATACCGCGACAGCGTGGACGTGAACCGTATGTGCAGTTGACGGACTTTGAGCGAGGGCGTATAGTGGGCATGCGGGAGGCCGGGTGGACGTACCGCCGAATTGCTCAACACGTGGGGCGTGAGGTCTCCACAGTACATCGATGTTGTCGCCAGTGGTCGGCGGAAGGTGCACGTGCCCGTCGACCTGGGACCGGACCGCAGCGACGCACGGATGCACGCCAAGACCGTAGGATCCTACGCAGTGCCGTAGGGGACCGCACCGCCACTCCCCAGTAAATTAGGGACACTGTTGCTCCTGGGGTATCGGCGAGGACCATTCGCAACCGTCTCCATGAAGCTGGGCTACGGTCCCGCACACCGTTAGGCCGTCTTCCACTCACGCCCCAACATCGTGCAGCCCGCCTCCAGTGGTGTCGCGACAGGCGTGAATGGAGGGACGAATGGAGACGTGTCGTCTTCAGCGATGAGAGTCGCTTCTGCCTTGGTGCCAATGATGGTCGTATGCGTGTTTGGCGCCGTGCAGGTGAGCGCCACAATCAGGACTGCCTACGACCGAGGCACACAGGGCCAACACCCGGCATCATGGTGTGCGGAGCGATCTCCTACACTGGCCGTACACCACTGGTGATCGTCGAGGGGACACTGAATAGTGCACGGTACATCCAAACCGTCATCGAACCCATCGTTCTACCATTCCTAGACCGGCAAGGGAACTTGCTGTTCCAACAGGACAATGCACGTCCGCATGTATCCCGTGCCACCCAACGTGCTCTAGAAGGTGTAAGTCAACTACCCTGGCCAGCAAGATCTCCGGATCTGTCCCCCATTGAGCATGTTTGGGACTGGATGAAGCGTCGTCTCACGCGGTCTGCACGTCCAGCACGAACGCTGGTCCAACTGAGGCGCCAGGTGGAAATGGCATGGCAAGCCGTTCCACAGGACTACATCCAGCATCTCTACGATCGTCTCCATGGGAGAATAGCAGCCTGCATTGCTGCGAAAGGTGGATATACACTGTACTAGTGCCGACATTGTGCATGCTCTGTTGCCTGTGTCTATGTGCCTGTGGTTCTGTCAGTGTGATCATGTGATGTATCTGACCCCAGGAATGTGTCAATAAAGTTTCCCCTTCCTGGTACAATGAATTCACGGTGTTCTTATTTCAATTTCCAGGAGTGTAGTACGGACCGCGGTCGATAACTGCAACCCCTGACAAATATGGTATCGAACGTTGGTACCACAAATGTCGTGTTAACAGTAGCCTACGAATGGGATGGTAATTCCTTATTCCGGCTGCTCCTGGTCTCAGACTGGTGGTGGGCGACGGCACACTATGTTGCAGGATGTCCACTTTTGTTCTCGGACGGCAGGCGCAGATGTGAAGGGAATACGATGTCCTTGTGTCACAATACGGAAATCTTACCTTGTGGTGCTCAGACGCAGTCGACCAGAAACTTGACAACGAGTGTAAAGGCCCTTAATTTCCCGTGCCACACGATATCAGGCACTGTCACATTCGAATGTCACACAAATCTTGATATTGCTCGATTCGACCAGCTGGCCACGTGGAAACCCGCAATGCCCCTTTCATACTCTGTCATGTACTGATACCGCTGTCGCACACGAGTACGAGGTATACCGATGCCTCTTCTTTAGTCTTTTTCTTCTTCTTGTTTATCCCGGTTTCTTGAGATCTCTTGTCAAGAGACACGATACAACAAGTTCCGTAGTAGTCTAGGACAATCAATGAAGTTACACAACAGTTAATAATTTAACTTTTGAAACTGCCCGGTTATTTGCATTTACGGAAAGAAAAACATTCTCATACTCTCATGCCGTCAGCAAACTTCTTGTAACATTTTGTGTGTGTAATGGGCCTTACCACGTCGCAATTCGTTCTAATGAATTAATTAAGCTGCTTTACAGTGTTGCTAGGCAACGTAGCCGGCCGGTGAGTCCGAGCGGATCTAGGCGCTACAGCCTAGAGCCGCTCGACCGCTACAGTCGCAGGTTCGAATCCTGCCTCGGGCATGGATGTGTGCGATGTCCTTAGGTTAGTTAGGTTTAAGTAGTTCTAAGTTATAGGGGACTGCTGACCTCAGAAGTTAAGTCCCATAGTGCTCAGAGCCATTTGAACCATTTAGGCAACGTAATCATCAACATGATACGTGTCTCAGTTAAAACTGGACCTCGATATTTTGAATAAACTTTAGGTTCATTTTTTTGTCAAAATCAGCTCTTGTCTCAAAATTAATTTCCAATTTCGTGCATTAAGTCCAAACGCATTTGTAACTATTTTACTCGATTTACTGGACAGCTCGATGACGCACTGGTGTGTAACGATTTCAAATCGAGTGCGTAAGTTTCAGTTTCCCCTAATGGGCTAAGCGACTTTTTTGTAATAACGTGATGTGTCTATCTCACGTAAAGTTTAAATGAAACTGGATTTACTCTCCATTCGGGTCAAGATCACAAAACAAAAATTCACCACATATGTCAGCGAACTGTACACGCGCACTTTTAGCACTCTAAGTGATTACTCGTCTCCGAGTAAAGGCCGCACATAAATTCACACTTTTTTTTATGCATACAGAATTCAAAACAACTTTATATTGAACAAATAAATTATGACATGTAATTACTAACTAAACATTTCCGATTCTGAATACACTTGAATAACTTGTATTTCATAATCAATAAAATGTTATCGCCATAGAGACATTATTAGTTTGCTAAAACGGCTTCAGATTACAGTCAACTCGTGGCTGGACGATGACGTCACGAATCGACACTTGCTTTGAATGAACGAAATACCTGTACTGAAGAATACTGTCCGTTGAGTAATTTACTGACTTTTATAACAAATTTGGTGCCCCTTGCATCGCTACAGAGGCATCCCCATGTCCTTCCTGATGCTGTTCACACCCCTTGCAACAATACTAAATACGAAAACTACTAATGCATTCTGGTGGCCGTTATCTTTTTCAAAGAGAACTGCGACCCTAATCACCTACAACCTCTCCGATGGTGTGAACACGTACGTTGGCACATTGACATCCGATCACATCTTCTGGTCGCTTCAATTTTTCTTTTTCCAGGCTGTGTGAAAGGAGCTAGAGTCTTATTGTGTCTTACCTCTGATGTTGACTTCAGCATGAATAACTTCTGTCATATTTACTTCACTCCTAATTGCAGAAGAACCGGGCATAAATACGGATCATCGAGAGAAATGCACGCTTGAGCATAAACGCAGATTTAGGCAAACCTGTAGGATACGCTGTTGTATTTTATCACGAACGGCACCTCCGAAATGTCCTCAATACGTTGCAAGTATCATTCGTGGTCAGAACAGTATTATGCGTGTGTAAACGTAGGCCTCTGCGGCAGTTGTCACAGTCTATAAGCTTCTTACGGGTTTGTGACCGCATTGTCAACTATAAAATTCCGACGTTTCGGTGACTACTGCAAGACGCCTCCGTCAGGGTGTATTGCTAAATGCTGAATGGACAATAGTTTAATTATTTATGTACTATGGAGAAGTGCTGTCATTGGATATGAGGGTGAGGAGGAAGGGTGTTAGGTGTTGTTTTATTGGTCTTTACATTGCATCTTGTCATTGGCGGAAATAGGCGTTTTCCATTGGAGTTTCCTTCATTGCTTGCCATTGGTGGAAATCGGCGAATAGGAAATTGAGCGGCGAATGCGAGCGTAGCGCTGTTTACTAACTACCTAGTATCAGCTAGGGCGCGTCAGCACCCTGTGTACACCAGGAAAAGTGCAGGATGAAGATTGAATTTCGGGAGGCCCGCGTACTGGTGAAACAGCCGTTTAGCTTGAGGAGGAAGATCAGAGAGGCTATAGAAATAGCCAAGCAACCCGACAACATGAACAGAGAAGACGGGTACTGACTCCCAGCGTCTTGGCTGCCAGCAGTGACAGCTTTGCGGAAGGACAGCTCCCGCAGAGCAACAGGCGCGCGGCAGGCCACTGCGACGGAGGGTACATGGAGTGCTGACGCGCCTTAGCCGATACTAGGCAATTAGTAAACAGCGCCATGCTACAGTCGTCGCTCAGTTTCCTATTCACCGATTTCCACCAATGGCAAGCAGCAAAGGAAACTCCAATGGAAAACGCCTATTTCCGCCAATGACAAGATGCAATGTAAAGACCAATAAAACAACACCTAACACCCTTCCTCCTCACCACCATATCCAATGACAGCACTTCTCCATAGTACATAAATAATTAAACTACGAGGGCAGTTCAATAAGTAATGCAACACATTTTTTTTCTCGGGCAATTTTGGTTGAAAAAACCGGAAATTTCTTGTGGAATATTTTCAAACATTCCCGCTTCGTCTCGTATAGTTTCATTGACTTCCGACAGGTGGCAGCGCTGTACGGAGCTGTTAAAATGGCGTCTGTAATGGATGTGCGTTGCAAACAACGGGCAGTGATCGAGTTTCTTTTGGCGGAAAACCAGGGCATCTCATATATTCATAGGCGCTTGCAGAATGTCTACGGTGATCTGGCAGCGGACAAAAGCACGGTGAGTCGTTGGGCAAAGCGTGTGTCATCATCGCCGCAAGGTCAAGCAAGACTGTCTGATCTCCCGCGTGCGGGCCGGCCGTGCACAGCTGTGACTCCTGCAATGGCGGAGCGTGCGAACACACTCGTTCGAGATGATCGACGGGTCACCATCAAACAACTCAGTGCTCAACTTGACATCTCTGTTGGTAGTGCTGTCACAATTGTTCACCAGTTGGGATATTCAAAGGTTTGTTCCCGCTGGGTCCCTCGTTGTCTAACCGAACACCATAAAGAGCAAAGGAGAACCATCTGTGCGGAATTCCTTGCTCGTCATGTGGCTGAGGGTGACAATTTCTTGTCAAAGATTGTTACAGGCGATGAAACATGGGTTCATCACTTCGAACCTGAAACAAAACGGCAATCAATGGAGTGGCGCCACACCCACTCCCCTACCAAGAAAAAGTTTAAAGCGATACCCTCAGCCGGTAAAGTCATGGTTACAGTCTTCTGGGACGCTGAAGGGGTTATTCTGTTCGATGTCCTTCCCCATGGTCAAACGATCAACTCTGAAGTATATTGTGCTACTCTTCAGAAATTGAAGAAACGACTTCAGCGTGTTCGTAGGCACAAAAATCAGAACGAACTTCTCCTTCTTCATGACAACGCAAGACCTCACACAAGTCTTCGCACCCGAGAGGAGCTCACAAAACTTCAGTGGACTGTTCTTCCTCATGCACCCTAAAGCCCCGATCTCGCACCGTCGGATTTCCATATGTTTGGCCCAATGAAGGACGCAATCCGTGGGACGCACTACGCAGTACGACGCAGTACGACGTTGGCTCCGACATCGACCAGTGGAATGGTACCGTGCAGGCATACAGGCCCTCATTTCAAGGTGGCGTAAGGCCGTAGCATTGAATGGAGATTACGTTGAAAAATAGTGATGTGTAGCTAAAAGATTGGGGACTAACCTGGTGTATTTCAATGCTGCATAAAACAACCCCTGTTTCAGAAAAAAAATGTGTTGCATTACTTATTGAACTGCCCTCGTATTGTCCATTCAGCATTTAGCAATACACCCTGACGGAGGCGTCTTGCAGTAGTCACCGAAACGTCGAAATTTTATAGTTGACAATGCGGTCACAAACTCAGAAGAATTTTTTGACAGTATTATGTATACCTGATTGTGCATTATGTCGCAGCTTCGTGCACTCCAAAGTTAATAAATTGTTCGTGCTCACAAGATAGGGCTTCCGTAACCAAGAAGCCTACGCGTTACGTGTTTCAAGAGGCACTGTCTCGAAGATTTATGCTGTATACAGAGAAAGCGGAAAAACGCCATCCGCTAAGTCACAACGTGGACGAAAGTGTGTGTAGAATAATCATGGTGTGCGGTCATTGTAGAGGATTGTGTGTATGCAAAAGTCACTGAAGAACCGAATGTCGGACTCGCGAACACTCTTAGCAACAGGACAACGCGAAGGGAGCTCCATAATCAGGGAACTGCGGAGCTAGTACGAATTCCGAGACTATTCATCAGTGATGCAACTGTCCGTTACAGCAAAACGTGGTGCCGAAGCCTTGTAACCTGGACTATAGAGCAATGTAACAATCCAAGAAAGTCATTCCCTCTCATGAGTCTTAGTTCATTTTGTCTTCAACTTCTGGCCCAGGTACGTCCCAGGACTGAAATGTGGCAGGGGTTAGGTGATGGACTGCGCAATCGTATCATGGTATTCCATGGATCCCATGGTTACTCTGCAAAGTTGCCTTACTGCCAAGGATTATGTGGCCATTTTGTCTTTTCAGGTCCTTCCTACGGTACAATTTTTGTTCACCAGTGGTGATGCTGCGTTCCGACAGGGCCGTTATTCAGACAGCTCGCATCGTCCAGGATTGGCTTTGTGATCATGAAATTGAATTGTCACGTCTCCCCTGAGCACCACAGTCGCCAGATCTCAATATTATTCAGCCTTTGTAACTTTCTTTGGAGAGAAGGTTGCGTGATCACTGTCCACCTTCATCATTGTTTCCTGAACTTGTCACTACTTTGCAGGAAAAACGGCATAAGATTCCCTTGAAAAGCGTACGGAACCTGTATTTATCCATTCCAAGTCAACTGGAGACTGTTTTTAATGTCAGCGGTTTTCCTGCACTGTTTTATTTTTATTCGCTTATTTATTTTTAGCTTTGGGCAGCAAAGACCGTACCGCCAACAGTAGTTACAAAGATGCTATTTTAACATAATTGCAGATCCCACAGTTGTTCAATAAAAAGAGTTTCACATACAAACGCAAATTATTAACCTACACCGTATTAGGTATGGTGATGTGTTTGTAAGTTTCCATATTTAAGCCCATTCCCTGAATGTTTGTTAACCAGCACACATTAAGCACAGGTATTCTCTCTCTCTCTCTCTCTCTCTCTCTTTCTCTCACGCACGCGCGCGCGCACACACATACACACACACACACACACACACACACACACACAAGCACGCTGTAGCTATTTTTGCTGTTGCAGCTGTCAGTCCAAAGATTGGTTTGATGCGGACCCCACGCCAGCCTGTCATGTCCACGTGTCGTCATTACTGTGTAACAATTGCCCTTTACGTCCATTGCAACCTTCTTGCTATATTTAAGCTTTGGTATTCCTCTATAATTTTTATCACTAATATTTCGTTTTTTTATCACATGAGCTGCTCCTTGTTGCGTCATGATGAACCCAATCAATCTATCCCTTTTGTGTTAAAGTCTTCCCTCTCCAATTCTCTTCCTTAGTTATTCGATTTAATCTTCAACATTTTTCTACAATTTCTTGTCTGTATTGTTCATCATCATCGTTGCACTTCCATACTTTTCCATAGTTTCAAAACAGTCTTTCTAACAGTTAAATATATCACCTGTTCCAAAGGAGAGCTTTTCTTCCTGTTGTCAGTCTACATTTTATGCCTTTATATTGCTGCTAAAATATGATCTACTGTTTCAGTATTTTATTTACTAATCTCATTTGGCCATTGTCTCCTGATTTAATTTTACTATACTGCATCATCCTTGTTTTCCTAGTGTTAGTGTCAATCTTATAACTTATTTACAAAATACTATCCATTACATCCGTTCAAGTCACTTACTATTTCTGACAGATCTGTAATGGCATTTTCAAACCTTAAAGTGTTTGTTACTTCAGTCTACCCTTTTAAAATTCCTTTCCTAATCTCTCACTAAATTCCATTACTATTTCCTCAGTGTG
This sequence comes from Schistocerca nitens, assembly GCF_023898315.1. NCBI lineage: Eukaryota > Metazoa > Arthropoda > Insecta > Orthoptera > Acrididae > Schistocerca > Schistocerca nitens. The sequence continues at coordinate 613,386,467 of NC_064617.1, forward strand.
GACTGAACAGCATGAGGGGTAAAATAAAGCCCTATCCCATATCCTTCTCTATTACTCCCTCTCTTTCACTTTTCACTTTATTCGACTTTTGAAACTACAAGCTCGTTGTATTTATCCCTCAGAATTTCAGAAATTCAGGGGAAGTATTCCAATCAACATTGTCAATATTCACAAATACTATAAATATACAATACTATCAATGTGGGTTATCCTTCCTTCAGTCTATCTTCCAAGTAGGTATCGAAGAAGTACTTAAACGAAAACTGGAAAAAAAATTCAATGGAAGATCGCCAAACAGAAATAATTCAGTTTTATATGCTCTGCAGATGGCTAAAGAATTTAACATTAGCACTGTTTTTCTCTTTCATGCAGTTTACCAAGAAAATTTGGTCCGCCAACAATAAAAATAAAATAAATATATGTAATTTCGTAGGAATTGCCGCTGGGGCATTTATAAAGGAAATGGAAAATATAATAAAAAATATTTTTAAACGTGCATTTGTCTTTAATAGAGCGAATTTACCATGAGAAAATGATTGAATAATCAACGAGTCGGGGCGTGGAATGTCAGAAGCTTGAACGTGGTAGAGAAACTATACAGTCTGAGAAGGTAAATTCAAAGGATCTCGATATAGTAGGGGTCAGTGAAGTGGAAAGAAGACAAGGATTTCTGGTCAGATGAGTATAGGGTAATATCAACAGCAGCAGAAAATGGTATAGCCTAACAGGAGTAGGATTCATTATGAATAGGAAGGTAGTGCAGGGAGTTTGTTGCTGTGAACAGTTCAGTGATAGGTGTTCTTATCAGAATCGACAGCAAACCAACACCGACAACGATAGTTCAGGCATACATGCCAACGTCGCAAGATGAAGATGAAGAGATAGAGAAAATTGGTTCAAATGGCTCTGAGCACTATGGGACTTAACTGCTGTGGTCATCAGTCCCCTAGAACTTAGAACTACTTAAACCTAACTAACCTAAGGCCATCACACACATCCATGCCCGAGGCAGGATTCGAACCTGCGACCTTAGCGGTCGCGCGGTTCCAGACTGAAGCGCCTAGAACCGCTCGGCCACTCCGGCCGGCGAAGAGATAGAGAAATGTGGATATTGAAAGGGTAATACATTACGTAAAAGGATATGAAAATCTAATAGTCATCGGGGACTGGAATGCAATTGTAGGGGGAGGAGTAGAAGAAAAGGATACAGGAGAACATGGGTTTGGGACAAGAAATGGGAGAGGAGAGGAGAAAGACTAATTGAGTTCTGTAACAAGTTTCAGCTAGTAATAGCGAATACCCTTTTCACGAAGCACAAGAGGAGGTATACCTAGAAAACTCCGGGTGATACAGGAAGATTTCAGGTAGATTACATCAAGGTCAGACAGAGATTCCGAAATCAGATGCTGTATTGTAAGGCGTACCCAGGAGCAGACACAGATACAATATAGTAGTGATGAAGAGTAGGCTGAAGATTAAGTCATTAGTCAGGAAGAATCAATATGCAAGGAAGTGGGATACGGAATTACTAAGGAATGACGAGATTCGGTTGAAGATCTCTAAGGCTATAGATCGGCAATAAGGAATAGCTCATTAGGCAATACAGTTTCAGAGGAATGGACATGTCTAAAAAGGGCCATAACAGATGTTGGGAATGAAAACGTAGGTACAAAGAAGGTAACTACGAAGAAACGAAGGGTAACAGAAAAAATACTTCAACTGATCGATAAAAGGAGGAAGTAAAAAAATGTTCCAGGCAACTCAGGAATAGAGAATTACAAGTCGCTGGGGAAGGAAATAAATAGGAACTGGAGGGAAGCTACGGCGAAATGGCTGCAGGAAAAATGTGAAAACATCAAAAAGGAAATAACTGTCGGAAGGACAGACTCAGCATACAGGAAAGTCAAAACAAGCTTCCGTGACATTAAAAGCAAGGGTTGTAACATTAAGAGTGCAACGGGAATTCCACTGTTAAATGCAGAGGAGAGAGCGGATAGGTGGAAAGAATACATTGAAAGCAACTGTGAGGGATAAGATTTGTCTGATGTGACAGAAGAAGAAAGTTGAGTCGATTTAGAAGAAATAGGGGATCCAGTATTAGAATCAGAATTTAAAAGAGCTTTGGAGGACTTAAGATCAAATAAGGCAGAAGGGATAGGTAGCATTCCATCAGAATTTCTAAAATCGTTGGGGGAAGTGGCAACAAAACGACGATTCACTTTGGTATGTAGAATGTATGAGTCTGGCGACATACCATCTGACTTTCGGAAAGGCATCATCCAAACAATTCAAAAGACGGCAAGAGCTGACAAGTGCGAGAATTACCGCACAATCAGCTTAACAGCTCATGCATCCAAGTTGCTTACAAGAATAATGTACAGAAGAACAGAAAAGAAAATTGAGGCTGCGCTAGACGACGATCAGTTTGGCTTTTGGAAAGATAAAGGCACGAGAGAGGCAATTCTGACAATGCAGTTAAAAATGGAAGCAAGACTAAGGAAAAATCAAGACACACTCGTAGGATTTGTCGACCTGGACAAAGCGTTCGACAATATAAAATGGTGAAAGATGTTCGAAATTCTGAAAAAAGCTATTGGGAGAGACGAGTCATAATACAATATGTGCAACAGGCAAGAGGGAATAACAAGAGTGGACGACCAAGAACGCAGTGCTCGTATTAAAAAGGGTGTAAGACAAGTATGTATCCTTTCGCCCCTACTGTTTACTCTGTGCGTCGAGGAAGCAGTGATGGCAATAAAAGAAAGCTTCAGGAGTGGAATTAAAATACAAGGTGAGATGATACCAATGATATGATTCGCTGATGACATTGCGATCATGAGTGAAAGTTAAAAAAGAGTTACATGATCTGCTGAACGGAATGAACAGTCTGATAAGTACAGAGTATGAATTGAGAGTAGATCGAAGAAAGACGAAGGTAATGAGAAGTAGTAGAAATGAGAATAGAGAGAAACTTAGCATCAAGATTGATGGTCACGAAATAGATGAGTTTAAGGAATTCCGCTACCTAGGCAGTAAAATAACCAATGACGTACGGAGCAAGGACGACATCAAAAGCATACTAGCAATGGCAAAAAGGGCGTTCCTGTAGAAGAGAAGTCTACTAATATCAAATATCGGCCTTAATTTGAGGAAGGAATTTCTGAGAATGTAAGTCTGGAGTACAGCACTGTATGGTAGTGAAACATTGAAACCGGAACATAAAAGACTCAAAGCATTTAAGATGTGGTGCTGCAGACGAATGTTGAAAATTAGGTGGACCGATAAGTTAAGAAATGAGGAGGTCCTACGTAGAATCGGAGAGGAAAGGAGTATGTGGAAAACACTGAGAAAGAGAAGGGACAGGATGATAGGACACCTGTTAAGACATGAGGGAATGACTTCCATGGTATGAGAGGGGGCTGTAGAGGGCAAAAACTGTAGAGGAAGACAGAGATTGGAATACATCCAGCAAATAACTGAGGACGTAGATTGATAGTGCTACTGTGAGATGAAGAGGTTAGCACAGCAGAGGAATTCGTGGTGGGCCGCATCAAACCAGTCAGAAGACTGATGACAAAAGAAAGGTGAATTTTAGCAACACCAGGCCTGCTCCCCCTAGGTCTTAGATGCACTGCGTGCACGTCAGGCAACCATCCCACTTAATGCAAGTATAAATTATCCAACTACGTTATGATGCCGCATGAACTACTGGCTCCACTAGAGCACCACATTTTAGCTTTCGCAAGCTGTACCGGAAACCCCTTTTTCATTTAAAATCTCCCAGTTCTTTCTATGCATTTCTTTGAAAGTTATATCACCTTACTGGCAACACAATGCACATTACCCATTTTTTTTCACTTTTGCTTCTGAAGCACGATATAAATGCAGATAATGTTTTTGTTCTCAAATTATAATTGGTTATCATTGAGAAGCTGCGTACCGACATTTAGACACGCTACAGTTGTTGTTAGTATGATTAGAGGACGAAACGGTCCTCACAGTTACACGCCAATACCCCAGTAACTCATAATATCTAAGACCACACAGCAGTGTATGGCAGAGTAACTCCGCAGCTGTTTTGAGAAAAGAATACCATCTCTCCTATCTTTGACCTGATCACAATTGCTACTCAAGCTGTAAACGCTCTACTCATGCAAATCAGTTTCTTATTGTACTACGTTGATCTAAGCGTAGCCTTTGATATTATTTCACATTGAATTCTCTCCTTTACAGTTGATGTTTAAGTGAACTAAAATAATCTCTAGTGAAATCGCATCTATGAAGTAGAAGACAAATTATTATAGTCAATAACTGTGTGTGAAATTCTCAGTTAGATTCCAAATGGTTCTTTTCAGATTTTTTTTATTTCGAAGTATACACGTCAAAAATACGCCTATGTTGCTGCTTTCCCGTCGACAAATCTAACTATACAAATATTATTGCGGTCAGTCTCAGCCTAGATGAGGTGAATCAGAAATCCAACAGCGACTGAAAGGTTTACTCATTGACGCAATTAAAGCAAATTCGTCTTCAAAAGAATAAAAGTACAAACCAATACAAAGAGTACTGATTTCGTATAAACTGAATTAAGTAAGTGACAAAATGTTCATTTCCATGGATTCGTATGACAAATCACACATGACAGCAGTAGGTGTGTATCGTCGAAAAATTTTATGATAATAACTACCAAATTTATTTAGTTATGTTAAAATTATTTGTCGTTAATTACTGTACAGTTATCATTGTGAAACTAAAGATCTCTAGTTCAGCAATTATTGTTGCGAGCTTTTTCATTTGTTCCCTGCATGTCCAAACGTAGTGTTCAGTGACCGCACTCAATTTCCAATGAAACTGCGCGCTGTGGAGGTGCTGTATCCCCATGGTCCATGCGGAAAGGGTCAAACTCTTGACTCGCGAACCAGGTGCCTTATTCGCCACTACGGGATGCGGAAGACCCTCCATAGGGAAAATATATTTCAAGGCGCGGACTGTTTGGGATATCCCAGTCTGTTCTGCATGGTGACGTAAGGGTGGCCTGGCGGGGGCATCTACAAGAATGGTCCACATGTGGTGTAACGGAGGTGGAGCCGACTCCAGGATTCCAGTGCCTCAGGCCTCAGGCAAGTAGAGTATGGCGATGCACGGTTGACATTCTTATCCATGACCTAGATGTTGGTACCCAAATCTTTGACCATGAAAAGCAGCTACTGGGAAACATCCAAGTAAATCAGGTTAGCCGCTGTATATGACTTCGTTCCTATTACTGGAGTGTGTAATATTTGTAGTTATACTCGACATCCGCACTACAGCGATCTTCGATTTCAGTTGTCTCATCACTGTAGCTCGTTAGCGAACCATGAAATTTGCACAACTGTGGAGTCCCAATAAAGCCATATGTTGCAGTTTTCGAGAATCAGAGTCAAGTTGAAATTGATGAATTACACGTCCATCGAGCTCAACATCCACTAACACTGCTTTATCATTTTGAGGAAGAATATTGTGCATATTATTTTTGAAATCGCCTATACTAGATCAAACCTGTTCACCGTACATTCGGCATCACCCGTAGAAGAAGTGTACTTGATGGTGCGAGGATGTTTCTGTAAACAAACCTGTAGCTATGACTTTGCTTCTGACAGTAAAACCATTTCATGCGTCTTTAGAAACACGACTGACTGTCGTAAGTTACAAAGCACTGATCACAAGATTTGATGTCATTTGATCTCCGGCTATTACGGAGTGCGACACTACCGCAAGATATCTGGCAAATTTTACTGTCCTGTTTATCCTTGCGAGAGTCACTACTCCGAAAACCTGTCTTCAAACCTCGGTTCCTCTGTATTCTAGCGCTTGCTCTGTTTGCTTGTTCAGTTCGATAACGATAAACTCAGGTCGACCATGGGATTATTGAAACGGATAAGATCATTAAGCAGTCCTATGTGTGGACATGAATGTCAGCATAACAAAGAGCACAATCCTGATCTACACACTTGAAGCGGCGGTCGCGAGATGGGGCAACTCATTCTTTAAATAGTTGCCTAGGTTTCTTATATGTCCGATAAAATTTATGACGTGACTAGAATTTTGTTCTGAAAATATTCAGCTGAATTATCCTTAACGTCCGAGTATCCTAACTCACACGTGTCCTTATCCGGAAAGAGTTGCTGAACGAGCCTATACATATACGCACTATCATTTGACAACGGAAAAGTACGTTTAGTTACATTGCTCAGATTCCGTGTAGTGTGAAGTGTTGCTCGAGTGTGTCTATGTACATTACCTACTGTTTCTGTGCCGGATCAAACTGGTGTAACGCTGGTCGTGTCCATCGTATGATGGCGTGTCAGTGTTCCCGGTCCTCCAACTGGCGTAACAAATAGTCGTGGGTAGTAATTGAATTTTTCATAGTTGCGTTAATGGACTGCAAAATGTTCAGTATTGGTAAAGTAATATCAACTGGCTGCTGTATCTGGAACGAACTGCAGATTAGTGTTCTCAGTCAAAACGATAACTAAATGAGAAGCCGCTACCCAAGTTCCAACAGGAAATACATTCCATCACAATTGTAACCAAGAAAGTCCAATTAATAACCAACAAAAAGTATAAGCAGCTGAGTTCGGAGAGTGAATAACCACAATGTCCACTAGGACCACAGACTGTCTGGGAGTCAACACTGTAAGCCAACTGAAACGTAGAAAATACACTGTGCCACATCCCTCGTCGACGTGACCAATTTGATGTCCCCTTCAGTGGCTGATCGAATGTGTCATTGCGTTGGAAACATACCTCGATTACTGCAAATGATACGTAGCTTCGGTAAGCTGTACAACTGTCCTCTTGAAGAGAGCCGTCGGCGTTACGAGTAACACGTTACTGTATGCACCACTGTTTTAACAGTCACAGTAACGACCATACCGCTGATGTAAGAGTTCTGTACCCGCTAAACAATATAATCCAGGTACGAGGACACTTCTTTATTGTAACACACAAATATCTGAACATCTAATTCTGGTTACACATTTTATTTTACAGACTAAGAACTGAGTTCTGTAACAGACAGTAGTAAACACCTACCCGGAGACTAAGTACGTAGCTATGTCGCTGCGGTATAGACTGTGGGGGTTTCAATCCTTGAGGGCTGCTTATCATATGGAGTATTCCAGCATGGCCGTTGCTGACTCCAGCTGACATCTGTTGGACTGTGTCGAAGACAACTGATTGTTCATCTAGACTGAACTTCCTGAATACCAGAGAATGCTCGCCGAAGACTGTCTTGCAGGCTGCCGGACCGCAGGTTATATCGCCGCCCGGATTGCTACTCTGCGTGATTCACTGCCGCTACTATAGGTAAAGTGTTCCTCGTCTGTTACTCTCCAAGGAGAATGACGTCATTGTTTGCGTATGGCTGTCGCCCTCGCTGAGCGTGGGAATGTAGTCCAGCAGTGGAGGGCGGTCTTTGCGAACGAAGACTGAAGCTCATCTGCTTCTGACCTTGACGTCATTTATGATACGTTAAACACCGCTACGATGAAGGAGGGGCACAACACACTGTGATGTTAATACTCACGTCTATGCATAGAGGTTGTTGTAATTTCGGGTTGGTTAGCAGTCAGCCCTCAAAACATTTAATGTCCGTGCAATATGACAACTCGACCTGTTTAATCATTCGGATAGTATCACTTTACCGCCATATTCTGGTGAAATAAACATAATACCATCAATTGTATTATCGTACAAAACTCACAGGGCAAAGCTGTCTGAAGCAGCAGGAGCTAAAACTTTCGTTACTTTAAGTAGAGATGCGCTCATACAGTCACGCCAGTTTTTTGAATTAGAGTTAATGCCCGTCGGCATCATTAAAAGCAATTTGTAAGCGACATTCTGCTCAAGAAATATAGTAAAAATAGGATAATATTTCACTCTATCAATGATTTGATGTGAGCTCGTGGCTGTACTGAATTTGAATGCTTATATGTACACTCAGCCACACCCAGTGCCATAGCACCAATTTCACGCTTTCCGATGATACATGGCTTCATCGTCTTCCATACGTCAGAAGAGCTGTAACTGTTAGCGATTCTGAGACAGCTGCTAATCTAATCTGAGAAGTCGTATACGTTTTTTCAGTATTTCCCTACAGTTTTTACCCTCTCTTAGCTGTTTTCTTCACCCTGCTAGAAGAAGCTTGTTCTTCAGAACATTTTGAGGTCTCGAACCTGCAACCATAGTGCCCAGCTGAAAATAATGACTAACGATTACGCCATCACTGTCCCAAAATATGGTCGTCATCATTTTTTTCAGCACTAGCTCTTATCCGAAATTGTTTTCGTGGTGGTGAATCTGTGCGCTTCCATTGAGCAGACTGGCGTCTCGTTTCAGGATCAAAAAAGGAGATATACGTCTCACCCATTGTCACAGTTTTTGAAAAGGAAATCCAACTCATGACGTCATCACTTGTCAACACCGGCTGCCAGACTGCTACGTACACAGTCTTAAAGTCATCCGTCAGCATCCGTGGTACCCGGAGGACACTCTTCCCACTTTAATGTCATCATGCAGAATTGTGAGCAATTCCTAATGGAATGGCTGAGACGATATCTTTATCTCCAATGGCCAAGTCTCCAAAACAAGACTCCACTCGCCTGACTATGTTGGCAGACCACTGGTCCGAGGACGAGATTGTTTTCGTTAGTTGTAACACCACCATCGGACTTCTTCGATCTGCCACATCCAAGAACGCACATTCGTCACCTTTATCACCACGCGTCTCAGTAAACTGGAGATGCAGTGGGTGTCACACCACGCAAATGGAGAAAACAACTAATGAGTCGCTGTTCCTGTAATGCAAACGTCACCATTTCTAGTATCAAAACCGTTCCTCACTGCCGGATATGCTGTACAGTTTTGCTATCACACATCAACAAAGAGTGTCCCCGTATATTAGGCCAAAACGCATGATTCTAAGTGCTGCCAGACCTGGAAAGATTGTATGAGACTTTAATTTAGTAGCAGTGACCAGTAGAACCAATGGCAGTACAGAGTGGTTGGTAACGATTAAGAGCACGTAGCTATCGTCTGGCTATAAACAGAGTCCAAAATACAGCAGTGTCATCGTAGGCGCACAGCATCAGACCAGAGTCAATAACGAAAGAGAAAAGACCGAACAACAAGCAACAGTGAAACAATGTATCACATGCCGTGACCTGAAGGCTTCAGGAGATAACAGGCAAGAGTCTGTGAGTGGCTGCTAGCGTGTATTTAAGCGCAGAACTCTGCCAGGATAGAGGTCAGAAACGGAGCAAGTGCGAGTGCAATGTTCGGGCTACATACTTCACAACAGAAGGCAGCGCTGTTAGATCACTGCTAAAGGGCTTCCTTCGTTCACCCTATAGCTCTACGAGTATGAGAACAGCGACCCTGCGAAAGATTCATACTCGTCGACTCGTTCTATCTTACTGAAGCATGCGGGGGTGTAATAATAGTCACGACTTATTGTTTGTATGGAAGATGAATACATTGTAACGTTCTTCAAAAATGATAGCCGCGCGTGATTAGCCGAGCTGTCTGAGGCGCTACAGTCGTCGACTGTGCGGCTGGTCCCGGCGGAGGTGCGAGTCCTCCCTCGGGCATGGGCGTGTGTGTTTGTCCTTAGTATAATTTAGGTTAAGTAGTGTGTAAGCTCAGGGACTAATGACCTTAGCAGTTAAGTCCCATAAGATTTCACACACATTTGAACACATTTAAAAATGATATAATAAATGATTACGTTAATTGAAGTTTGATCGAACTGGAACTGTCGTGCGGTGTGCTTACTCTGTGTTATTGTTAGCAAAACTTTACACCAATCGATTGGGAAATGCAGCTCCCAATAGCAATATGCTAGTGAACGGCATTTCCCGGTGTAAGCGAGGAATAAAGTGGAAATCTCCGTATATATAGATATTATTAACGAACTGTTTTTCGATATTAAGGCCACTCAAAATAAAATAACTTAATTACAGATACTGATAATGCTTTACCTCAATAGAGCGAAAAAAACACTCACATTTTTAGTTGCAACGACAGAAAATATTCTCAATAACTGAAAAGCAACTGCGGACAACATGGACACAGAAATGAAAAAATTTAGAGCAGTCGTCGAAAAAAGTTTATCTACATAAATGTAAGCATAAACAGAACAATATTCACTGCTAACCAATCAGTCGTTATATTGGTATATAACCTGCTTCTGAAGTGTCCCAGCTTGGGTCACTTTCACAATAAGCCAGTTGATTACACTGAAAAATCGATTTCTGGACATAATCAGTTTATGATTACAAATATATGTTCTGCGATCTGTTAGCAGTTCAAAACAAGTAAGAAACGTTCTTGAAAATGAAGGGATGACTTCTTTGACAACTTAAAGTTCTTTGAAAACAACACAAGTAAATCTCTGCGTCAGACTATTTTCTGGAAAGCTCTCTTGAAAACGAAACATACTATCTCTATCTTTTTAGACATGAACAGTAGGCAGAAAATTAAGGCCCTTCTCACCAGCAGTTAAAGGAGTTCCAGAATCAGAGTCGACAACCGCAGCAGCAGGTCGCGATGTGCGGTGGTCCCGGGTGGTAGGGTCTAGATGGCAGTGGGGTGCTGGTGATCTAATTCCGCTGGCGGGGGGAGGGGGGGGGGCGGACTGCTGCTCGTCGGGCGTCGGGCGTCGGGCGAGGGCAGTTATACCCACGTGTTGGATGACTAACAGATAGCTGTTGTTCTAGAAATGTGGGGTCGGATTGGCCGAGAAAAATGGCGCGGCAGATGCAGCAAAAGGTCCGTATACATGGCGATCCCTACTGCTCTTGGGCGCTCCCTTTGAACGAGCTTGCTTCGTGCAGCTCAGGCGATCAGGCGAAGTTCGTCTTGTTTCGGCCGGTGCTCTTGCGGAGCTGGAGCGACAGCCCGCATAGCGGTGCTACGTTGCGCGTTGGCGCGTTACAGGAGACCCGAGAAACAATCCACCTTCTGTCATTTAGGAGTTCGGAGATTTTGTGACATTTCACCTTGCTCTTGGGAATGGCTATAAATTCGAAATCATGATTACATTAAAAAAATGAATAATAATTTACAGTTTAACGGCGGAAATTTCTATCAAAGTGGTTGCGTATGTAGCGAGTCCAAAGCTATACTTGCGAACTCGTGTACTGGCTCTCCCCCCTGAGCGAGTCGAGACCACTTGTGCCCGATAACAGACACAGGTGACAAGCAGGTAGCGTCGGAGACTAACGAGTCGAGTCTACGAGTACACCGACACAGCGAGTTCGGAGACGACGTCACAGGACTCACTAACGACATTAAAGTAAATATACGGAGCTCAGTTCCGATCTCTTAGGTCGGAAGTAGCGCCCATTGCGACGTTTGAGGAGTCTCGAGTAACTACTGTTACTGTAGTATCTCAAACTGCATACCGATACTACAGTTTGGCAGGGAAACTGCATCATTGTTGTACAGAAGGCTTAAGAGCCTTTCATACGCACAGATTTGTCTCAGCATTTCATGTTTGCAAATCTGGTTTGCAGTATTCACTTCGCATTCACACCTTCCAGCAGCACAGAACACGATGTGAAGAAGGAAGAATGAAGTCCTTCATGTACAAATGGGGACTGCCGGACACTCCACTGTGTGACTGTGAAGCTTCAACGCAGGCCATTGATCACACTGTAGAGGAATGACCCCAGAGATTTTTCAGAGGAGACTGGAAGAATATTATCAGCGCCTCTCAAACTACATAGGAATGGACAGACTCTCATTCTGTAAGATCATCTGAGACCAGAGCTCTTGCATATTCCTTTTGCACTTCATTATGTAAATATTGCTGTGAACTGCACACGTGTATCCATACGATAAATAATAACATCTTCCAATCACAATGCAGCTTTCGCACAGTCCTCAGTCAGTAGTCGGAGAAAGCAGAGTATTTTCTGTCGATGACCAACATAAGTAAATTTCTTTATAAGAAAATTTATTTGGAAACTGGCAGAAGCTATGCTTATCTGAAATTTTCTGCTGAGATATTACCTTCATCTTCGAGCAGCACTTCTGGAAAGACGTCGTGCCATAGTACTTCATCTGGTCTGCACATCGGGTCTGCGTCAGTCCAAGCACCACCTGATTTCGCAGAGGCCGGATACACACAGTAACACAGACAATTTTTTTCAGGCAGCAGTTCATCACAAGTAACGATTCATCTGTGCGAAAACTGTCTGTGTAGATAAGTCTGTGCCAGTATCTGGGTGTGCGGAGAGTCCTTTAGACTATGAACATACCTCAGAGGTTCCGAAATTCAAACCCGATATAACGAAACATTCTATCTTCCAACTAAACCAGTTGAGGGACAGTTTACTGCATTCTCACGTTTCTTAATGAAAACAAGCATTTAGTTTATTCAACCTTTCTGCAGAAGAACTGCCGAAATATATTTCAGGTATACAAAGAATGAGCAAGTAGACAGCGTGCGAAATATGCATATTACGGGCGTTTGTGTAGAAAATGTGTGGCAAGGCCGACCATGTGTGGCACTATACACGCTGTGCCTACACTGCTGCTTGCGGTTGGCTTCTCAGTGGGGTTCTTATAGGGGAGTGAGCGGTCGTGGCAGTAATTTATAAGGAGACGGTCGTCGTGGGGGGAGAGGAGGAAGGGTAGAGAGGGTGGGAGATGGGGGACCATCAAATAAAAGTTGCTCGACCGGCCGCGATTTATTGGGGCCGGGCGACCGGCGCCTCCTTTATATTCTACCGCCGTAAGGACTGCGTTACGCCCACCACCGGGGTTAACACAGTCAGGCACTGAGGAAGCACTGTGTATCTGCAAGAGCAGTCCTTCCACAGAAGACGATCGTCACTAGCTGGCTCTGGAACGAACAGATTGTTTAACGTGCGCTGACGCACGCTTGCCCGGGAATGCATAAGTGTCACCGACAGTTCAAATGGTTCAAATGGCTCTGAGAACTATGGGATTTAACATCTGAGGTCATCAGTCCCCTAGACTTAGAACTACTTAAACCCAACTAACCTAAGGATAGCACACACATCCATGCCCGAGGCAGGATTCCAACCTGCGACCGTAGCAATAGCGCGGTTCCGGACAGAAGCGCCTAGAACCGCTCGGCCACAACGGGTTGTATAACATGTTATGGTTTCTTACCACTAGGCCCTACATCTGCATCTACATACATACTCCGTAATCCACCATACGGTGCGAGGCGGAGGGTACCTCGTATCACAACTAGCATCTTCTCTCACTGTTCCACTCCCAAACAGAACGAGGGAAAAATGACCGCGTATATGCCCCTGTACGAGCCCTAATCTCTCTTATCTTCGTGGTCTTTCCGCGAAATGTAAGTTGGCGGCAGCAAAATTGTACTTCAGTCAGCCTCAAATGCTGGTTCTCTAAATTTCCTCAATAGCGATTCACGAAAGAACGCCACCTTTCCTCTAGAGACTCCCACCCGAGTTCCTGAAGCACTCCCGTAACACTCGCGTGATGATCAAACGTACCAGTAACAAATCTAGCAGCCCACCTCTGAATTGCTTCTATGTCCTCCCTCAATCCGACAAAATAGGGATCCCAAACACTCGAGCAGTACTCAAGAATAGGTCGTATTAGTGTTTTATAAGCGGTCTCCTTTACAGATGAGCCACATCTTCCCAAAAGTCTACCAATGAACCGAAGACGACTATCCGCCTTCCCCACAACTGCCATTACATGCTTGTCCCACTTCATATCGCTCTGCAATGTTACGCCCAAATATTTAATCGGCGTGACTGTGTCGAGCGCTACACTACTAATGGAGTATTCAGATGTTACGGGATTCTTTTTCCTATACATCTGCATTAATTTACATTTATCTATATTTAGAGTTAGCTGCCATTCTTTACACCAATCACAAATCCTGTCCGTGTCATCTTGTATCCTCCTACAGTCACTCAATGACGACACCTTTCCGTACACCACAGCATCATCAGCAAACAGCCGCACATTGCTATCCACCCTATCCAAAAGATCATTTATGTAGATAGAAAACAACAGCGGACCTACCACACTTCCCTGGGGCACTCCAGATGATACCCTCACCTCCGATGAACACTCACCATCGAGGACAACGTACTGGCTTCTGTTACTTAAGAAGTTTTCGAGCCAATCACATATTTGGGAACCAATCCAATATGCCCGTACCTTAGTTAGGAGTCTGCAGTGGGGCACCGAGTCAAACGCTTTCCGGAAGTCAAGGAATATGGAATCCGTCTGATACCCTTCATCCATGGTTCGCAAGATATCATGTGAAAAAAGGGTGTATTTGCGTATGGATCGCGAGGTAATTTAACTGTATGCACGTTATAAATGGTCTAATCTCGTCTTCACGTTACCAACGGGAGCGATACGTAGGGGGTTTGCAGTGCAAAACCTGTTTTCAATCCTACCACGAGGTGTGAGGTAGGAACGACTGCCGCCGTTGTCCAGTCTTCCTAACAAAGAGATATTCTACTAGGAAAAGGTAATTTGCATTTCCGATGGTAGATTCAGATTGTACGCAAATTAACTAATAATTCGGTATATGTCCTGGGTCTCTCCGAATAATATTCCGAGTTAATCGTTGATTAAGTGACATCAAACTAATTTTCCTCGACATTTAGCGATCATCGTAGGCTTTCCTAATCGGAGTACTTTTGTCTCATGGCGGGGTGGAGGACTTTTCCCAGACTTATTTTAATTATTCGTAACAATTCGCAACATGGTGACTAGTCGTAAAGGCTGCTTCAGCCATTACTTTCAATTTTTTCGCCACGGTTTCCTTTCAGCACAGGTACGTTAGTACGTTCCAACTTTTTCCAGAACCGACACCACTCCAGGAACTCCAACCTCTGAACCGTGAGACCAGGCCTTACTGACCGGATCAAACCCGAAGATTTGCTCTATTTAGAATTCTTCTGTCATCGGACGCATATTGAGGTGCAGTGACTTCTGTAAAAAGACTGACGAGAAAGGCCCTCTCGTCCTCAGTCGTTTGCTCTTCTTGGTTGTAGTCGGTTCGCGATCTCCGGTAGAGCAGATAATGCTGTGATTTATATATCCTTGTGCGCGCCAAATGTTCTTAGTAGCAGCTATCGACCTCACAGCTTGAATTGGCGTTGTTTCTCATTCATTGTAATACAACCGCGAATATTTTGGTCGTGAATTCACAGAAATGCTGTGGTTGTCATCTCAGTCGGCTGGCGCGATGAAGCCATCCGTGCATTCGTGATAGTACTTCGTACTGCCCCTGCCTGGGCTTCGATCTCCTCAATTCTCGTGACTGTTAACCATTTTCACAAATCTCTCAGTGTACTCTCTCTCTCTCTCTCTCTCTGATCAGCTGCAGGAGCAGTTATCAAAACGCTCGTTTATGTTGAAAGTATTTTTTTCTTTTACCTTTTCCTTTATCAAGACTTCCTAGGCTAGTTTTTGTATTATAGATGAGTGGTAATTAACTTTAAACAAGGTGCCTCGCATTTTATGTGTTTTCTTTGGAACATTATATGCAAGACCTGTCGGACTTCTGGTCTGTTGAATTGCCCTGTTGTATCCTAGAACTACTCATTTAGCTGTCAGAAACCTCTGCTAGAGGAGATGGAGTTCCATGCTGTTCGCGGATGAGACAGCAGTAAATTAACAGGTGCGACTAAATGTACTTGTTAATTGGGAATCAGAGGTCAGGCAGTTTTCCATCAAATGTACTATCAGTATCTCCACACTCCAGCAGAACGCAGCAATCAGCAGCATGAACAAACGTCGTAGGGGGCTAAAGTACAGTTCCCGATTCCTCGTTTAAAACTTGTCCTTGGAACTCTGTAAGCAGGATAACAGGATAATTGGCATCTATCTTCAAGCGCCTGTCAGCTCAGGTTTTTAAACATCTCCACTGAAGTCTGTGATGGCTCAGAAAAGTCTGTGACAGTACGTGCTGCCTTCCTTTGCAAACATTCGATACCCTCTGTTACTTCTATTTGGTACAAGTCCCACACACTTGAGCAATAATCAAGAATGTGTCACATGGATGTTTTGTCAGTAATCTGACTTGTAGAATGACTGACTTTTCCCAGTATCCTACCAGTAAACAAAATTCCGCCATCCGCTTTACCTGCATCTGAGTCCACGTAGTAAAAACAGTTACACTCAAGTATTTGTATGAGTTGACCACTTACACTTGTGACTCCTTGATGCTGTAGCCATAGAGTACAACTTTTCTGCGTTTTGTGATTTCTCTAAATTTACAGCAAGTCTCCAAACTTTGCAACGTTTTGAAATCTTATCAAGATCATTTTGTGGTTTTTCCAGATAGTTTTTCATTATAAATAACTACATGACCTACAAAAAGACTGAGGATACAATTAGTACTGTCTACCAGGCCATTGATATACAACGTGAACGGAAAGGATCCCAACACACTTCCCTGAGCTGACAGGCGCTTGAAGATAGATGCCAATAAATCCCTCTCCAAGATAAAATGCTAGTTCGCCGCCTTAGATGTCTTCAGATCAGTCACAAATTTCGTTTAATTTCCCATATTATCGTACTTTTGTTTATAAGCGTTGGTATGGTATCGTGCCAAAAGCTTTTTGGAAGTCAAGGAGAAATACGTTCATTTGACTGCCTTGATACATGGACTTCAGGATGGCATGCGACTAAAGCGCGAATTGAGTTTCGCAAAACTGGTATGTTTGGAATTCATGCTGGTTGGCGTGGAAGTCATTCTCTTCGAGATACCACATTATATTTGCACTCAGAGTATGTGTCACGAGCAGTATACAGCAGACTGACGCTGATGTTATTGGATGGTAGTTTTGCTCGTCACTTCTTCTACGCTTCTTATCGGCTGGTGCAATCTGTGCATTCTTCCAATTACTGAGAACTTACAGACTTACAGAATTTCTCGTGTCACTGTCCTGCCATCCAGTGTACTAGGTCGCGCAGACCCAGTTTTTCTGAAATACAACATTTTTGTAAACGTTTAACCCATTTCAGTTATCAGTCTTCTGACTGTTTTGATGCAGCCCGCGACAAACTCCTCTTCTTTGCCACCCTCGTCATCTCAGAGCAGCACATGCAACCCACATCATCAATTATTTGCTGGACATATTTCGCTCTCTGTCTTCTTCTACAGCTTTTACCCTCTACAGCTCCCTTTAGTACAACGCAAATTATTCCATAATGTCTTACCACATGTCCTATTACAGTGTCCCTTCTTCTCAGCACTCCTATTCTACACAGAACCTTCTCATTCCTTACCTTATCAGTCCACCTAGCTTTCAACATTCGTCTGTAGCATGACATCTTAAATGCTTCGATTCTTTTCTGTTCCAGGTCTCCCACAGTCCACGTTTCGCTACCATACAATGCTGTGCTCCAAAAGCATATTCTCAGAAATTTCTACCTCAAATAAAAGCCAATGTTTGATACTGGTAGACATCTCTTGACCAGGAACGCCCTTTTCGCCAGCGCTAGTCTGATTGTTATGTCCACCTTGCTCCGTCCTTCATTGGTTGCGTTGCTCCCCAGGTAGTAGAATTCCTTCAGCTCATTACTTCATGAGTATCAATACTGCTTTTAAGTTTCTCGCTGTTCTCTTTTGTGCTAATTCTCATTACTTTCGGCTTCTTCGATTTACCCTCAGTCTATATTCTGTATGCATTAGACTACACATTGCATTCAGCAAATCCTGTAATTCTTCTTCACTTTCACTCAGAATAGCAAAGTCACCAGCGAATCGTATCATTGATATCCTTTCACTTTGAATTTTAATCCCATTCTTGAACATTTCATTTCCGTCATTGTTTCTTCGATGTATAGATTGAACAGTAGGGACAAAAGACTTCATTGCTGTCTTACACCCTTTTCAATCTTAGAACTTCATTCTCATTCTGTCCATCTCCGGTAGCTCAGTGGTCAGCGCGACAGACTGTCAGTCCTAAGGGCCCGGGTTCGATTCCCGGCTGGGTCTGAGATTTTCTACGCTCAGGGACTGGGTATTGTCTTGTCCTAATCATCATCATTTCATTCCCATCGATGCGCAAGTCGCCGAAGTGGCGTCAAATCGAAAGACTTGCACGCGGCTAACGGTCTACCCGACGGGAAGCCCTAGCCACGCGACATATTCTTGTTCTTCCACTCATACCGTTTCCTTTCGATCTTTTGTACATATTGTATATTATCCGTCTCTCCCTATAGATTATCCCTATTTTCCTCAGAACTGTAAACATCTTGCACCACTTGATACTGTCGAAAGCTTTTTCAAGGTCGATAAATAATATCAACGTGTCTTGATTTTTCTTTAATCTTGATTCCATTATAAGAAGCAACTTGAGAAGAGGCTCTCTGATGCCTTTACCTTTCCTAAAGCCAACCTGATCGTCATCTAACATTTCTTCAATTTTCTTTTCCATTCTTCTGTATATTATTATTGTCAGCAACCTAGATGAATGAGCTGCTACGCTGTTTGGGCGGTAATTTTCATAATTTTCAGCTCTTGCAGTCTTCGGAATTGTGTTGATGATATTTTTTCCGAAATCAGATGGTATATCACTGGTCTCATACATTCTGCTCACCAGTGTCAGTGGTCGTTTTTTTGCCACTTCTTCCAATGATTTTAGAAAAGCTGGTGGAATGGTATCCATCCCATCTGCGCTACTTGATTTTTAAGTCCTCCAAAGCTCTTTTAAATGCTGAAGTTAATACTGAATCCCCTGTCTCCTCTATAATCCTGTTTCATCCTCTATCACATCATACAAATCTTCCCCTCGTAGAGCACTTCAGTGTATTCTTTCCACCTATCCATTCTCTCCTCTGCATTTAACTGTGGAATTCCCGGTGCACTCTTAATGTTGATTTGAATTTCGCTGAAGGTTGTTTGACTTTTCTATATCCTGAGAGAGTCCGTCGGACAATCATTATTCTTACGATTTCTTCATATTTTCCATGCAGCCATTTTACCATAGCTGTCCTGCACCTCCTATTTGTTTCATTCCTCAGCGACTTGTATTTCCGTATTGCTGAATTTCTCTGAAAATTTTTGTACTTCCTTCTTTCATCTATCGACTGAAGCATTTCTTCTGTTAACCATGGTTTCTTCGCAGTTTCCTTTTCTGTACCTGTGTTTTCTTTCCAACTTCTATATTTGTACTTTTCAGAGGTGTCGACTCCTCTTCAAACGTACTACCTACTGACTTATTCCTTATTGCAGTATCTATAGCCTTAGAGAACTTCAAGTGTATCTCTTTACTCCTTAGTATCAAAATTCTTTGCTAATTGATTTTACCTGACTAATCTCCTAAACTTAAGCCTACTCTTCATCACTACTAAATTGTGGTCCGAGTCTGCATACGCCTTACAAGCCAGTATCAGATTTCGGAACCTCTGCCTGACCATGGTGTAATCTAAATGAAATCTTTCTGTACATCCCGGCTTTTTCCAAGTACAGCTTTTCCTCTTATGATTCTTGAACAGAGCATTCGCTATTACTAGCTGAAAATTGGGACAGACCTCAATTAGTCTTTCTCCTTTCTCATTCCTAGTACCAAGCCCACGTTCTCCTGTAACCATTTCTTCTACTCCTTCTCCCGAACTGCATTCCAGTCTCCCATGACTAACAGATTTTCATCTCCCTTTACGTAAAGTAGTTCCCTTTCAGTGTCCTCATTTACTTTCTCTATCTCTACATCTTCAGCTTGTGTTATCAGCATATTTACTTGGACTATTGTTGTTGGTATTGTTTTGCTGTCGATTCTGACAAGAATAACACTGTCACTGAAATGTTAACTATGATGTTGTTGTGGTCTTCAGTCCTGAGACTGGTTTGATGCAGCTCTCCATGCTACCCTATCCTGTGAAAGCTTCATCTCCCAGTACTTACTGCAACCTACATCCTTCTGAATCTGCTTAGTGTATTCATCTCTTGGACTCCCTCTACGATTTTTACCCTCCACACTGCCCTCGAATGCTAAATTTGTGATCCCTTGATGCCTCAGAACATGTCCTACCAACCGGACCCTTCTTCTTGCCACAAACTCCTCATCTCCCCAATTCTATTCAATACCTCCTCATTAGTTATGTGATCTACCCATCTAATCTTCAGCGTTCTTCTGTAGCACCACATTTCGAAAGCTTCTCTTCTTGTCCAAACTATTTATCATCCACATTTCACTTCCATACATAGCTACACTCCATACAAATACTTTCAGAAACGACTTCCTGACACTTAAATCTATACCCAATGTTAACAAATTTCTCTTCTTCAGAAACGCTTTCCTTCCCATTGTCAGTGTACATTTTATATCTTCTTTACTTCGACCATCATCAGTTATTTTGCTCACCCAATAGTAAAACTCCTTTACTACTTTACGTGTCTCATTTCCTAATCTAATTCCCTCAGCATCACCCGACTAAATTCAACTACATTCCATTATCCTCGTTTTGCTTTTGTTGATGTTCATCTTATACCCTCCTTTCAAGACACTGTCCATTCCGTTCAACTGCTCTTCCAAGTCCTTTGCTGTCTCTGACAGAATTACAATGTCATCGGCTAACCTCAAAGTTTTTATTTATTCTCCATGGATTTTAATGCCTACTCCGAATTTTTCTTCTGTATCCTTTACTGCTTGCTCAATATACAGATTGAATAACATAGGGCAGAGGGTACAACCCGGTCTCACTCCCTTCCCAACGACTGCTTCCCTTTCGTGCCCCTCGACTCTTATAACTGCCATCTGGTTTCTGTACAAATTGTAAATAGCCCTTCTCTCCCTGTATTTTACCCCTGACACCTACAGAATTTGAAAGAGTATTCCAGTCAACATTGTCAAAAGCTTTTTCTAAGTCTACAAATGCTAGAACGTAGGTTTGCCTTTCCTTAATATTTATTCTAAGATAAGTCGAAGGGTCAGTATTGCCTCACGTGTTACAATATTTCTGCGGAATCCAAACTGATCTTCCCCGAGGTGGGCTTCAACCAGTTTTTCCATTCGTCTGCAAAGAATTCGCGCTAGTATTTTGCAGCTGTGACTTATTAATCTTAAAGTTCGGTAATTTTCACATCTGTCAACACCTGCTTTCTTTGTGATTAGAATTATTATATTCTTCTCGAAGTCTGAGGGTATTTCGCCTGTCTCATACATCTTGCTCTCCAGATGGTAGAGTTTTGTCAGAACTGGCTCTCCGAAGGCCGTCAGTAGTTCTAATGGAATGTTTTCTACTCCCGGGGCCTTGTTTCGACTCAGGTCTTTCAGTGCTCTGTCAAACTCTTCACGCAGTATCGTGTCTCCCATTTCATCTTCATCTACATCCTCTTCCATTTCCATAATATTGTCCTCAAGTACGTCGCCCCTGTGTAGACCCTCTATATACTCCTTCCACCTTTCTGCTTCCCCTTATTTGCTTAGAACTGGGTTTCCATGTGAGTTCTTGATATTCATACAAGTGGTTCTCTTTTCTCCAAAGGTCTCTTTAATTTTCCTGTAGGCAGTATCTATCTTACCCCTAGTGAGACAAACCTCTACATCCTTACATTTGTCCTCTAGCCATCCCTACTCAGCCATTTTGCACTTACGGTCGATCTCATTTTTGAGACGTTTGTATTCCTTTTTTCCCTGCTTCATTTACTGCATTTTTATATTTTCTCCTTTCATCAATTAAATTCAATATTTCTTCTTTTACCGAAGGGTTTCTACTATCCCTCGTCTTTTTATCTATTGATTCTTTGCTGCCTTCACTACTTCATCCCTCAGAGCTACCCATTCTTCTTCTACTGTATTTCTTTCCCCCATTCTGTCAATTATTCCCTTATTCTCTCCCTGAAACTCTTTACTACCTCTGGTTCTTTCAGTTTATCCAGGTCCCATTTCCTTAAATTCCCACCTTTTTGCAGTTTTAATCTACAGTTCATAACAAATAGATTGTTGTCAGAGTTCACATCTGTCGCTGGAAATGTCTTACAATTTAAAACCTGGTTTCTAAATCTCTGTCTTACCATTATATAATCTATCTGATACCTTCTAGTATCTCCAGGATTCTTCCATGTATACAACCTTCTTTCATGGTTCTTAAACCAAGTGTTAGCTATGTACACAATTCTACCAGGCGGCTTCCTCTTTCATTTCTTACCCCCAATCCATATTCACCTACTATGTTTCTTTCTCTCCCTTTCCTACTCTCGAATTCCAGTCACCCATGACTATTAAATTTTCGTCTCCCTTCACTACCTGAATAATTTCTTTTATCTCATCATACATTTCATCAATTTCTTCATCATCTGCAGAGCTAGTTGGCATATAAACTTGTACTACTGTAGTATGCGTGGGCTTCGTGTCTATCTTGGCCACAATAATACGTTCACTATGCTGTCTGTAGCGTCTTACCCGCACTCCTATTTTTTTATTCATTATTAAACCTACTCTTGAATTACCCCTATTTGATTTTGTATTTATAACCCTGTATTTACCTGACCGAAAGTCTTGTTCCTCCTGCCACCGAACTTCACTAATTCCCACTATATCTAACTTTAACCTATCCGCTGCAGTCTGGAACCGCGAGACCGCTACGGTCGCAGGTTCGAATCCTGCCTCGCGCATGGATGTGTGTGATGTCCTTAGGTTAGTTAGGTTTAACTAGTTCTAAGCTCTAGGGGCTAATGACATCAGAAGTTGAGTCCCATAGTGCTCAGAGCCATTTGAACCATTTAACCTATCCATTTCCCTTTTTAAATTTTCTAACTTACCTGCCCGATTAAGGGATCTGACATTCCACGATCCGATCCGTAGAACGCCAGTTTTCTTTTTCCTGATAATGACGTCCTTTTTAGTAGTCCCCGCCCGGAGATCCGAATGGGGGACTATTTTACCTCCGGAATATTTTACCCAAGAGGACGCCATCGTCATTTAACCATACAGTAAAGCTGCATGCCCTCGGGAGAAATTACGGCTGTAGTTTCCCCTTGCTGCCCCTCTTCAGGAACCACACGTTTGTCTGGCCTGTCAACAGATACCCCTCGGTTGTGGTTGCACCTACGGTACCGCCATCTGTATCGCTGAGGCGCGTAACCCTCCACACCAACGGCAAGGTCCATAGTTCATGGGGGGGGGGGGGGGAGGAGGATGTTACTGTAACCACACTCTTTGCCCTACCTTTCTATTCATAACGAATCCTTCTCCCGTTATACCATTTTCTGCTCCTGTTGATATTACCCTATACTCATCTGACCAGAAACCCTTATCTTCTTTCCGTTTCACTTGACTGACCCCTATCGTACCTAGATTGATCCTTTGCATTTCACTTTTCAGATTTTCTAGCTTTCCTACCACGTCCTAACTTCTGACATTCCATGCCCCGACTCATAGAACGTTTTCCTTTAGTTGGTTATTTTATCTTTCTCTCGTGGTCTCCTCTCCCTTTGCAGTCCCCTCCCGGAGATCCGAATGGGGTACATTTCTGAAATTTTTTGTCAATGGAGAGATGATAATGACACTGTTTTAAATTTCGGGCCACTTGTGCTGTGGATACATTTTATATTTCTTCGATGCAGTGGTTTCCATTGCCTTCTGCATCCTCATACTGTTGATCATTCCTGATTGTTCCGCCTTTAGGGGCGGTTTCCCACCCCAATGACAAGTGTGTGCCCTGAATCTCTCTCCGCTTGTCTTCACTCTTTGAAGCTGCAGCTGGAAGAGTGAGAGTATTTCTGATGTTGGAAGTCTTCGGCCGCCAATGGTGATGATTTTTATTCAATATTTAAGCGGTGTCAGGGTTTGAACCATGGAACGGGAAAGTTGTGATTACTTCTCAAAGGCGCTGCCCCTTGACCACAGGTGCGTTGTAATCTACAAATATTACAATAACATATGTATGTATATATGTATATGTGTATGTATGTGCCGCATCTCCTACTAAACTACCGAATCGATTTGAACCTAACTGTTACACATATCACTTACTGGCAGGAGAGAGACACTCTGGGGGTAAGAACCACCTATCTATAAAAGATGTTGGAGTGGGAGTGAAAAAGTATAGCGCATGACGCTCAAAGGACCAGGAATTATTCATCTAGTATTTGAGAATTAGTGTAGTTTATCATTTGCAAATAAAGTTAACATATAATTTCGAAGCTTTATAAAACACTTTTTCACCTGATACTACCCACAAATTAATGAAATTAATGAAATTTTCTCTGTTCATGCAGTTAAACTGCCAGGCATGATGTTTTCGTTTATTACTTCTATACTAATTACTCTATTCGCGACACATTTTACAGACAGTATTGACACATATCACTGAATGTGCCCGCAAATGTATATCATTTTACGACACATAGGTCTGGAAATAATACGACATAAACATTGACCTGCGAAAAACATATGTGACATGTGCGTTTACGGGTGAACCCACGTGTAAGAAACTTCTCCGAATTCCTTGGATCGATTTCTAGCCAACTTGGTACACATGTTGCTTACTATATGCAAGGAAATAGTTTAGGGGTAGAGAAATCTACCTCCTATAGGGGTGGTGGTGATGGACAGACAAATATAGGGAAAGAGGGGATGGAGAGACGAGGAAGGAGGAGATGGACACAAGTAGGCGATAGTAATGGAGTGGAGGAGGAGGCAGGCAGAGAGAGACAGGGAGATACACATGGAGAGAAGTTAAGCAGGAGATGGACAGAGAAAGGGAAGAGCAAGAGATGGACAGAGAGAGGGGACAGGAGGAGATGGAAAGAGAGAGGGGACAGGAGGAGTTGGAAAGAGAGCGGGGGAGTAAAAGATGGTCAGAGCAAGGGGGAAGAGGAAATGGGCAGAGGGGGAGCAGATAGAGAGAGGGACAAGAGGAGGTCGACAGAAAGAGAAGGAAGGAGGAGGAGGGGAGAGGGGGAAGAGGAGATTGGCAGAGACAGGGGGAAGGAGGGGATGGACTAATAGAAGTTTGGAATAAATACATACCCAGGCAACGCCGGTTATTCAGCTAGTTTTGTGTTAGAGCTGTGCACATTGGTACACAAAAACCAAACTGGTGTACAAACAGGGGTTTCATGACCACTGACTGCCCCCTTCTTCCTTGGAATCCTCAGATGTTGGCATGCCCCGCCTGATATGTTGCAGTCGTCGTGGGTGCTGCGGCTGCTGCTCAACGCGGCGGTGGCGGCGGCCGTGGCCTTCTTCGTGTCGGTGGGCTCCCTCCACGCCGACCCTGCCATGTGGGCGGAGCACGGCGCCGTCGCAGACGGATTACGCGGAGTGAGTACTCGCCGCTTTCCTTCTCTGCTCCTCTGCTTCCAGTCTGTGCAGTTAGCAGGCCCACAGGACATCAATGTTCATTTCCTTACAGTAAGGAGCTCATCGGTCTAAATGTCAGATACTTCCTCAAAATTGTTCTTTAGCTGTTTTTAAGTGCTGTAGACCGTGTACACCTCTTACTAGACCCTCTACAGCTGAGGCGAGTCATAGAAATGTAATGGTGTGTGAATTCCAGTCGACAGTATGACAACAACGCAGGCGTGGATGGAAAGGCAGAATGGAGGAGCAATCATGTTTGGACGTGCCCACGACCACACGTTGTCTGACTGTTTCGTGCGTCAACACGGACTGTTCGTCGTGCCTACAAGGACTGTTGTACCACTCGCAGCCATGTCACACGGCGTAAGAACAGCTGTCGTAGAGAGACTCTAACTGACAGTCGGGGAAACGACAGTCACGCCTTGTCAGTGCCAACCCAACAGGTAATGCTGCTGTTACTCATCCAAGCCCGTCTCACCCAGTTTCCAAGCAACATCGCCATGGGAAGTGTATGCAGTAGACACGCCTCAAAGTGGCACACAAGGCTGCTTAGCTAAACAACTCAGTAACTGGACAGTAACTGACAAGACGCGTGTCCGAAGAGCAGGGAATCTGCTTCGTTTCAAATGATACAAGTTGTCAAGTGAGGCGTTTATTCACCAAGGAGTGGAGGTTTTAGCTCGTGCCGGAAGTGGTTCTGTTTGTTCTTTGTGGTGGACTGAGATACCACACAAGTTAGAGTTCGTGACATTTGGTACCAGAAGTACCGTGAACGTCCGTCCACAGCAGGAATATAGCAGCACGCAACCCAATCACGCTGCCAGCGAGAATCACGCTCTTGAAGCGGCAGCGTCACCAGGAAGAGAGACGCGCACTAAAGTAATCATGTACGAGAATAAATTGTAGGTAGGAAATTGTAAATCTGTCAGAAAATTGTTAGGGACTCCTGCAGAACGTTCGTCGTGTCTTCAAGTCGTCGAGTGTGATAAAAACAGTGGCCGGTAGGTAGACAGTGGTTCGTCTTCTGTAGAAACAGAACAGTGAATAGAATTATTATGTATGGACAGAGACCATCTGTCTAGAAATTTAACTGAGTACTTAGAACTGTTCTTCGACTAGTACATCCAGACAGAAGGTTATTTTTCTTAGCCGGCCGCGGTGGTCTAGCGGTTCTAGGCGCTCAGTCAGGAACCGCGCGACTGCTACGGTCGCAGGTTCGAATCCTGCCTCGGGCATGGATGTGTGTGATGTCTTTAGGTTAGTCAGGTTTAAGTAGTTCTAAGTTCTAGGGGACTTATGACCACAGATGTTGAGTCCCTTAGTGCTCAGAGCCATTTGAACCTATTTTTCTTACAACTTTAGTTCAGAGAAGTTTATTTAGTTTGTGTTCACCGAACTGTAGCTAAAGCAGGACAGATGGGCTAAACCTGCATTCCACAATTGTCGTAAGAAGCATTACCAAAGATCAGTAACGTATTTTGCTACTCACTATCCGCGGTTACTTTCATCGTGTGTGTGCCGCCCTAAAATCTACTCATACGTCCTACCGGTACACCTGTATTAGTCGATTTCAGGGGCATCGAGATTTTCATCAAAGAGGACGAACCCAGTCCACAAAACTTTTGAGGGGGGTTTTCGTACCATGCCTTTGACTCTCTTATTCCGATAACCGTAACGATGAAGCAAGATGTTTTTTGGTGACGAAGTGTTGCCCTTTATTCTACATCTACGTTATGGGTGTGATATGGACACTCCCTCTTCCTAGACGACAATAGCCGAACTCACAGGGATCCGCTCATACGTTCCCGGTGTGACGTAGACTCAAGCACACTATCCCACTGGCCCTATAAATTACACACAGAAAATGTCTAGGGATGTTTGTGACAACCAGTGAGCCGTAGCAATCCACATCTCCGAAATTTGGTATTTTTGATTCATCTAACCATCATTCAACGGTTTTAACTGGGTGTGGCATACCTGAAGAATTTTTTGGAATCTTCATCGTCGAATTCAAGTCTAGAGGCAGTGTTACACAGCATTATTCTGATGTCTCCTGCGAATGATAGGCACGCTACAATTATAAGCCACAATTTTTTACAGGAAATAATCAACATATCTTTTCTGGAGATCACTGCGATCGTCTGGATTTAAACAATTCTTATATTTTGACCGTCGCGGCTACTATCACGCAGTTCCTAATGGTCGAATTCGGGTTTACTCCAACCGATCTCCAGGCGTGCATATTAAAATCGTAATAAGTTCGTCAGTTAAGTCCGACACATCCTGTAGTACGTACCTAACGAGGAAAGACGGAGCAGTTATTACACGAACTTTCCGTTTCCCACTGTCCTAAGAGTTGGGTCTCGTCTGCATGCCACTAGGCACAAATGTTTGCAGAAACACACACAATGAATTTAAAGGTGGATTACATACAGGAATGTATTAAATTATTAACGCCGTACAAAGACGGCGTAAGGGAAGACCCAGAATTACCATCTCTTGTCTCACTGAAAAAGTCAATATTACGCCAAGCTCACATAGTAAAGAACAACCCAAGGTAGTAAAACTATGAAATCAAGTACCAGTACGAGGTTTCGACGTCTATGGGCAGAGTATCAGAGTCTGTGTGCCTTCTAATAAGGCCAGATGTTTGGCATCCCGGAAACATGTGTGTCATAGTAGTGCATTTCGCTAATACAGGAAATGGTAGTGAGTGTGAGAGCAGTGGCGAGCAGTTAACGTGGTCACGTACTGTGATCAGGGAGCAGCGTGATCGCCACCTAGTCCTCAGGGCCGTTATGGGTCGTACAGTATATAGTAGGTACGAAAATGGTTCAAATGGCTCGGAGTACTATGGGACTTAACTTCTGAGGTCATCAGTCCCCTAGAACTTAGAACTACTTAAACCTAACTAACCTAAGGACATGACACACATCCATGCACGAGGCAGGATTCGAACCTGCGACCTTAGCAGTCACGCGGTTCAAGACTGTAGCGCCTAGAACCGCTCGGCCAGTCCGGCCGGCGTAGGTACGACAAACGATAGCACAGAACAGTAAAATGGTAGCACATGGAGAAGTGTATGGCCGAACCCACAGTGCATGTCAGGCGATCAGGTTGACCAAATCATTCGCTTGAATTATCCAGAGTGTTCTTCAAACTAATCGCAGACAACAGTGGCCCTTTGAAATGGCGCTTTGCCATCTGCAAAAATGCCGTCTAGTTTGGTAACATGAAGTTCATCAATGGCTGAAAATGATCTCCAAGTAGCCGAACATAACCATTTCGAAGCAACGATCGATTCAGTTGGATCAGAGGACACAGTCAATGCCATGTAAATACAGCTCACACCAAGTGCTTTGTTGACAACCTGGGTCCATGGCTTCGTGCGATCAGTGCCACACTCGAAATCTACCATTAGCTCTGACCAACTGAAATCGGGACTCATCTGAGCAGCCAACGGTTACCCAGTCATATAGGGTCCAACCGATATGGTCACGAGCCCAGGGGGGACGTTGCAGGTAATGTGCTGTGAGCAAAGGAAGTCGCGTCGGTCGTCTTCTGCCATAGCCCGTTAACGCCAAATTTTGCCGCACTGTCCTAATGGATACGTTCGTTATCCGTAACAAATTTATTTGTGTGGTTATTTCACGCTGTTTGCTTGTCTGTTAGTGCTGACACTTCTATGCAGCCGCCGTTGCTCTGCCACCGTGTTGTCCGTGGTGAGAGGTAATTCCTGAAATTTGGCGTTCTCGGCACACTCTTGACAATATGGATCTCGGAATATTGAACTCCCTAATGCTGTACGAAGTGGAATGTCTCATGCATCTAGATCCAGCTACCATTCCGCGTTGAGAGTCTCTTAATTCTCGTTGTACGGATATACTCAGGCCGGAAATTTTCCACATGAATCAATCGAGTACAAAGGACAGCTCTGCGATACTACCGCCATCTCTGTTTGTGCATGTCGCTATCCAGTGACTTTTGTCGCCTCGGTGTACTTGGAAGCTAGGGAGGTGAGTCAGAAAAGAATCGAACATGGGCGGCGGAACAACGACCGTTAAACTGGTACGCCAGCCAGGTCGAGTGTTTTTCACGCTCTTTGAGGCAAATACTGGGCTGATTCCAAACATCCGGCCCAGAAGCATTTACAATACGGTAATATACGAAAAAAGTGCACACAATTCAAAAAAAGATGGTGCATAATAACTTTTACTCCACCTACGACCTAATTAAGTAACATTCTATTCCCTTCGTGCAACGGGATACACGCTTAGAAATCGGGGGGAGGGGGTAGGGCTAAGAGGGAGAGGGAGAGAGAGAGAGAGAGAGAGAGAGAAAAAGAGAGAGAGAGAAAGAGAGATAGAGAGATAGATATAGAGATATAGAGATAGAGACAGAGAGAGAGCTGTGTAACAGACTTGAAAAACGCTGATGAATTTTGCAACAAAGGTTTTCCGCCCCTTGATGTGCCACAGGAACATACAGGTCCGTCGTAAAAGACAGACGAATGTCATTTACAATGGTTCTGTTCCCGGTAAGACCACGTTTCAGTTTTGTTTCGGGTACCAGGTTTATGTTCTTCATAGTAACTTAAATGACTTCAGGAAAACGTCAGGATGGTATTGTTCACATGGCCAAGACTGATTTCTCGTCAGCAATGTGTTCCTCATGCGATACCACATTTGAACTATTGTTCACTGAAATATATTATTAGGTGTTTCCTTTTTGAAAAAAAAAAAAGAAACTGTGGGAAACACATTTAAATTATAGAATGGGCAGGTTATTTATCTTTCGAATCGATGGAAACGAGACAATCTCTTGTTACATGCGTGTTATTACTGATGTAGACCAGAGGCGTTTGTCCACAACCGTCTAGAGCAGTGGTCTTCAAACTGCGGCCCGCGGGAAACATGTGGCCCTGATCACGTATCGGTGCATCCAGCGGCACTCAGCCGTATTTTATAATAATACTGCATCAGAACCTGACAGCCAAATCCAAAAAGGTCACTAACGTTAAAAGCTGCTTCAGGGTGTAGTGTTCCTGTTCAGTAACAAACAAAAATGCTCACAGAGACAGTAATATTTCAAGATACGTGTAATTTTAATTGATGGTGGTGAAATCGGCTGAGAGCTAAGTAAAGTTGGCGGATTACCTCACGGGCAGATAAGTCAGTAATGCGAAAACTGCGGGGTTGGTGAATGTGAGAGATGGGGTGTTTTAGTGTCTTCAGTACTGACAACACCCCTGCGCGACTCGTACGATAAGCTGCAACGGCAAAATTTTTACATACAAGTGACATGGATTCCCCATGCACATTATAGACAATATCTTCAAATGAGACACAGATTTTTAGCAACAAATATAAAATTAAATTACGGCTGTTGTAGTGCATCGCAATGAGTAGACGAAATGGCATTCAAAACATTCAGTAAACATTTGTGATCGTGTATAATATTGCAAAACGCATTTAAATGTAAGTACTGTAGCTGTTATTAACCAATTAATCATCCGCCCACACATACAACATGATACCACACCGTCAGGGTTTTAGGGCCTCACAGTTTTTGGACCGCTAAGGGTGGTAGCGATCTGAAACAGAGAGCAGCTGACACGAAGTGACCCTAATGGTGCCGACTTTTCACGATCAGTATTTGAAGGTCGGCGGTCAACTTACCCTTACTACAGCTAGTCGATTGCGGGCTCAGAACACTTTATGTAGGTTACCAGTTAATAATAAGATAGGGGCATATGCGGCCCGAGGTGCCAGTGTCAGCAAATAGTTTGACAGCCACTGTTCTACAGGAGTAACTTGTCACTTCCTGAATCTGTTGTGCTATCTATCGTAGAAATCAAATTAAGATAAGAGGTAACTTTTGAGCCATCTATGACATTATTAAATTGCTCGCTGGTTCCTGCCTCTGTATAAACGTAGAAGTACCACGGTATTTCACTGTTTCACCATGCCACCATTTTCTTATAATGGAATTGGAATTACACACTTTCACACTTGGAAATTCCTGGAAATGGACAGTTGTATTTTCAGTAGTATACTTCATTCGCCAATGTACTTAACAAAACACGGGTTCAACGGTGAATTTGCTATCTACGGTAGCTTCAGTGTGATGTCAAAACACCATAAACGCATGTTTAAGGAACGTTACACTGACTTTTTTTTAGTGACAATGGCAATATCATTGTAGAAAATACACAAAATTTTTGTATAATATATCCAGATTTGGTCGAAAATTAAAATTTACTTTGTTTCTTTGCATATAACATGACAATGAAACATCTTTCTCATGTTATTTACAACTGTAGGTGTCCATATACGGTTTTCAATGACAACCTTACATAGTTCAAGCAAAATTGGAAATTTAGTGAACTTTTTTTATATATTCAAAAGTTATAAACGACTTGCACGTCGTTCAACATTTTTTGAAATGTTTTTCCTTTTTCTGTGCACAAAAGTAATAATTTTCTATGCACTTGTTGCAGTTATTATTTTAATTTTAAGAAAAATATAGCAACAATTATTTTTCAGTCTAAGGTTCTCGGATCTGGCGCCGGATCACGTTGTGTACATCCCGGCCTGTTTCTTCGAGGCACTTGTCCCCCATCGCCAGACGATGGCTGTCTGGTACTGTTGGCAGGTACGAACTGCCGGTTTCCACATTGTGATGGTCTTCTTACGGAGATTTCTTCCGAAAGTCAAGCATGCGCGCCCGAGTTACTTCCAGACGGATGACGGTAGCTTCTCCAAAGCTCCCTACCGGGAACCGAGCTGTGGTATTCCGCATGCGCACCATGTCAACGGTGGTGCTGCTGCCGAGTATTGCTGTGACCGAGAGCCAGACTAAAACCTATAGCTACGTGGATTCTCCACTAAGCTCCTGTCGAGCTGCCGTTGTTGCTCTATATCTAATGCCAGCAAGTCCGGGGTTTCGGACTATTCTTGGAAACCTGAGTTCCTATATATATAAGATTATCCGTCGTAAGAATATCTTCTTGTAGAAGTAGTAAAACAACCAATCAGGTGTAAGTTGGAAAGTTTATTAAAACATCTTTACCGTGCTTTCAACATTTATAGAAACGTTTCCTTGAGAAGAAAAATGTGGGCAACTGGATTGCACGTTGTGGCAGACGTACGTTAAAATATAGCAGAAAGGCGTCGTGAGACATAAAATTTTCCCTCCATATTAGATTGAAACATGTAGAAAACCGTTATTGTCATACGGTACTTCCTCACCAATGTATAGCTAGTGCACGATATGTGCACTCGCTCTCACAAGAGCAAAAACGAGCGTATAACCTTTATCTCCTTGTATTTCATACGGCGTCCTGTATAAGGGATTTCTTCGTTACTGTAGATTTATCAGATTTCCGCAGGTTTGTATGAAGATGACGTTCTTCAAGTCGGTGTTGTACTGTACGATAAGGAAGACCCATGTATGACATTTCATACTCACGCGGACTCTCGTACACACCTTATTTCCTGAGACCGACAGCAAATTTCTCAGTATTGAATGGGAACGAAAGATACATCTAATTTTTTGCCTGTTGAAGACTCTTCCAATACTTGAGCAGGTACTGCCAAAAATGCAACAAATCCATGATAAAGGGTGCTTTCGTTTATGAATATTTTTCTGGGCTGGATTTGTTTTCGCTGGACTGTATGATGAAATTGTTTTTCATAATAGATATTCTGCCGGAAAATTGTTGTGAGGTGTTGAACCCCACCCTGTAAGCTCTCATGATCGGAAACGACGCGTGCTCTGTGATGCAGTATACCATCACGCTCAATAGCTTGGTGACAGTTCGAACGAGCAAATATTGGCCTCAAAGGCTTGCAGTATACCCTATACGCTAGCCTTGTTGACTTTCCTTTGTGTCAAAGCAACTGATTCCGTGGAGTGTGAACAAGGTAATCAGTGAAATGGAGCCCTGGTATCGGATGAGGTATATTCTACATCTACATCTACATGGATGGTGCAAATGGCTCTGAGCATTATGGGGCTTAACATCTTAGGTCATCAGTCCCCTAGAACTTAAACCTAACTAACCCAAGGACATCACACACATCCATGCCCGAGGCAGGATTCGAACCTGCGACCGTAGCAGTCCCGCGGTTCCGGACTGCAGCGCCTAGAACCGCAGGGCCAGCGCGGCCGGCCATCTACATGGATACTCTGCAAATCACATTTAAGTGCCTGGCAGAGGGTTCATCGAACCACATTCACAATTCTCTATTATCCCAATCTCATATAGCGCGCGGAGAGAACGAAGACCTATATCTTTCCGTAAGAGCTCTGATTTCCCTTGTTTTGTCGTGGTGGTCGTTTCTCACTATGTAGGTCGGTGTCAACAAAATATTGTCGCAGTCAAAGGAGAAAGTTGGTGATTGGAATTTCCTGAGAAGATTCCGTCGCATCGAAAACGCCTCTGTTCTAATGATGCCCACCCCAAATCTTAAATCATCTCAGTGATACTCTCTCCCCTATTTCGCGATAGTACAAAACGTGCTGCCCTTCTTTGAACTTTTTCGATGTACTCCGTCAATCCTATCTGGTAACGATCCCACACCTCGCAGCAGTATTCTAAAATAGGGCAGACGATCGTAGTGTAGGTAGTTTCCTTAGTAGGTCTGTTATATTTGCTAAGTGTCCTGCCAATAAAACGCAGTCTTTAGTTAGCCTTCCTCACAACATTTTCTTTGTGTGCCTTCCAGTTTCAGTTGTTCGTCATTGTAGTTCCTAGGTAGTTAGTTGAATTTACGGCCTTTAGATTTGGCTCATTTATCGTGTAGCCGAAGTTTAACGCATTTCTTTTAACAATCATGTGGATGACCGCACACTTTTCGTTATTTAGGGTCAACTAACAACTTTCGCACCATAAAGATACCTTTTCAAAATCGTTTTGCAATTTGTTTTGATCTTCTGATGACTTTATTAGTCGATAAACGACAGCGTCATCTGCAAATAACCTAAGACAGCTGCTCATATTGTCTCCATAATCGTTTATATAGATAAGGAACAGCAAAGGGCCTATAACACTACCTTGGGGAACGCCAGAAATCACTTCTGTTTTACTTGGTGACTTTCCGTCAATTACTACGAACTGTGACCTCTCTGATAGGAAATCATCATTCCAGTCACTCAACTGAGATGATACTCAATAAGAAAGCAGTTTCACTACAAGCCGCTTGCGTGGTACAGGGTCAAAAGCCTTTCGGAAATCCCTGCATCCCCACGGCCGACTCACAACAGTGGTGTCCATCCACTGCAACCTCAAGCAGTGTAACCGAAACAACCAAGGCCTGGAGCTGACAGCGAAGTGTCACCAATTCGGCTCGCATCTGCACACAAAAATCACATTCCCTATCCATACTAAAGACCGTGGAAAACTAAAACTACCCAGATAAACGGACTATCTGTACGTGTTGCGGACCTCTACTGTAGACGCTGACAAAAACGCAGGAACTGTGTGTAATAAATTAGATTAATATGCAGAGATTCAAAAACCTAACTATCGGAGCACTCAGGTGAAACTAAATAATTCGCCCCTGATTAGAAATTGGTAATATGTCACAAAATCGGTTTACTTTCCGATGCAAACGAAGGCGTGGTAACTGTGGCTATTAGATATTAAATTAACACGCAGAAACTCAAGAAACTTAACCATTAAAGCACGCAGATGACATTATACAATTCGCTCCTGGTTAGGAACTTGTAAAAGTCACATAATCGTTTAGTTCCCCGTTGCTGCGTCTGTCTCGGCCGGCTGCTGCTGCCGGACTAACGCCAACAAGCGGTCACTACCTTTCGGTTTGTTCTTCTGCCTCGAGATCATAACGATACATCTAACACTCTGCCACGGAGACTAGGTGTTTAGAAGGTTATCAGGATTGGCCTCAGACAAAACCAATATTTGCACTCCTGTCCCGGTTCACCGCGCGTTTGAACTTGTGTGAATGAAAAGTCGCGACACCTAACGAGTAACGACCTCACTCATGTTCGAAATCCCATGCAAGATGTTGGAAACTGGTGAATGACTGAGCTTAAGTTTTCTCACTTCGACGTGATACCACATCTCCTGCGTTTCTAGGTTTTCCACAGAGGGAAGCCTCGCCACTTCTTCGTGATTTAGACATGTCTGACCACAATGAAAGCGTCTGCGCCACCACACCATGTGCCATTTGATGGTGAATTCATGCCGCATACTCCACTGTCTTGCCATGGGTTGTTGCAGCGTTGTTCCATTCAAACGCAGAAATAGAATTCTTGCATGATACTCCACTTAAATAACTGCTTACGCCGTTTTGTTGTGGCTCATCTGCTTTCGTGCTGCCATACCTTGGTGCGGGATTTCAATGTGTGTCACTACTGCAGACATGTAACTGCTAACAAACAAAACATTAATTACTTAATATGTACACTACTGGCTATTAAAATTGCTACACCACGAAGATGACGTGCTACAGACGCGAAATTTAACCGACAAGAAGAAGGTGCTGTGATATGCAAATGATTAGGTTAGGTTAGGTTAGGTTAGTGTTGTTTAACGTCCCGTCGACAACGAGGTCATTAGAGACGGAGCGCAAGCTCGGGTTAGGGAAGGATGGGGAAGGAAATCGGCCGTGCCCTTTCAAAGGAACCATCCCGGCATTTGCCTGAAACGATTTAGGGAAATCACGGAAAACCTAAATCTGGATGGCTGGAGACGGGATTGAACCGTCGTCCTCCCGAATGCGAGTCCAGTGTGCTAAGCACTGCGCCACCTCGCTCGGTAAATGATTAGCTTTTCAGAGCATTCACACAAGGTTGGCGGCGGTGGCGACACCTACAACGTGCTGACATGAGGAAATTTTGCAACCGATTTCTCATACACAAACAGCAGTTGACCGGCGTTGCCTGGTGAAACGTTGTTGTGATGCCTCATGTAAGGAGGAGAAATGAGTACCATCACGTTTCCGACTTTGATAAAGGTCGGATTGTAGCCTATCGCGATTGCGGTTTATCGTATCGCGACATTGCTGCTCGCATTGGTCGAGATCCAACGACTGTTAGCAGAATATGAAATCGGTGGGTTCAGGACGGTAAAACGGAACGCCGTGCTGGATCCCAACGGCCTCGTATCACTAGCAGTCGAGATGACAGGTATCTTATCCGCATGGCTGTAACAGGTCGTGCAGACACGTCTGGATCCCTGAAACAACAGATGGGGACGTTTTCAAGACAACAACCATCTGCACGAACAGTTCGACGACGTTTGCAGCAGCATGGACTATCAGCTTGGAGACCATGTCTGCGGTTACCCTTGACGCTGCATCACAGACAGGAACGCCTGCGATGGTTTACTCAACGACGAACCTGGGTGCACGAATGACAAAACGTCATTTTTTTCGGATGAATCCAGGTTCTGTTTACAGAATTATGATGGTCGCATCCTTGTTTGGCGACATAACGGTGAACGCACATCGAAAGCGTGTATTCGTCATCGCCATACTGGCGTATCACCCGGCGTGATGGTATGGAGTGCCATTGGTTACACCTCTCGGTCACCTCTTGTTCGCATTGACGGCACTTTGAACGATGGACGTTACATTTCAGATGTGTTACGATCCGTGGCTCTACCCTTCATTCGAACCCTGCGAAACCCTACACTTCATCAGGATAATCCACGACCGCATGTTGCAAGTCCTGTATGGGCCTTTCTGGATAAAGAAAATTTTCGACTGCTGCCCTGGCCAGCACATTCTCCAGATCTCTCACCAATTGAAAACGTCGGGTCAATGGTGGCCGAGCAACTGGCTCGTCACAATGCGCCAGTCACTACTCTTGATGAACTGTGGTATCGTGTTGAAGCTGCATGGGCAGCTGTCAGTTCTAGTATAATTTATTTGTCCAATGAATACCCGTTTATTATCTGCATTTCTTCTTGGTGTAACAATTTTAATAGCCAGTAGTGTACTTCATCCCGCTCTGTACATTTATATCTACATCTACATGATTACTCTGCAATTCACAGTCGAATGCCTGGAA
The DNA here is from genome assembly GCF_023898315.1 of Schistocerca nitens. Classification (NCBI taxonomy): domain Eukaryota; kingdom Metazoa; phylum Arthropoda; class Insecta; order Orthoptera; family Acrididae; genus Schistocerca; species Schistocerca nitens. The sequence goes on from NC_064617.1 coordinate 613,423,837, forward strand.
GAGGGTTCATGAAACCACCTTCAAGCTACTTTATCATTCCACTCTCGAAAATCGCGGGAAACGTGAATACTTAAATCTTTCCGTGCGAGCTCTGATTTCTCTCAATTTATTATGACGATATTTCTTCCTATATATTTGGGCACCAACAAATTATTTTCACACTCTGAGGAGAAAGTTGGTGGTTCAAATTTCATGAGAAGATCCTGTTGCAGTGAAAAAGTCTATGTTTTAATGACTGCCACTACAATACGTCTATGGTATCTGTGACACTCTGTTTCCTATTTTGCGATAATACAAAAGAAATTGCCCTTATTTGAACTTCTTCGAAGTCGTGTGTCATTCTTTTCCGATGCAGATTCGGCATCGCAAAGAAATACCCCAGAAGTGAGCGGAGAAGCGTAGTGTAAGCAGTCTGATTGATAGACCTTTTACTTTTCCTAAGTGTTCTGCCGTCTTCGCAGTCTTTGGTTTACCCTGCTCACAACGTTACCTGTATGATCGTTTCAGTTTAAGTTATTCGTAAGTGTAAGCTCCAAGTATTTAGCTGATTACTACGATTTAGCCGAAGCCGTTAATTGACAGGTATGGGTCATGTACGCAGCTCAACATCCGCACTACTGCGTTCTATTTCAAAAATTGGTCAGCGTGAGTTTCCAGCCAGGAGACGCGGAGTGTGATTCAGAGGGTACGAAGGATCATGGTAGAAGACGTCCATTTCAGCGGGCGGGCACTGCGATAACGATCCTGAAACGAGTGTGCGAAGAATTGGAGCTTCTGATGGCGTGGTCAGTTCTACACGAGCGGTTGCTTGTACGCTTAAAAGCTGTGCAGACTCTCAGGCCGCGAGACCATCATGCTAGCCCACATTCTACTTACGGATTCCAAGACGGGACGCCGAATTTGTGCGATTGACAGTTTGCGTTTTACTTACAGATGAGGCGCGATATACACAGAATGAGATAATAAATTATCTCAATAACAACGCGTGGCCAATAGGCAAGCTCAAGTGATCGCGGGAGGAGAGCTCAAGATTCGCTTTAGTACCGACGTGTAGACAGAAACCGTGCGTGTCTGACTCATATTGCTGTACATCGGATAACTGAACAAGGATGCAAGTAGCCTATTACGACAGTAACTCAACAATCGTTTAACGAGCGGTAGATCGGGGAGGAGGTTTAGTAGCGTCGCCATCCAGTTCTCTTGACATGAATCCCTATAGTTTATGGCTATGGAAGCGTTTAAATACATTGATATTTTGGGCATGCATTGACGACGCGTGGTAGCTCAGCACGTTGTCGTTGTATGTGGATTGTACCATTATGACGAAATACTTCCATAACCAGAAATCTTAGGGATTCATGTAAGAAAAACGGGGAGGCCACGCTACTGAACATCTTCGGCTGATCCATCGCTCATTAAACGGTTGTGTGAGATATTGTCATACGACATCGAAAATGTGGTGGTGCTCCATCGTACATCACCTATATTCATTCTTGCTCCTACGGATGCATTCTCCAATATCACACATAATGCGATGTACATGAATTTGTGATAATCACCAATTTAACAAATTACCTTGTAAAGTGTATGACCGCATGAGCCTATCACCCGTAGTTCCGAAGACATTGGTAGGTAGAAAAGCAGAGCTCAGGGGCTGCTGGAGTAGAAACAATGACTCTTTTTAATTTTTAATTTATTCCAAAAGGACATAAAACAGGCTTCAATGGCAGTAGCATAAACATTGACTAACGTCCAGCATGGTGAACTCATTACAGTTAAATCAACGTTAAATAAAGCGGCAAAGCAACAGTCTTGTAAGAGGCCCCACTCTTAAAAGATTTCCCTCTCGTTTTTTTTTTAGAAAAACTTCAGCAGTAGTTAATCAACAATATTGTTGTTTCACCCTTTTCTTTGCTCCACTAGCCTTTAGCAATATACAGTTGTTGTTCAGTGTTATAAAAATAATTTCAGACAACTATTAGCACCAATTATCAGGTAACAACAACAAGTATTGCAATCGATCACTCAATTTAACGAGTTATTCCTTCTGAAGGATTCATGCATGACAACTAATAACAAAGGAAAATCCTCACACAAACACTATTGCTCTGATCTCAACCTCAATAAGACCAAATTAAGAAGCGGGGAAGCAATCATTTTACAACTGAGCACAAATTTACTTCCAAACACATTTCTGGTTACTATACATTACACCAATTGGCATAGAACATGTTACAGCTGAACGCCAATCCTGTCTTTCAACACTTGGTGTTAATTAGAAACAATAAACACCTTTGCCCCTTTACACTTGTTCACCTTACGGCCAAACTACAATTACTAATACTACTAACAAGAGCAAAAAAAGCTTCCTTTAAAAAGAAAAAAAATCGAGATATTACAAGCGTTGTGGATTACGGCTGCACAATCCGTTTACGCAAATTGGTTACACAACCGGACACTGCGCCCTAGGCAGGACCCTTAGACTACGAACAGCTAGATTTAAAACATAAAAAAGTACTACTGACGCGCAGAAGTCGTTTCAGCATCTAAACCTTGCTACGTCAGCTAGTAGGCAATTTACAAGCTTGGGGATTGCCGCGAGCAAGGGCACTAGTGGTTAAATTATCTGCACGATTATAGCTAGTGCTCATATTCCAAATTACTTTTCAAAAGGTATACAGAAGCACGAACCTTAAACGTGCCACCGAACACAAATTTTGCACCTTTAAATGTCAGGTATGGTATTTTCATAGCTGCGGCTTTTATACATGGTTTAAACAACCACTGGAAATAACCTACCGACCAGTTTTGAACTCTGCTCCAACAGAATCTGTTTAACGAGGTAACAGGGACAGTCACACAGTAACAACTAGCAAAAAAAACAGAGATCTCACGGAAAGAAATGCGTGCCTTTATCACAACAAGGAAGCACAGTCAATTTCCATCCTATATCCTTAACGCTACTTTCAGAACAGCTAGGGCACATTCAGAACCAGACAATGAGCTCGGACGAGGCACCAAATCGGCACAACTGTTAATACTGGAACAACGGCGCTAACCCTCTAACAGTGTAAAGCACGAGCCCACTAGACAGTCAGATGTGGGACAGTCATTGTGGTTCATCGTTTACTATCAATTCGAGCAGCGCAGCAAAGCAGCAAGTCCGGCTGTTCCCCGGACCGGCTGCGGAGGGCGTAGACAAACACCGACAACCCTCGGCAGCAACCACATCTGCCTCTCGCCCCCTGCCAAACACCATTTCCGCTATCAAGAAGACACTACATCACGTTGTCCCAGAGAGCCGATCTGCCAAACTAACGGCTGTGCCACACACTGCTCAATGCTTGGTACCCACTGTCTCACTCTGGATCCGTTGCGTCCTCTCTTTAAGCTGCCACCATCCAGCCGAAGGGTTGCCAGCAAACTTCCAGCGCGAATAAAGAATATCGGTGTGAGCTACGGCTCAGACAGATGTATTCGCACGAGTACACCCTTTTTTCCGGATGGCTAAAGGATGAGTAGTAAACGTATTGAGCACCTCCTTTAAGGACTTTGTAGTTTTGATCACTATTTTCTCATATAAAGGATCTAAGAATCGTGAGGAACTGAAACACTCTAACGAGGAATGGCATGGAAGACAGTTTCATGGCCGGCCGGTGTGGCCGAGTGGTTCTAGGCGCTTCAGTCTGGAACCGCGCGACCGCTACAGTCGCAGGTTAGAATCCTGCCTCGGGCAGGGATGTGTGTGATTTCCTTAGGTTAGAAGGGTGTAAGTAGTTCTAAGTTCTAAGGGACTGATGACCTCAGATGTTAAGTCCCGTAGTGCTGAGAGCCATTTGAACAGATTTATGAGAGAGAGAGACTCCTTAAGTTCTGCAGTAAATTCCAGCTACTAAAAGGAGAATTATTGTTCAAGCGTTACAAGAGGAGCACTTACTTTTGGACAAGGCCTGAAGACATCGGAAAGTAACTACGTCGTGTTGAGACAGAGATTCCGAAATTAGATATACTTATACGCAGGAGCAGGTATAGATTCAGAAGGGGAGTATTTTTGCTACATTGCGTCTAGGGGTAGGTTCTTTCATTCATAATCAAAACGTCTTCGGTCCCGGGTTCGAATCCCGCCTCTGCTTAAATTTTGATTAATAATCAGCATTGACGGCTGAAGTCTTCCGGCAAAAGAAGTCACCCTCATTCTGCCAACGGCCTCGTCAAAGAGGGTGGAAGAGCGGGCGGGGGTCGGGGCACTCTCTTGTCCTAGGGGTGGGAAACTGCCCTCTAAGGAGAAAGAATCAGCAATGATCAACGGCATGAAGATGCAGAAGGGAATGGAAACCACTGCATTACAGACACGTAACGTGTATCCACAGGACATGTGGCCTGTAATTAAAGAAGTGTCACGATGATCTCTCCATTGGCAAAAGATTCCGGAATATTGCCCCATCCGGATCCCCGGGAGGGGACTGCCAAGGGGGAGGTTAGCATGAGAAAAAGACTGACTAAAGAATGGAACGATAACGTTCTACGTGTCGGGGCGTGGAATGTCAAGCTTAAACGTGGTAGGGAGAGTAGAAAATCTGGAAAGGGAAATGCAAAGGCTCAATCTAGATATAGTAGGGGTCAGTGAAGTGAAGTGGAGAGAAGACAGTGTGTCTGGTCAAATGAGTATAGGGTGATATCAACAGCACCAGACGGAGCAAGGAGGACATCAAAAGCAGACTAGCTCTGACAAAAAAGGCATTCCTGGCAAAGAGAAGTCTACTAATATCAAATATCGGCCTTAATCTGAGGAAGAAATTTCTGAGATGTACATCTGGAGTACAGCATTATGGTAGAGAAATATGGACTGTGGGAAAACAGGAACAGAAGAGAATCGAAGCATTTGAGATGCGGCACTACAGACGAATGTTAAAAATTAGGTGGACTGATAAGTTAAGCAAAGAGGAGGGGGTCTACGTAGAATCGGAGAGGGAAGGAATACGTGGAAAATACTGATGAGAAGGGGCAGGATGATAGGACTTCTGTTAGGACATGAGAGAATGACTGCCATGGTACTAGAGTGAGCTCTAGAAGGCAAAAACAGTAGAGGAATCAGAGATTGGAACACATTCAGCAAATAATTGAGGACGTAGGTTAGTACGTTGCAAGTGCTACTCTGAGATGAAGAGGTTAGCACAGGAGAGGAAAAAATTTGCTGGAATGTGCGCCTTAAGCACAGGATTTGTATGGAAGTGAATTACGGACTGTAAGAAACCGGAATGGAAGAGTTTGAGATGTGATACCACAAAACAATGTTGAAAATTATGTGGAGTAAAAAGATAAGAGGTGACGCGCTACTCCAGACAATCTCTGAGGAAATAATATGTGGAAACAGTAACAAGAAGAAGGGGTGAGATGACACATTTGTTAATAAATGTGTTAATAAGTTCCATGACACTAGAGGGAGCGTCATAACTCAAAAACTGTAGGTGAAGACAGAGATTAAAACGCATACAATAAACAATCTAGAATGTTGGCTGTAAGTGGTACTCTGACTGAAAGAGTTGGCACGGGAGAGGAAGCCATGTCACGACGAATGAAACCAGTCACAAACTTATGAGTAAAAAGAAAAGAAAAATATTCGTGTGCATTTCTGATCAGCACCGTAGATTTTTCGTGAAAATATCCAGAAAATTATCAGAAGTGTTTCGTAATAATATGCAATTTAATTATGAATCTCTCCAATACAGTTGTTACACAGAGTTTGTATATTGGTTGCAGAATAGGTAAATCACATCATTGGAGCGTTGCTTGCCGCTGTAAGGGCCAACTAAGTTATCGCTTAGCGCCGTTTTTTCATTTCCATTTCGACACTGGCGTAGTTGTCGCATTCGGTCGGCCCTTGTATTTGGGGGTTTTTGAATTCTTTTCGACAAGAGTTTTCGTCTGCGTCTCCTATAATTCAGAGCATATTTTTGTGTCGTATGAGACGACATCTCCATCATTTTGAAATTTTCAATTCGTATGTCCACTTATATTTCACGAATATTTTTATTAACTCACTTTTGGTCCTAGTAGTGATCTGTAAGGTCTTCACTATGACACCCGAATCAATATCTTAACCAAACGCTTTTCGAGGCTACATTAATTTATAAGATCTTTTTGGTCATCAGTCTTCTGAAAGGTTTGACGCGGCCCACCTCTAATTGCTCTTCTGTGCCAACTCCTTCATATCTCAGGAGCAATTGCAACCTACGTCATTAATTATTTGCTATATGTTTTCCAGTATCTGCCTTCGTCTGCAGTTTTTAGGCTCTATAGCTACCTCCAACACAATGGAGGTTATTCTATGATATCTTAACAAATGTCTTTTCACCCTGTCCTTGTTTGTCAGTGTTTTTCATATATTCCTTTCCTCCCCGATTCTGCGCAGGACCTACCTTACCTTACCAGTCTACCTAACTTTCAACATTCGTCTCTAGCACCAATCTCAAATGCTTCGAGTCTCTTCCGTTCCGATTTTCTCACAATCCATGTTCACTACCATACATTACTGTGCTCCAAACCTACATTCTCAGGCCTATGTTTCATACTAGCAGACTTCTCTTAGATAGGATTGCCCTTTTTGTTAGCGCTAGTCTGCTTTTATCCTCCTTGCTCCGCCCATCATGAGTTATTTTGCTGCCTAGGTAGCAGAATTCCTTAACTTCATCTGCTTCGTGATCACCAGTACTGATGTTAAGTTTCTCTGTTCTCATTTCTGCTACTTCTCATTACTTTCGTCTTTCTTCGATTTACCCGCAGTCCATACTCTGTAGTCTGTAGACTGTTCATTCCATTCAGTAGTTCGTATAACTCTTCTTCACTTTCACTGAGGATAGCAATGTAATCAGTGAATCTTATCATTGATATTCTTTCAGTTTAAATTTTAATACCATTCTTGAACTTTTAATTTCCGTCATTGCTTGTTCGATGTATAGATTGAACAGCAGGCGCGAAAGAAGATACCCGTGTCGTACACCATTTTTAATCTGAGCACTTCGTTCTTGGTGTTCGACTATAGTTGTCCCCTCTGGGTTCTTTTATACAAACCTAAATCGTAACTATCAAGCGCTTGCGCTACACTGGTAAATGACGTTACAGGCAAATCGAAAATTGCGCCAAACAAATACATTTACGTGGTCTACCCATTGCTGTTTACGCGTTATTAGTCTCGTAGTTATTAGCGATTCGTATATTTTAAACACTGCGTGTGTAGGTGATAAAAGAATATTAATGGGGCGGATGTTGCAGTTACACCAGGTTCGTGAGGAAAATCAGAAGACGCATGTTGCCTATTGCTTCAATGGGTGGACAGAAACGGTTAATTTAGGTGGACGTAGTTGGTTGGATGTAGGCAGTTCGTGAACCGTGAACTTTGAGTATAAAACTGCACAAGCGCTAGGAGCAGGGACGGACAATATAAACGGGGAGCGCACCCTCGGTGCGTATGCTGTAGCCGTTGAGCGCCGTACGGGACCCGGTCAGAGCGCCATCTGCCTGCGGTAATGGAGCAGTGAGGCCAGGGTAAACTGGCCCGCTGCAAGTTTTAAGTGGTCGCAGCCGCTGCGGAACCGGAAGGAGGCGCGGCGCCGCTGGCTCTGTCGGTTTTGCTGCGAGCCGGCGGGCGCTGCGGCGGCGGACACTGTGCGTCGGCGCTGCCAACTGCAGGGCACATACATCACCGCAGCGCGCCCGCTGATGACTTGTTGCTAATGCGAACCCCCCCCCCCCCCCACTCACCCCTTCCTCCTCCCTTCTCCATCTCTCTCTTTTGCCCTCTGGTATATCCCTTCCGCCTCCCACGCCCCGCTACAGGATGAAAGAGAGAGTGCAACAGAGGGACAGAGCTGAAAAACTGTCGGGTGGGCTGGGTTTTATTCCCTGCTGTCAGCACCATTCAAACATAAAACCTACGGCGACTGTTTTATTTTTCCCGTCTCTTACTTTACCCGTTCCCGTCCCTATATTTCACACTACTCATCTTTAGCACACAGATACTCCATGTAAAAAGTTTGTGCAAGCTGTAGTAGTATGTCTGTTTTTATTTTCTTTGTAGTATTTACGTATTGCCGCACCACAATCCATAAACACGTTTCTGCGATCAACAATAAACGGCGCCCAAACAGAAAAATGTGAGAATCATGTATGGGAGGCCGTATTGAGCTAGGTGCTGTGGTGGTTGACTTACTTAATTCGTAATCGGGAGGTGAGGCGGTTCAAACCCACCCCGTACTTTGCTTTTTTACCCTTAACTTCTTCAATAAGTGTTGGAAAAACTCTGGGATTGTTCCTAGTCAAAGGCGACAATCTAATACCTGTTGCAAACTTCTTCTGGAAATGTTCCGTATCTTCTGGCCACGATTTCGATGAGCCACTTAACTCTACTTTCACATTTTCAGAATTTGTTGAGTATACCCGGCAATACACGGGGTGAGCCAGAACTCCAGAATATTCAGAATATTTGCTTACTTACTTTTCTTTTGTTTACTTATTTTGGCTTTGGATAGCATACACCATACGACCAACAGTCGTTACAAAAGTCTCATAGTAACATAATTGTACATTTAATTTTCACAGTAGAACAATAAAAAGAGATTGATGTACAAACATAAGTTCTTAATGTAAAATAAAAACATTGAAAGACGGACGCCATGGAGCCAGCAGGAGTTACATTGTCAAGTTAACATTAGTGCAGTTTTCACAATAGAATAATGACAACAGGGTAAATTACAAAAATAATTTCCTTATATAAACTAAAAAAAAAACACAAAATTACGACCCAGGCCTACAATCGGGCCAATTCCAGAGGGGAGCGACACCCACAGCAGCCCGTAATTGAAAGCTAGACTATGGCGTCGTAAAAGCACAAACAGATGTCTTATTTTTCGAACCAAGCTGGTTCCATGGGAGGTCAAGATCCACACAACTTAGAGATCAAAGATGGATACAGGCATCTTTTAAATAGTTTGCAAGATAATAATACCCACATAAATGAAACCTGCGAAGTAAAGCAACTACACTTGTTGGGAGGGGGTGAACTCTAGCAAAAATTTTTTTGTACAAGTCCACCCGTGCAGTCGAGTGCTTGATACATGCCAATACGACGTGGCTCAGATCCGCCACTGCCGTTGTGTCCTGATCACAGTGTCACCAGTTATAGATGAGGAGGGTAACACGCATGTACCAGCCTCATGTGGATGAGAGACGTCACGTGACGTCTACTAAGCTTCACCGAGGTGAGCCACGGCCGCAAAGAGACGTTCGGTTTTATGGGCACCAGGTGGTCGTTCTTATGGTGCTGGGATAAGTGGCATTCACAATTCCAGATAGGGTAAGCAGCGTTCTTGGTCGTCGGGTTGCGATCAGTATAAGGGATTGGTGCTGGGTGGAACTGTCCTTCCGTAATGCTCCTCTTAGCAATGCGGTCAGCGGTTTCATTATGGAGAGTGTCCTGATGCCCTTTTATCCAAAGTATTCGGAAGTCAATGCCCAATGTTCACACGTCTGCTCTGGCCTCCAAGACATCTAAAACAAATCTCTTATCCTCTTTATTAAATACCGGAAATTGTAGTTACTGCAACACACTTGGTATTCGTGACAATCAATATGAGCCAGAAAGTCTGTGTACCATACTAAAAAGTCTCGCTGATGACCAACAACACCGCCGTGTACATGAACGATTCAGCCGGCAGTGCAAACATTTGGTATGTGTTGCTAGAGTGGTTGACTACTCACATGTACAAACTAGGAACTGTATGATTACACCTAATGCCATAGTTGAGAGATTTCTACCAAATAAATTAATGAACGATTGATCTACCTTATAACACAAAACGCGTCAGAACACTGTTGCAGAAACAATGAAAAAAGCGTGTCAAATTTAAATGAACGCAAAATTCCCAAGGCTGGCGATCTTTTACAGAAGCATGAAATTTCAATGCGAGATGCTTATAATAGTTTCCACAACGAAACTTTGTATCGATACCTGGCAGAATATCCAAAAAGATTCTGGTCGCATGTAAAGTATGCTAACGGAAAGACACAATCAATCCCTTCTCGGCGCAGTAGCAATGGAAATGCTACCAACGACAGTACTGACAAAGCAAGTACCTGAACACAACCTTCCGAAATTATTTCACCAGAGAAGTAAATATTCCAGAATTCCAATCAAGAACGGCTGCCAACATGAGTAACTTACAAGTAGATATCCTCGAAGCAGTGAAGCAACGTAAATCACTTAATAAAAACAACAGACTGTGGTCCAGACAATTAGGTTCCTTTCAGAGTATGCCGATGCGTTAGCTCCATATTTAACAATCACTTACAACCGCTCGCTCGACGAAAGATTCGTACCGAAAGAATGGAAAGTCGCACCAATCACACCAACATTCAAGAAAGGCAATAGGAGTAATCCACTAAATTAGAGGCCCATATCATTAACGTCGATATGCAGCAGGATTCTGGAACATATAACGTGTTCAAAGATGATGAATTACCTCGAAGAGAACAGTCTATTGACACACAGTCAACACGGATTTAGAAAATAACTTTCTTGTGAAACACAATTAGCTCTTCAAAAAATGGTTCAAATGGCTCTGAGCACTATGGGACTCAACTTCTGAGGTCATTAGTCCCCTAGAACTTAGAACTAGTTAAACCTAACTAACCTAAGGACATCACACACATCCATGCCCGAGGCAGGATTCGAACCTGCGACCGTAGTGGTCTCACGGTTCCAGACTGCAGTACGTCCACTTCGGCCGGCGAATTAGCTCTTCACTCACACGATGTATTGCATACTATTGACAAGAGATTTCAACTGATTTCGTATTTCTAGATTTCCAGAAGGCTTTTAACACTGTACCTCACAAGAAGATTGCAATCAAATTGCGTCTTTATGGAATATCGTCTCAGTTACATGACTGGATTTGTGATTTCCTGTCAGAGAGGTCACAGTTCTTAGTAACTAATGGAAAGTCATCGAGTATAACAGAAGTGATTTCTGGCGTTCCTCAAGGTACTGTTATGGGACCTCTGCTGTTCCTTATCGATATAAACGATTTAGAAGACAATCATAGCTGTCGCCTTAGGTTGTTTGCAGATGACGCTGATGTTTATAGTCTAGTAAAGTCATCAGAAGACCAAAACGAATTGCAAAACCGTCTATAAAAGATGGCTGTATGCGGCGAAAATTGTCATTTGACCCTAAATAATGAAAGGTCATCCACATGAGCGCTGAAAGGAATCCGTTAAACTTCGGTTACACGATAAATCAGTCAAATTTAAAGTCCGTAAATTCAACGAAATACCAAGGAATTACAATTACTAACAACTTAAATTGGAAAGAACACATATAAAGTGTTTGGGGATGGCAACCAAAGACTGCATTTTTGGGCAGAACACTTAGAAGGTGCAACACATCTACTAAAGACACTGCCTACACTACACTTGTCCGTCCTCTTTTGGAGTACCAGGTAGGATTAACGGAGTACATCGAGGCACTCAGAGAAGAGCAGCATGTTTTGTATTTCGAGAAATAGGGGAGAGAGTGTCGCGGACGTGATACTGCATTAAGGTGGACGTCATTAAAACAAGGGCGTTTCTCGTTGCGGCCGGGACCTCATACAGTTTCAATCACTAGCTTTCACCCCTATAGCGAAAATATTTTGTTGACGCCGACCTACACAGAGAGGAACGATCACCATAATAAAATACGAGAAATCAGAGCTCACACAGAAAGATATAGGTGTTCGTTTTTCCGCGCGCTGTTCAAGAGTGGATAATAGAGAGCTAGTTTGAAAGTTGTTCGATAAAACATCTGCCAGGCTCTTCAGTGTGATTCGCAGATATCCATGTAGATATAGATTTAGATGTAAATGGTTGAAAAATGGACGTGATGGTCCTAAAATAGTTACCACAAATAAATTGCAACCGTGATGGATATTGAAGGAAAGATTGAATATTCGGAGGTTGTTAAGGGATACCTTCTGAGAATTTTGGTATGAGGGACGCACGACCTCCGGCAGCTTGTTACAAATTTATGCCATTTCGTTGCGCCGCTTTTCCCAGTTGGCTTTGTATCTGCGTTGCACTGAAAATAGTGCAGAGCAGTCCAAATATTGACAATATGCGATATGTGTTGAGTTTCCAATCGCTCACATCACCTCCTGTTCGTAAAAGCAGTAGCAATTTTACTCTACGCCCTCAAGCTTGCGTTAAGTACTGCTCGGTCACGTCTTGGGTTTGTTCCTCTGACAACGTTAGTTCACCATTAACAGTGATGCACAGGTGTTCGGATAGGATTACTGATGAAGAGTAGGCCGATATGCATCTCGTGTATGGGTTCACTGAAGGCAATGGAGGAGCGGCACAAAGACTCTATGCTGACATATTCCGACGGCAACCACATCACGATACAGTGTTCCGTCTGAGAGTTGCATTATTCTGTGTTACGTGGAATACGTTTTTCTCAGAGCGTATCACAGGCTTCTTCGCCGCTGTGAAGGTAGTTTCACAGAAAAAAGAGTGACTGCGGTAACGAACTAAATAATCATAATTGCATCGCCACTCAGTCACGACCTGCCCAACTCCGTAACTATCCCTTAACAGCTTGTTGGTGGAGTTGTAGTCCAACTTGTATAATTTTCGATGTTCGTAAGTTCAAATGGTTCAAATGGCTCTAAGCACTATGGGACTTAACTTCTGAGGTCATCAGTCCCCTAGACTTACAACTAATTAAACCTAACTAACCTAAGGACATCACACACATCCATGCCCGAGGCAGAATTCGAACCTGCGACCGTATCAGCAGCGCGGTTCCCGATTCAAGCGCATAGAACCGCTCAGCCACAGCGACCGGCGTTCCTAAGTCGTCCCACCTGAACTCAGCGGTAGCTGAGTTCGAAAACATGTGTGACAGGCCCACACAGTTTATGCAAATCCTTTAGCTTAAACATGCCAATGAAATACCCGTTTACTATCAAAGACCAACGAGGTATCAAAACCTCTGGCCACCATGAACCGCAAAGACAGTTGTAAGTTATCAGCCATATGGTAGTTAGCTATTTAACTCCAACTGACTCGTTGTGATCATGCCGTTACTCCATCGCGTGCTGCAGTGCGTGCACCATATTAAAGTGAAATGGAATACATTGTTAGGTTCCATGCACCACTGGAAGATGCCGCTAGCAGCACTACGCATAGGTAGAAGCTCTCAGCAATAAAATACTTGACATTCCTCTCCCCTTGATCCTGCCATTCATAACATAGGACGCCGCGATACTTCAGTCATAGAACTACATTTCAAAAACTCTGAGGCAATATTTACAATCGTAACACTAATTAAATATCACAAATAAAAATCATTCAAATGGTTCAAATGGCTCTGAGCACTATGGGACTTAACATCTGTGGTCATCAGTCCCCTGGAACTTAGAACTACTTAAACCTAACTAACCTAAGGACATCACACACATCCATGCCCGAGGCAGGATTCGAACCTGCGACCGTAGCAGTCGCACGGTTTCGGACTGAGCGCCTAGAACCGCGAGACCACAGCGGCCGGCGAAAAATCATTCAATAGCATTGGTCACCAATGATACGTTGGCACAGTAGACTAAAACCATTTTCCGTACAAGCCTCCATTTTACTGAGCAGACGCTTTTTAAACACTTAACGATTGCCCAATTTCGACATTATTCAAATTTAAAATATAATTAACAAAAAGAAAAACAGCAGTAATATTTGGAAACAGAATCTTAAAATGACATCAGAGTGGACCCATACAAAGCTACAACATGTAAAAATAACGCTGAATTATAAAAATTACAATTTAATGGTTTCTATTACGCTTTGTAATACTGAGTGACGAACTTCCGATTGCCGACCGGGTGGGAGATTTTCTCCGCTCGGGGACTGGGTGTTTTGTTGTACTCATCATTATTTCATCCTCATCACAGGCGCGCAAATCGCCCAATGTGATGTCGACTGAAATAAGACTTGCACTTTGCTGCCAAACTTGCCCGGATAGGGGCCTCCCGGCCAACGATGCCATACGCTCATTTCATTTTTCATATATATTTATGTAGTATAGACTTCAATTGGTGAGCTTAAGACACTTTTAAATGTGAATTACGTTTAATATTATGTGAACAAACATTTACTGGTTATGGCATGCTAACTAAACTATTATCTCTATTTCGGACACTCCGTAATTGTTAATACAATTTGTTCCACATTCCGAGTATGGCTTAGCACCATTTTAAAAAGAGAAGTTATTTTAACGCTGTCGTTTCGACACGATTTTTCGTCAGTTTCTGTGTGACCTGGTTTCAGTTAAGCTAGCCGGATGGTAATCCCGGAGGGTTTCTTTGGTGCTGCTGGCGGGAAATAAAGTGTGAAGCGGCTCAGTAGGAGCAGGCAGTTAATTGCAGGCCTGGTAAGCAGCCCCAGATGGTGGGGAAATTAAATCAGCAATTGCGGCCGCCGCCACCAAATGAGACGCGATCGTTCATTTTGAGCTGGAACTTTATTAAGTAGCCGGGCTCTGTAGAGCTCGTCTCTCTCCTGGGAAAACAATGCGCGCTCCAACATCGCAGACACTCCTTTAATTCCCCTCATCCTGTTCATCTTGCAGCACTCCACGTAACCACGTCCCTCCTATCATCTTCTGTGTCACTCTGCAAACCACTTCTCCTTCATATCGCTTCTACGACTTTACTGTACTTAATTCCTCATTAATACGTTTAGTGCTGATCTGTTGTTCACATTACTACTGACACCTTACTGTCGGTGTCTGTTTACTTTCCAGCTAAATTGGACTCGAGGTGTTTAAGCTTAATGATTGTCCAATAATTTTATCAATCATCGCCCCTGGTAGCTGAGTGGTCAACGCGACGGCATGTCATACCTAGCGGCCCGGGTTCGATTCCCGGCTGGGTCGGAGATTTTCTGCCCTCAGTGACTGAGTGTTGTGTTGTCCTTACCATCATCATTTCATCCCCATCGACACGCAAGTCGCCGAAGTGGCGTCAACTCGAAAGACTTGCACCAAAAAAATGGTTCAAATGGCTCTGAGCACTATGGGACTCAACTGCTGAGGTCATCAGTGCCCTAGAACTTAGAACTACTTAAACCTAACTAACCTAAGGACATCACACACATCCATGCCCGAGGCAGGATTCGAACCTGCGACCGTAGCAATCGCGCGATTCCAGACTGTAGCGCCTAGAACCGCTCGGCCACTCCGGCCGGCCAATTGTGAGTCAGTCCGATTATCCATTCAGTTAATTAGTTACTTTAACCATGAGCTGAACAACGAATAGCCGGCCGCAGTGGCCGTGCGGTTAAAGGCGCTGCAGTCTGGAACCGCGAGACCGCTACGGTCGCAGGTTCGAATCCTGCCTCGGGCATGGATGTTTGTGATGTCCTTAGGTTAGTTAGGTTTAACTAGTTCTAAGTTCTAGGGGACTAATGACCTCAGCAGTTGAGTCCCATAGTGCTCAGAGCCATTTGAACCATTTGAACCAACAACGAATAACGTAATTCTCGTTTAAAGAAATAACTTATTATGAGACGCTGACCAAATCTCATAGGAGGACAAACTATACACGACATATGTCATGTGCTGAGGGCGCTTAACACTTTCACGTAAGACTTTTCGTAATTTACTATGTACAGGTTTGGGAGAAAAACTTGTTGCTACAGCGATTCTTCTCTCCTTCTCCTGTGCCATCCTCTCTGTCGCAGAGAAGCCCTTGCAACCTACGTCCTCAATTATTTGCTGGATGTACACTTATCAGCCAGCACATTTGACAATAGGTATTAGTAGCATTCTAATCTTGACTCTTCTTCTTCTTAGTCATTCATACTTTCCTGTCCTTACCGATCCTACGGAGATATTTTTCTTTCTTAACAGTCTACTTAAAGGTCTGGATCCTCCTATTCCGGTTGCTCCAAAGTTTGCGATTCGGTTGTACTGTCGATATAAACCCGTCGGGACGATAGCAGCGTCACCTGGAGCGCGATGACTGCTAATCAGACACATACGCGGTACCTATGGTGTCAGTGAGCGTCCTGTCCGTGTGTAGAATGGGGAAGGCGCGCGTTCTGTCTGAGTTTGACCGAGGGCAACTTGTGATGGCCCGGAGGCTCGGCGGAGACATTTCGGAAACTGCAAGACTCTTCGGGTGTTCGAGGCGTGCTGTGGTGAGTGTTTTCAAGACGTGGAGAAACCAAGGAAAGGTTAAACCCCGTCCAGACGACGTAAGGATTGGGCGGCCGGGATTGGGCGGACACCCCTCATTGCAGATGTCGAACGTCGTAGGCTGAGCAGACTGGTAAAACACGACAGGCGACAAACTGTGGTGGAACTAACATTAGACTTTAACGCTGGGCAGGGTGCAAGTGCGCCTTAACAGACAGAGCACCGAACACTCTTAACGATGGGTCTCCCTATCCGAACACCCCTGCATGTGTCATTATTAACACCATGACATTGGCAGCTAGGATTCAAATGGGCACCTGGTCATCGGCACTGGCATTGACGCGGTGGCAGAGAGTTGCATGGTGTGATGAATCCTCATACTTTCTTCATCATGCCGATTTGAGGGCGCGATTCGGTCGTCTTCAAGGGGAACAGCTCCTTGATATCGGTACTGCGTGACACGGACAATCTGGCGGCGGTTCCACTATGCTCTGGGGAGCATGAACGTGGGCACCCATTGGTCCAGTGGAGCTCGAGCGAGGTACCATGACGGCCAAGGAGTATCGTACATTGGTTGCAGACCAAATACACATTTTTTTTCCGACGAAGATGGCATTTTTCAAGATAATGGGGAGGAGGGTGATGGAGTGGTTCGAGGAAGACAGTGGCGAGTTCCAGTTGATGGGCTGACTGTCAGATACGATCCCGATCGAACAGATCTAGGATGTGGTTGAACGTGACGTCAGACCTCATCGCCGCCCTCCCCGGAATCTACGGGAATTAGATGACTTGTGTGTGCAGATATTGTGCCAGCTCCCTTCAGCAGCCTGCCAGGCCACGAAGCGCCGCCCCTGTTATCCGTGCCAAAGGTGGACATACCGGCTATTGGTAGGTGATCATAATGTGTATTCATGTGATCATAATGTGTATTCCGATCTCTGTATTTCTTCACAATTTTTACCCTATACAGCTCCCTTTAGTACTACGGAAGTTATTCCCTGATGTCTTAACAGCTTTCCTACCAACCTTTCTACATCTACATCCATACTCCGCAAGCCACCTGACGGTGTGTGGCGGAGGGTATCTTGAGTACCTCTATCGGTTCTCCCTTCTATTCCAGTCTCGTATTGTTCGTGGAAAGAAGGATTGTCGGTATGCCTCTGCGTGGGCTCTAATCTCTCTGATTTTATCCTCATGGTCTCTTCGCGAGATATACGTAGGAGGGAGCAAAATACTGCTTGACTCTTCGGTGAAGGTATGTCCTCGAAACTTGTCAGTATTTTCCATGTATTCCTTCCCTCTCCGTCTCTGTACGGAAATTCATCATTCCTTACCTTATTAGGACACCTAATTTTCAACTTTCGTGAAGCAACATATCTCAAATGCTTTAGTTCTCATCTGTTGCGCTTTTCCCACAGTCTTTGTTTCACTATCATGCGATACTGTGCTAAAAACTTACATTCTCCGAAATTTCTTCCTCAAATTGAGGCCTGTTTTTGATACTAGTAGATATATCTTGGCCAAGAATGTCATTTTTGTCAGTGGTAGTCTGCTTTTGATGTCCTCCTTGCTCCTACCATTATGAGTTATTTTGCTGCCTACTGCGTGGTATCGATCCTGATGTTAAGTTTCTCATTCTTTATTAAATTTCCCGCTGCTTTCATTTCTGCTGCTTCTCATTGCTTTCGTCTTTCTTCGATTTACTCTGAATCCATACTCTGTAGTCAATAGACTGTTCATTCCGTTCACTTTCACTGAGGATAGCAATGTTATTAGCGAATCTTATCATTGATATCTTCTCATCTTTAATTTTAATTCTATTCTTGAACCTTTCTTTTATTTCCGTAAATGATTCTTCGATTTGTAAAGTGAACGGTAGAGGTGAAAGACTACAACCCTCTCTTACATGGAACACTTCTCTCGGGCCGTGTACGTGTTGTATTTACCTGTCTCTCCCTACAGCTTACCCCTTACGCCCCAGAATATCTAACATTTTGCACTATTTGACGTTGTTGAGCGTTTTTTCCAAATCGACAAACCCTTGATTTTTCTTTAGTCTTGCTTCCGTTATCATCCGCAGCGTCAGAAATGCCTCTCTGGTGCCTTTACCTTCGTCATCTACCACATAATAAAATTTTCTTTTCGGTTCTTCTGTATATTATTCTTGTAAGTAACTTCCGAACATTGGCTGTTAAGCTGATTGTGTGATAATTCTCGCACTTGTCAGCTCTTGCAGTCTTCAGAATAAAGTGGAAGATATTTTTCCGAAAGTCAGCTGGTATACTGCCAGATTATACATTCTACACACCAACGGGAAGAGTCGTTTGTTGCCACTTTCCACAATGATTTTAGAAAACCCGATGGAATGTTACCCATCTCTTCTGCCTTACATGTTCTTAAGTTCTTCCAAAGCTCTCTTAAATTCTGATTCTAATAGTGGATCCTCTATCTCTTCTAAATCGACTCCTGTTTCTCCTCGTATCACATCAGACACCTCTTCCCCTCATAGAGGACGTCAGTGTACTCTTTCGACCTATCCACTGTCTCCTCTGCATTTAACACTGTAATTACCATTTCACTCTTAATGTTACCATCCTTGCTTTTATTTTCACTGAAGGTTGTCTTCACTTCCCTATATTCTTAGTGAGTCCTTCCGATACCCATTTCCTTTTCGAATTTTTCACATTTTTCAAGCTGCCATTTCGTCTTAGCTTCCCTACACTTCCTATTCATTACATTTATCAGTGACTTGTATTTCTGTATTCCTTAATTTCTCGTAGCAATTCTGTGCTTTCTTCTTTCATCGATCAACTGAAGTATTTTTTCTGTTACTCACAGTTTCCTCGCAGTTACTTTCTTTGCGTGCCTCAGCGATACAGAAGGCCGTACCGTAGGTGCAACCACAACGGAGGGGTATCTGCTGAGAGGCCAGACAAACGTGTGGTTGCTGAAGAGGGGCAGCAGCCTTTTCAGTAGTTGCAGGGGCAACAGTCTGGATGATTGACTGATCTGGCCTTGTAACACTAGCCAAAACGGCCTTGTGCTGGTACTGTGAACGGCTGAAAGCAAGGGGAAACTACAGCCGTAATTTTTCCCGAGGGCATGCAGCTTTACTGTATGGTTAAATGATGATGGCGCCCTCTTGGGTAAAATATTCCGGAGGTAAAATAGTCCCCCATTCGGATCTCCGGGCGGGGACTACTAAAAAGGACGTCATTATCAGGAAAAAGAAAACTGGCGTTCTACGGATCGGAGCGTGGAATGTCAGATCCCTTAATCGGGCAGGTGGGTTAGAAAATTTAAAAAGGGAAATGGATAGGTGAAAGTTAGATATAGTGGGAATTAGTGAAGTTCGGTGGCAGGAGGAACAAGACTTTTGGTCAGGTGAATACAGGGTTATAAATACAAAATCAAAAAGGGGTAATGCAGGATTAGCTTTAATAATGAATAAAAAAATAGGAGTGCGGGTAAGATGCTACAAACAGCATAGTGTACGCATTATTGTGGCCACGATAGACACGAAGCCCACGCCTACTACAGTAGTACAAGTTTATATGCCAACTAGCTCTGCAAATGATGAAGAAATTGATGAAATGTATGATGAGATAAAAGAAATTATTCAGGTAGTGAAGGGAGACGAAAAGTCAAAGAAGGAAACGTAGTAGGTGAATATGGATTGGGGCTAAGAAATGAAAGAGGAAGCCGCCTGGTAGAGTTTTGCACGGAGCATAACTTAATCATAGCTAACATTTGGTTCAAGAACCATGAAAGAAGGTTGTATACATGGAAGAATCCTGGAGATACTGAAGGTATCAGATAGATAGTATATTGGTAAGACAGAGATTTAGGACCCAGGTTTTAAATTGTAAGATATTTCCAGGGGCAGATGTGGACTCTGACCACAATCTATTGCTTATGAACTGTAGATTAAAACTGAAGAAACTGCAAAAAGGTGTGAAATTAAGGAGATGGGACCTGGACTAACTCACTAGACCAGAGGTTGTACAGAGTTTCAGGGAGAGCATAAGGGAACAATTGACAGGAATGGGGGAAAGAAGTACAGTAGAAGAAGAATGGGTAGCTCTGAGGGATGACGTAGTGAAGGCAGCAGAGGATCAAGTAGGTAAAAAGATGAGGGCTAGTAGAAATCCTTGGGTAACAGAAGAAATATGGAATTTAATTGATGAAGTGAGGAAATATAAAAATGCAGTAAATGAAGCAGGCAAAAAGGAATAAAAACGTCTCAAAAATGAGATCGACAGGAAGTGCAAAATGGCTAAGCAGGGATGGCTAGTGGACAAATGTAAGGATGTGGAGGCTTATCTCACTAGGGATAATCCCGCG
Organism: Schistocerca nitens; assembly: GCF_023898315.1. Lineage (NCBI taxonomy): Eukaryota > Metazoa > Arthropoda > Insecta > Orthoptera > Acrididae > Schistocerca > Schistocerca nitens. The sequence continues at coordinate 613,444,406 of NC_064617.1, forward strand.
CCGGGTTCCCGGGTTCGATTCCCGGCGGGGTCAGGGATTTCTCTGGCTCGTGATGACTGGGTGTTGTGTGATGTCTTTAGGTTAGTTAGGTTTAAGTAGTTCTAAGTTCTAAGGGACTGATGACCATAGCTGTTAAGTCCCATTGTGCTCAGAGACATAACTAGGGGTAAGATAATACTGCCTACTGGAAAATTAATGAGACCTTTGGAGAAAAGAGAATATCAAGAGCTCAGATGGAAACCCAGTTCTAAGCAAATAAGGGGAAGCAGAAAGGTGGAAGGAGTATATAGAGGGTCTACACAGGGGCGACGTACTTGAGGACAATATTATGGAAATGGAAGAGAATGTAGATGAAGATGAAATGGGAGATACGATACTGCGTGAAGAATTTGACAGACCACTGAAAGACCTAAGTCGATACAATGCCCCTCGAGTAGATAACATTCCATTAGAACTACTGACGGACTTGGAAGAGCCAGTCCCGACAAAACTCCACCATCTGGTGAGTAAGATGTATGATACAGGCGAAATACCCTCAGACTTCAAGATGAATATAATAATTCCAATCCCAAAGAAAGCCGGTGTTGACAGATGTGAAAATTACCGAACTTTCAGTTTAATAAGTCACAGCTGCAGAATACTAACACGAATTCTTTACAGACGCATTGAAAAACTGGTAGAAGCCAACCTCGGGGAAGATCAGTTTGGATTCCGTAGAAATACTGGAACACGTGAGGCAATACTGACCTTACGACTTATCTTAGAAGAAAGATTAAGGAAGGGCAAACCTACGTTTCCAGCATTTGTAGACTTAGAGAAAGCTTTTGACAATGTTGACTGGAATAATCTCTTTCAAATTCTGAAGGGGTCAGGGGTAAAATACAGGGAGCGAAAGGATATTTACAATTTTTACAGAAACCAGATGGCAGTTATAAGAGTCGAGGGGCATGAAAGGGAAACAGTGGTTGGGAAGGGAGTGAGACAGGGTTGTAGCCTGTCCCCGATGTTATTCAATCTGTATATTGAGCCAGCAGTAAGGGAAACAAAAGAAAAATTCGGAGTAGGTATTAAAATTCATGAAGAAGAGATAAAAACTTTGAGGTTCGCCGATGACATTGTAATTCTGTCACAGACAGCAAAGGACTTGGAAGAGCAGTTGAACGGAATGTAGAGTGTCTTGAAAGGAGGATATAAGATGAACACCAACAGAAGCAAAACGAGGATAATGGAATGTAGGCGAATTAAGTCGGGTGATGCTGAGGGTATTAGATTAGGAAATGAGACACTTACAGTAGTAAAGGAGTTTTGCTATTTGGGGAGCAAAATAACTGATGATGGTCGAAGTAGAGAGGATATAAACTGTAGACTGGCAATGACAAGGAAAGCGTTACTAAAGACGAGAAATTTGTTAACATCGAGTATAGATTTAAGTGTCAGGAAGTCGTTTCTGAAAGTATTTGTATGGAGTGTAGCCATGTATGGAAGTGAAATATGGATGATAAATAGTTTGGACAAGAAGAGAAGCTTTCGAAATGTGGTGCTACAGAAGAACGCTGAAGATTAGATGGGTAGATCACATAACTAATGAGGAGGTATTGAATAGAATTGGGGAGATGAGGAGTTTGTGGCTAGAAGAAGGGACCGGTTGGTAGGACATGTTCTGAGGCATCAAGGGATCACAAATTAAGCATTACAGGGCAGCGTGGAGGTTTAAAATCGTAGAGAGAGACCAAGAGATGAATACACTAAGCAGATTCAGAAGGATGTAGGTTGCAGTAAGTACTGGGAGATGAAGCTTGCACAGGATAGGGTAGCATGGAGAGCTGCATCAAACCAGTCTCAGGACTGAAGACCACAACAACAACAACTTTCTTTGTACATAGGTTTTTTTTCCAACTTCTGTGATGGCCCTTTTTAGAGATGTCCATTCCTTTTCAACTGTACTGCCTACAGAGCTATTCCTTATTGCTGTCTCTATAGCCTTAAAGAACCTAAAGGTTATCTGGTCAGTCTTTGGTATTTCCGTATCCCACTTCTTTGTGTATTGATTTTCCCTGAGTAATCTCTTACAACTTCAGCCTACTGTTCAATACTGCTACATTGTGATGTGAGCTTATATCTGATCCTGTTAGACATTACAATCCAGTATCTGATATCGGATTCTCTGCCTGACCATTATATAATCTATCTAAATCTTCCCATATCACCCGACCTCTTCCAAGTGTATCTCTTCCTCTTGTGAGTATTCGTCATTACTAACTGAAATTTATTACAGAACTCAGTTAGTTCTCATTCTCTTTCATTCCTTGTCTCATGTAACCTTTTTTCTACTCCTTTCAATATCCACATACACTTTTTCTATCTCTTCATCTTTAGCTTACGACGTCGGCGAGTATACCTGAACTGTCTTGTCGGTGTTGTTTTGCTGTCGATTCTAATAAGAACGCTGTCACTGAACTGTTCACAGTTACACACTCTCTGCCCTACGTTCTTATTCATAACGAATCCTACTTCCGTTTTATAATTTTCTGCTGCTGTTGATTTTACCCTGTACTCATCTGACCTGACTTCCTTGTCTTCTTTCCATTTCACTTCTCTGACGCCTACCATATATCTAGATTAAGCTTTTCCATTTCCCTTTTAAGATTTTACAGCTTCCCTATCACGATCAAGCTTCTGACAATGCATGTGGGTGATGCAGTGGTTTCCATGTCTTCCGCATCCTCATGCCGTTGGTCATTCCAGCTTCCCCTGATCCACGTTCCGCTCCTCAGCCCTCTTTGACAAGGCCGTTGCAGAATGAGGGTGACTTCGACCGCAGAGCTGATTTAAAATGGTTCAAATGGCTCTGAACACTACGGGACTTAACATCTGAGGTCATAATTACCCTAGAACTTAGAACTACTTAAGCCTACATAACCTAAGGACATCACATACATCCATGCCCGAGGTAGGATTCGAACCTGCGACAGAAGCGGTCGCGCGGTTCCAGACTTAAGCACCTAGAACCGCTCGGCCGCACCGGGCGGCCCAGAGATGATTATTTTTATTCAAAATTTACGCGGTTGCGGGGTTAGAACCCGAGACTGAGGACTTTCTAATTACTAATCAAAGACGCTACGCCTAGATAATAGGATTATTGTGTTCTTTGTTCATTACTTCCTTAATCGTGATATCCATACATAGTTAATGGCTACCGTTGCTATCATAGGGAGGTAAATGAGGATCAAACAGACAAAAATACACGAGAAACGGTACATCCTAACAAATCTTCACACAAGCCCATATTTAGGCTGTCGTGAAATTCTTCAAGAACGATCATCGCTCATTAACTGTGCAACCAACACCACGTTGGTGACTGGAAGTCAATGGCAAACTTACGTACTCACTAGTTGGATCATTCTTGGATAATTATCAGAGTAGCACAAGCAACACAGGCAAATCCAAACCTTAACTAACTTAGGAAGCGGATGGTCCTTTCTCTGTGCAGTTATGGTCTTGTTAGCGTATGGAGACGACGAATAAACAGGATAAAACAAATAAAGTGCGATAATTTCACAAACGAGAATACTTTAATATCTCACACTGTTCAGTCAGTTATAAGCTGAAACAAATGTATGTAAGTGCCCACTCTTTGTTAGAATTGTTGTGACCAAGGCTCCCGAAAAACGATAGGTGAGGAACATATCACAAAGAAAAACGATTAAAGAATCAGCAAAAAGTTATCGAAACTAACTAAACTGAAGCTCACTGTGACATAACTCCGTCAAACGTTGAATGAAAATAAGCGCAATGTGTTTGTTAGAAACCTAAGTCCTAACCACTGACTTCACTTGGAAAATAATAACAAAAGATGATCGCAACACAAGCTTAACTATGACGGTCCTGAAAAAGAACGGATTAATGATTTTAACTTCAATGTACCTCATCCTCTGAAGTTAACCAATCAGCCTGAGGAAAATACACACAGCATCCGTTCGTTCTCTAAACCAGCGGAACACCGAATACCGGAAACGGCCGAGCGCCTCTTAACGGTCAACCTGTTTTTCCCTGAGGGAGAGCGGTAGTGTCTCTACCAACCCCGAAGATCTGTGAACGTTAACGCCCAGTATTAGGTTGACAGTCCAGTGTAGGTAAAGCATGTATCTCTGCATTACATGTGCTGTGCCCACGTAAACTCATCTAAACCATTTAGTCACTACACAAATAACAGAAACATATCGAGGATATGAAAAGGACGTGTGCACCATAAAATAAATAAATATAGTCCTGTCCATTTCTTCGCCAAACGCTCTCGGTACCCAAACAAAATATGAAGTAGACCCATGTGTCATGGGTAATGAAGAACACAGGTTACCACGAGCAACAGTAAAGGGACGAAACCATCAGCTCCGTCTCAGTACTTCCTTTACAGTTTCGCTTAGCCCTAAATAGCTTCATTAATTCGATATGCGTGCTAGATCAATGTTTCACACATGTGACCGTGGCAAGCAACCACTTAATCACAGGTTGACATCAATGTTCATTCAGGCTACATCTCCGATGAAAAGAAAGAAAATTATTCTTTTTATTACTTATATATACCATCGTGGCAAATAAGTTTTTCACCGTAACTGGTTTTGGAAATACAATGGCCATTTTCAGAACCTATGATAGCAAAAAGCGGCAGAAATCTACAAAGAAACTGTTTAAACATGCATAAAGTTTCCGCCAGTTATACTTACAAGTGGCACCAAACAAAAATTAAAGATATATGCGGTTCATACCCATTAATTTAAATCAGCGTTATGTGAATGTATTGGACAGGATAAGCGTTATCATACTCAAACAAGTAAACAAAAACCACGGGATTAGACAGAAAATCCAAGTACTGCATCGCTTCTCCTAGCGCTATATCCGTGCGTCCTCCATTCGTCGATCAATAAGACTGTCATTTAAATCATCTCTCGTTCTAAGTTGATTGCACCGAACGAGGTGGCGCAGTGGTTAGCACACTGGACTCGCTTTCGGGAGGACGACTGTTCAATCCCGCGTCCTGCCATTCTGATTTAGGTTTTCCGTGATTTCCCTAAAACGCTTCAGGCAAATGGTGGGATGGTACCTTGGAAAGGGCACGGCCGACTTTCTTCCCCATCCTTCCCTAATCCAATGAGACCGATGACCTCGCTGTTTGGTCTCTTCCCCAAACAACCCAACCCAACCCTAAGTTGATTGCAGCCGTTTCGTTCCGTTTTGATTAATTTTAACAACTTTTGTGAGACATAAACTCTTTGGTTTAACGGCCTTCTTTCTAGATTGTTTCGCGCTTACCTGTAAGACGCTGATACCAACTTCTATCCCTTGCAGTACAGCAATTGAGTCTGATAACCTGGCAGTACACCCCTGCTCTTTCTGGTACTGCCTGATATTCTGCCATGTCTATTATCACAGATATTCTAAAGGCAAAATCTCTGTACCTATTCTATAGGTGTATTTCTCAGGTATCCACACTGAAGTGCCAAAGAAACTTTTACACCTGCCTAATCGTGTAGGCCCCCCGTGAGCACGCAGAAATGCCGCAGTATGACGTGGTATGGACTTGACTAATGTCTGAAGTACTGCTAGAGGGAATCGACACCATGAATCCTGCAGGGCTGTCTATAAGTTTGTGAGAGTACGACGGGGTGGAGATCTCTTCTGAACAGCACGTTGCAAGGCATCCCAGATATACTCATTAATGTTCACGTTTGGGGAGTCTGGTGGCCAGCGGAGTGTTAAACTCATAAGAGTGTTCCTGGAGCCACTCTGTAGCAATTCTGGAAGTGTGGAGTGTCGCATTGTTCTGCTAGATTTGCCCAAGTCCGTCGGAATGCACATTGGACATGAATGGATGCAGGTGATCAGACAGGATGCCTACATACGTGTCACGTGTCAGAGTCGTATCTAGACGTATCAGGTGTCCCCCTATCACACAAACTGCAAATGCCCCACGCCAGTATAGGGGCTCCACCAGCTTCAACAGTCCCCTGCTGACATGCAGGGACCGTGGATTCATGAGGTTGTCTCCATAGCCGTTACGGGCTTTCAAAAAATAAAAAAATGAGGTGATGGGTGTGGGCCCTCAGCTACGTACCCTCCGACTCTGAGTTGCAATATTAAAAGTTTTGGCTGGTTTCGTTGTCTGGGGTTCGGGATACGTGAGTTACCGCATTAACGGCCAAATACTGCTGAGTCTACAGTATACGATAAGAATACACACATAAATCGAATGATCGAAGGTTTCTATCACTTGGCAATCGTGAATTATGATCCTAACATATAAATTTATAAATGAAAGATTGCAATTAAATAAAATCTGCAGGTACTATCTTAACGGCTTTAAATGATGAGTACGATAGGAGAAGTACTTTTGAGAAAGCGGTATATTTCTGCAAAACACTTATTTGTGTCTATGGTCCAGCAATTAAATAAAATATAAGTTGAATAACAGGGAAACAATAGATTCCTACTTCACGTAATTAGTTATGAACAACAACACAGCTCGCGACATATTCACTTCCAGAAGCGTACTACGTCTTCAATGTGGAAACCACGGAAATCTCACAAGTTCGCAAGTCGGCACTCCGAAGTCTTTCTATCTCCCGCGACCACGCGCAAACCGCTCCACACTCCAAGTCTCTCTCGCGACCGTGCCTCCGGCGCGCCGTCGCGTCCAGCCCTTCCTGTCCTGTGCGACTGTCCCTCGCGCCGCACTCTCCCGAACTAACCTGTCCTCTCTCGAAACTAAGCTCTTCACGCGCTTCCATCCAGTCTCCCTATTCACGAGCGCTGTGATTGGCTAGAGCGCTCGCGCCATGTCTTCAAGCTAACGTACCCACACAAACATAATGAAAAACATTTGAAATACTGGATTTACATAAATAACTTGAAGCCGTCCGGATTGGCCGAGCGGTTCTAGGCACTACAGTCTGGCACCGCGTGACCGCTACGGTCGCAGGTTCGAATCCTCCCTCGGGCATTGATGTTTGTGATGTCCTTAGGTTACTTAGGTTTAAGTAGTTCTAAGTTCTAGGGGACTGATGATCTCAGAAGCTAAGTCCCATAGTGCTCAGAGCCATTTGAACCATTTTTGATAAATAACTTGAAATTAAATAAATATTCCTACGGCTGGACCATAAACACGCTCTAATACATATTATTAGATACATAAAGAAATTAAATAAAAGTATTTCAAAGGAATAGAACAAAAAGGAGGCCAGTAGCCTAATGTCTCTGTGCTTTCTAAAACACAGTAGATATTTAACCAATTTCTTCATTAATAGTATACATCGGATACAAACAAAGACATAGATGAATAAATATATTTATTAGCATGCTTTTCGTGTAACTGTGGAGTACTTTGGCCTGACGCCATTGATAGTAATCTGCCACTTTGACCTCCAATCACTCATGTATTATTCAAGTTACATGCCTGTAATTCATACCAATTTAGGTTTACACTAATAGCTTTCTAAAGACACGGCGATCGACAAAATCGGATGAAGCGTTTATATTTTAGAAATTCGTTGCTGGGTGTCACTTGTGTAATTTACCGTCAGATACTAAACTTTAAACTAATAAAGACATTGAAAATCTGATTACACCATCAGAATCGTCGTGCAAATAATAGTAATGTATATGTTTCTTTTTGAGGTATCGTGATTCATCTGGCTACTATTAATTTCCATACGAACTGCGAAATGTCTGCCATGATGGTTTCACCAAGTCCGCCATCTTTGGCACTCTCGGCATACAAGTCTCTTTCAACGATACAGCATCACCAAGGAATTCCCAGCCACGTGCTCGATGGACCACGCGCTGGTGCCACCCCTCTCGTCCGGCTAACGTTTGGCACCACGAGTTTGCTGCCGGGTCCCGGCTGGCCGAGCGGCCCGTGCGGCCACTGCTTCTTCCCAACTTAAAATATTTTCAGGGCGCCACGACTCGCCCGTTACCTCACACCGTACACGTCCATATGCTCGATACAATTTTAAATGAGACTTTCCAGGCCAGGAAGAAGTTTCCAGTCATCAACAGTCTAATGGCGGTGTAGACGGGCCCAGGAGAGGCGTAAAACTTTGTGTCGTGCCGTCACCAAGAGTACACCAGTGGGCCTGCGGCTCGAAAAGCCCATATCGATGACGTTTCGTTGAACAGTTCGCACGCTGACCCTTTTTGGCGGCCCAGCATTGAAATCTGCAGCAATCTGCGGAAGAGTAGCACTTCTATCACGTTGAACGATTCTCCTCAGTCGTCATTGGTCCAGTTATTGCAGGATCTTTTTCCGGCGGCAGCGATGTTGGAGATTTGATATTTTATCAGTTTCCTGATATTCACGGTACACTCGTCAAATGGTCGTATGGGAAAATCCTCATTTCATCGCTGCTTCGGAGATGCTGTGTCGCTAAATCTTGATAACCTACCATTCTAGCAACAGTAACCGATCTAACAACTGCGCCAGACACTTGTCTTATAGGCGTTGCCGACCGCAGATCCGTCCTCTGCCTGTTATATATACTTGATACGCATACCTATACCAGTTTGTTTGGCGCTTCAGTGGAGAACTACGAGGTATCTCTTTTAAGGCAGACCCCAGAGATCGTGAGAAAACTTTATCCGCTACATACACCAGCAGAAGTCGGACTAAACTTAGATATGGGATGGTATTTAAGTGGACTGTTATCTCTAACCTGGATATTAAGCTGAGAGACATTGTGAAGAAAATACATGGGGATGGCGAAGCTAGAGTCAAACAAGTCACGGTAAAGCTTTCGTTTCTAACCCATTTGTTAATGCAAAGAATGGTTAATGCAAAGAATGATAGCCAGTACGGCAAGGAACCCAACCCCAGAATTGTCAACTAATGGAAATATTTAATGTGGCCCAATGAAACTCTGCTTCTAATGTATCTAATTACAGAACATGTTAGACCATAGACACATGAGAGGAAGCACTCTATCCGCAGTGTCGTCTATTGAATTTTATGCGCTTTGCGTCTTGTAGAATGGCTACAGCTATCCAATGGTCACAGTAAAAGGAAAGGCAATTCCTAGAACCATATTTATTTAATAGCCATTGCACTGTTCGCTGTAGAGGATCACATATTCCATGCCATATTTCCACTCTTCTTCGTTGAAGATATTGTATAACTGTTCATATGAAACGATTATCGTCTCAAAAACCTATATGGAAGAAAACTTACTCGTAAGACCGTGTAATTTGTGTTATTGGAAACCAGCACATATAAACTTTCCATAGCTCACTTTCTCTGCCCATTACATTCCACTTCCTTTTCATAAATTCTAAAATGTTTCTTACTGAATCACACACGTTTTGTTTTCTCACTGACACACAACGCATGATGTCGAGTACATAAAATAGAAGCAAGAAGCAGTTACGAAATTTTGTTCGAAATTGAAATATAAATCACGCTTGCCCCGTTAATTTTTCGTAGTAATTTGTCATACTATTCAAATAATTCAAACTAATATGGGCGAATATAAAGCGTTCTGATAGGTTGTGCAATATCCTGAGAGGTAATTCCATTGGTCATTGTGAACAAAATGCTATGTTACCAGGTGGCCCATTCGATATCGTTGTCGACGTTTAAGTGTTTGAACAAAAATATTCTGATATAACAGCATGTTCCTCATTAATGGTGAAGTTGTATAGATTTTACTGTACATACTTACTATCGGTAATGGTGTCTTCTTTACTAAAGAGATTGATGTACAACTATTAAAAGTACGCTATACACGTAATTATCTACTCAGGAAATTGTTATATTGCACGTAAGAGGGAACTGTTGCTTGTAACGACATTGTATACGAGCTTGCATACTCACTATACACAACCTCGACGGGACATTAAACTCTGATCTTCCTGCCTTGTTTCCGTAGACACAAAGAAGTAAGTGTATCATCGTGGTGCACTGTGGCAGTTCAAATATCCAATGAATTCTAATAAGTCTAAACATTGAAGAAAAATTTGTTTTTTAGCCACTGAACTAAATGTATTACTTCACGTGGCGAATACACTAAAAATAAAGCTTTAAAAAATCTCTTAAACATCAGTCAGCTGAGTACTTCAACGTCCCCCGTACACTCAAAAACTTTCCCAGCGTTTACCTGTCCTACAACTATTCATGTGGTTGTTTCCCTTTTAAATCACTCCGTGCACATAATTCTAGTTTATTTACAGTTTCGACTGTTCCACGGATTGAATTCCAACCGTGCTTTCAAACAATAACGGGAATCTCCACCTATTTATTCACAATCGTTAAATCTGTTTACATTGAGGCTAAACTGCCAGCCAATAAGTCAATCTTCCATCCTTTGCATATCATTAAGTATCCGCTGCAGATTACTCGAGTAGTGACCCTCCTATTTACCTTGTTAAACTTTTATTTTAGCTGCAGTATTAAGGCTTCCAGGCCTCTTCTTCCACTTAGACACGTAGATTCTTTTTAATGTTGACATTGTTAATTACATACGTAGTGATAATAACAATATTACGAAGGTATTCCATCAGTACAGAAAGATCCAAATCCTGTGAAGACGTTAAATGACTCGGAGAGAAGCAAAAGATAAAACAGAAAATGGTTCAAATGGCTCTAAGCTCAATGGACTTAACATTTGAAGTCATCAGTCCCATAGACTTAGAACTACTGAAATCTAACTAACCTATGGACATCACACACATCCATGCCCGAGGCAGGATTCGAACCTGCGACCGTACCAGCAGCGTGGTTCCGGACTGAAGCGCCTAGAACCGCTCGGCTACAACGGCCGGCAGATAAAACAGAGAAATAATCAGAATACAGATGAAAAAAGTGGAGATGAAAGAAGAAACAAGGTAGGGGTGAGAGAACCACTTTAAATGTCAAAATTCTGATGAAGGCACTCTTAGAAGTGTTGAAACCTGGTTAATAAGACTAAAAAATTGTGACCGAGGGCTCATTTGTTTCAATTGCAATGAAACTGCTACAATAAGGCATCAAATTCCTCGATTATAATGCAACAGGCGACAAGAAGCGATACTACTAAATATACGACAAAGAAGGAAAATAAGGGAACTAGATACTCTAGAATGTTACAATCCAGTATAAACCTTTCTATAGCATAGACCTTTACTATTGGGTAAGTACTAATATCTACAGCACTGCACAAGAGAATTTTGTCCAGGAGACCAAAAATGTACGTCCATCGGACTCGATAAGGAATCTGTTTACAATATAACTCATGTTAATTTCATTAGTAATTTATGCTGTTGAATTCCGTGACTGTTCCTTTAAAGAGTAATTTTGAAGAAACAATGGTAGGCGGTTTATTTAAAACACGACTAGTATCGAATTTATGGCTATTTTTCGGGTGATTATATTCACTTTCGTCCTTACACGTTCAGTGCTGGACTTAACTGTCTAACATAAAAGGCCAATTATATGTTGTTGACTAACGAGAAGTAAGTGAAAACATTGCAAGCGGCAAAGTGGCAAGAGTTGAATCTACGAGCGTAGCTACGTTTAGATGGAGCATCCAAATGTCAGTTGCACTTCATCTTCATTGGAAGCACCATATATCTTTATTCACGCACTCACACACACACACACACACACACACACACACGCATACACACACATAACGACACACAAGATCACTTAAGATGTTATGAATCGTGGACGAAATGTGAACATATAACATTCAACATTTTTTCCATTCAAATAAAGAAATATTGCCAGAGAGATTCCATCTAAGAGGCACAGAGACGACACACACCACATAAAAAGTTATTATATGTGACCAAAATTACTATATGACTGTACAATCACACTGTCAAATTATAATATGTAGCATAGTCTTTGTCAAATTATAATACTAACATACTGACTTCAGATTATGTTATGTAATGTAATCACTGTCAAATTTCGTGATTTTTTTTGCCAAATTACATGTTTTCTCAGATATGCTTTTCTTAATATATAGATGTTTATTCAGAGTACCCAGACGCACAACCTTGTCAAATATTTTGTGAACCCAAAGTGTCGGCCGGCCGGTATGGCCGAGCGGTTCTAGGCGCTTCAGTCTGCTCGCAGGTTCAAATCCTGTCTCGGGCATGGATGTGTGTGATGTCCTTAGGTTAGTTAGGTTTAAGTAGTGCTAAGTTCTAGGGGACTGATGACCTCATATGTTAAGTCCCATAGTGCTCAGAGCCATTTGAACCATTTGAACCCAAAGCGTCCTATGACAAATTTCTCACTCCCCATGGGACACTGAGCAACACACCAACTCTCCAAGTGGATTGGCTTAGGTTAAAAATCTCTAATAAAGTTGGAATACCGACGGGTACTCTGGTGTTGTCGCATTGTTTAGGTGAAGGAGCAGTGTTTTTCTGTATCAGACCTTCAGCCGGCAACTTTGTTGCGTAAGCTATAACTGATCGTAATAGTCGTAATTAACCAAAATTTGTCCCAGACTAGGACACAAAGCCGGTTTCGTGTCCCAATCAGTCACAAATTTTCATTACTTTAGACAAGTTCATTAGGTTGGGTTATTTCATACTAATGCTTCTTTATTGATTTCATACCCACTTCCTTCATTATTATCATATGAGTCATGTGAATGCTGTTGAGATAATAGCTAGCGTATTGTAACGGGTGAAAGAGGCGTGACAACACAGGAATTTCCATAGAGGGCTTACAAAATAGCGTCACTTGACTGACTGATGGTCTAAGGTGCTGCAGTCATAGACTGTGCGGCTGGTCCCGGCGAAGGTTCGAGTCCTCCCTCGGGCATGGGTGTGCGTATTTGGCTTTAGGATAATTTAGGTTAAGTAGTGTGTAAGCTTAGGGACTGATGACCTTAGCAGTTAAGTCCCATAAGATTTCACACATATTTGAACACGTTTTTTTGACTGACTGAGGTAGGTGCGCGGAGCTGCAGCGCCAATCCCACTGCAGATATCAGGGATCATGTTACGCCTTCTCAGCTGCATAAAGAACTATATTTAAAATTCCAAAGGCGATGAGAAACATTGTGTTGTCTAGAACCAGGTACGTTAAAATAAATAAATCGAGAAAAGAAAGAATTTTTCTTCTAAGTAGGCGTTCCGACGTCATGCTCGTATTTTAGATCTATCCTCAACTACATCCAGATTTCAAGACAGCATTGAATTTCAGGTTGATGTAATGGAACTTTAGTCTGTCGTAGTGTCATAACTTACTGTTTACATTATCTGCGCATGCTTCAACAACCACCTCACAGTCTCAACTGTTACAGTAGTTCCTTCCTGGCCCCTTTCAAATACCAGTACCACAGAGATTCTTCAATTTTGCGAAACTGTCACTCTTTTAGCCACAACCTCACGAATGTTACATAGATAATACAAGTTTACTCTAGATGAGTGTACGGTGCAATGACGTGTTGCAAATGTTGCACGTAGAGTGTACTCAGCTAGCCGCGCGGGGTAGTCGTGTGGTCTGTGGCGCTTTGCCACGGTTCGGGCGGCTCCCCCCGTTCGTGTCCTCTCTCTGGCATGGGTCTGTGTGTCGTCGTTAGCGTAAATTAGATTAAGTAGTGTGTAAGCCTAGGGACCGATGACCTCAGCAGTTTGGCCCCATAGGAACTTACCACAAATTTCCAAATTTTGTGCTCAGTTATGTCATACTGATGAAGGGCTACTTTTCAGCAGAAACGAAAAAGGCATCAACAATGCCGCACTAATGTTCGTAATGCACATAAGATTAAACAGACAGGATTAGCACTCTCAGATAGTTCTATAGTTCTAGTGGTTATAAAAAAAAAAAAAAATTACAGAAATATTTCGATAGTACTTCCTGCTGAAATGCTGTTAGGGCAGCACTATTTAAACGAATCTACGCGGAAGATAATGCGAGCAAATATATGTATTGATGACACTACACAGAAATATCACGTAAATTCAGACTGAGTTGGAATACCGGCGCGGCAGCTCAGCGTGTTCGGTCAGAGGGTTTCAACGACGGACTTAAACGGGTGTCTTACGGCGTCCGCCCCGAGCAGATACAACGAACGAAAGCGAACAAACAGAGATTTTACATAAAAAAAGTTGGGTGGTAAGGTGCTTGGCTCCCGTGCAGCGGGCCCGGGTTCGATACCCGGCCGGGTTGGAGATTTCTCCGCTCGTGGACTGGGTGTTGTGTTGTCCTCAACATCGTTTCAACTTCATCACCGGCACGCAAGTCGTCCAATGTGGCATCGAATGATATAAAACTTGTTGCACTCTTCGGCCGAACTTCCCCGCATGGGGCCTCCCGGCCAACAATGTCATACGCTCATTTCATTTCCACAGAAACTGTCGCAGTGGAGTAATGTATGCACAGTTCCACAACTCTCTCACACAATCTGACATCAGAGGCACGAGCTTCACGGAGACGGGCTGCTACGATCTTAACAGTTCACGGCAGCGCATATTAGACGTTCCAGTCACATAATGTGAGCATCTCCTATGTTCAGACAACAACGTGCAATAACCGCTCACAGACGGCAGGTGGCAGGAATAACAGTGGAGGTTACATAAAGAGTGGCGGGGATATGCCGAAAACAGTGTAGTCGTTATGTGACGTCCAGAAGGGCATGTTCATTGGCTTTCGGGACAAGGAAAAAAGCATTTATGAAACTGCTAAGATTGTAAACTGTTCGCGAGCAGTCGTGGTTAAAGTGTACAATGCGTTTGGCAAAATGGCACTATTGAAAACTGGGGCCGAGGTAAATCACCTCACATTGGTAACTGGTGTGAACGACGGTTGCGGAGATGTGTGCGTGAGAATGAATGTACAACTGTTGAGCAACTGACCGCCCAGATAAACCGAGGGGGTACCAGCAGTGTCTCCTCGACATTCGTTCAGGGAACGTTACTGTGTATGGGCCTCCGCAACAGGCGCCTGGTTGATGCACTCATGCTGACTGCTGTTCATCAGCAACGAAAACTGTAAATTACACGGCATATCGCAACTTGACATCCACTGAGCGGCGACAGGTGGCCTTTTCAGATGACTTACGTTTTATGATCCGTTGGACAGGTGGTCTTTCGCGTGTAAGGCGTGAAGCATTGGGAACACCCCGAAACGATCATCGGAATGTCCAGGACGGAGGAGGGAGCTTTATGGTCTGGGGAATGTTTTTTGTGGCAAAATGGGTCAACACAACAAGGTCCCTGTCCTTGGGGAACATATACACTCCTTAAAACAGTCTGTTTTTTCTCGGCACGTTGGTTGGTTGGTTTGGGAAAGGAGACCAGACAGCGAGGTCATCGGTCTCATCGGATTAGGGAAGGATGGGGAAGGAAGTCGGCCGTGCCCTTTCAAAGGAACCATCCCGGCATTTGCCTGGAGCGATTTAGGGAAATCACGGAAAACCTAAATCAGGATGGCCGGACGCGCGATTGAACCGTCGTCCTCCCGAATGCGAGTCCAGTGTCTAACCACTGCGCCACCTCGCTCGGTCGGCACGTTGGCATCCACCGGCGGGACAATGCAGCATGTCACACAACTCGCAGCGTACCTGCATGGTTCAAAGAGCAGCAGCATGAGCTTAATGCGCTACCATGGGCACCAAACTCCCAGAATTTAAACCCAATCTAGAATCTGTGGGGTCACCTCTATAGGACTGTCCGCCCACCGTCCTTCAACCGAGAAACCTACCACAACGACACGGGAGTTAGCATGGCCCCAGATCCCTGTCGGTACCTACCAGAATGCATGTCTCACAGTGGTCCGCCTTCAGAAGGTGGTTATTCAGGCTTTCATCAGGTGGTCACATGAATGTGACTGGACAGTATATTAGCATGTAGTAAAAGTGTTCAGGGGCTGAGAGAGTAAATTTTGCTAGCAAGGCAAATTCGTTCTTTTGAAACCTTGTTGGGTCAGTCTAGAGAACTGCTGTTTGAAGTAGGCTCTGCAGTATCTTTACTGCATATATTCCATAAGGATAGTAAGGAAGGAGAGCATGACTGGATGGGAGACCCCGAGTGGCAACTGCTTCAGGCATCTAAATGGAGGGTTTTTCTTTCCTTCGCCACTAGGGCACCTCCTTTTCGCCAAGTACATGAACCTGGAAACAAACAAATCTCCACGATCCTTAACATTTTTGAAGATTTCACTCAAGAGAGTGTCGGAATATGGTCATCCCACATCTTCACTATTCCGTACATATGATCTAAAAATTCGTTTCTTCTGCTCTGCACACTGCTGAATCCCTGAACCACGGTGTCCACTTTCTCGAGATTATGCACGTTACTGCAGACCGGTTGTTTCTCTGCAGAGAAAAACGGCGTAACTTCTTTTGAGACTGGACAACGACGTGGCAAAAAAGAACGGCTCTCGGAAGGAGTCGACGACTGCCGCTGGGCTTAAAAAATGGGGGCATAGGCCAGAGGCGGCGGCGCGGTTTATCTGGCGCTGCCGAGAAGGGCCCGCCGTGGGGCGGCGGGGCGGCGGGGGCGGCGGGGGAGGCCGCCGGGTTATGAAGTGGGGCGGCGGTCGTTCATCACACGGACGCTAATGCGGCGCCTGCCAGCGCCCGCCCCAGCCGCAGGCGACGCGGCCGACGACACCGCCGTTTTTCCACCTCCATGACTTACACTGCTGCGAGCACACAGTTCCGTGCCCTCTAATTCGCATCGCTTTGCTCTGAAGTTGTCTCGCAGACACCCGTATACGTATTTCCAAGAAATCAGAGCAAGATTTGGCGTAAACGGTAAACACACACACAAAGATGATATTTTGTACGTATTCTCCGCATTTGATTGGGTTTTATATGCAATACTTTTTAATAAATTGGGACGTCTTCTGATAAGGTAAAATGTTCAACAAGCCTTTTTTTTATTACAGAAGTTTATTCGACCAGATCGCAAGAAAATACGTAATGATTATTAGTCTCAGCGAAATTAAATCGCCATTTGAATCTTAACCCTTAACTCACGAGGAGTGGTCTCTCAGACCGCGCGAAAATTTTCGAACTCGCTCTCCGTGGCCAGTTGTGGTGGAATGCTTCTGTCCTTCCCCTGCCTTCCCTAAGTGGCCAAGCCTACGAAGTTCCTGTGTTTACTGTTGGCGAATGTTATTGATAATTGTCAGAATTTCCTAGGCCGCGTCTCGTGAACCATGTACCTTTTTTCTTCAGTACGGTACCATATAGCTCAAAATGTGTTCACACGAATGTGTCAGTTCTAACTTTCCCAAGTTTGATGATATTGTTAGTCGGTCTATGGTAAGTGACACAGATCAAGAAAAATGCACGAGAAAGACGAATATTTTACATTAGCCAGTGATCACATTTCTGCTAGCGAACAAGAGTAACGTTCAGAAGAAGAACTTCAGGAAAGTTGTGATGGCGATCTCTATGTTTCTTCAATGAAATACTTCAAGTGCCTGTTAAAATCGAATGTGTTCTGAGTGGTGGTAAGAAAAATTTAGTTCCTAGCAATCTATGTGAATCTGACAGAATTTCTTTTTGTAGCTATCGGGCGAAGTCTTTACGCGCAAATTCAAAGCCTGGAATTTAGTTCAATATGTAAATTTAATTGCTACAGAAATGGTATAATATTTCATAAGTAAGATTCAGTACTCTAGCAGTCCATTTATGTGTACTATTTAAATAACCACACAAAATTATGTGCTTTTGTGTGATAAGTAGTAAATTACTGCAACCTTTGTTTAGTGCATTAAAATAAACTAGAAGCATTTAAACAACACATAAATAATTGTGAAAATGAATGTTACAGAGCATAAACTAAAAATTTCATATGATTTCTACCTTAAATCTCGGTTTAAACATAGGGGTCCCAGAGACTTCACCTTGTGGAATACGTTACAGAAAAGTCACCTCCCGAGTTAAGGGTTGAAACTGTATTGTACCACCAGAGGTTGACAGTGTGTACCAACTAATAGATTACAAACACAGCTGACAATGTAAGTTAGTATTCCTAAAATTCTCAACAATGGTACGCTGCAATCTTGTACGAGTGCCTGCTGAAAAGTAATCCGTACGAATTTTTTGTTCCGTTCTCTTTATCGGTTGAGGTAATTCATTTGACGCATGTTACTCTGTCAACTTTCTCCCTTAGCTGACGCAAGTTGCAGCCCTCTGCCACTCCACTGCCTCCGAATTGTAATGTGTAACATGGCGGTGTAACGTAACTATGTCGGTGCGTGAGAGGCCCTCCGAAGACTGAAAGCACGAATTCGACGAGTTTGTCCACGCATGGAGCACCCTCTCCTTGAGCATGACAATTACAGGCCACACACGAGCGCTGCGACATCTGCAACAATCTGACGCCTCGGGTTGCTCTCATCGATCATCCTCCATACAGTCTCGACTTGGCCCCTACCGATTTGCAGCTGTTAACAAAACTTAAATAACACCTCCGATGGCCTCACTTTGATAGTGGTGAAGCGGGAGAAGCTGAGGTGAGGTTTTGACTCCGTCAACAAAGCCAAACATTCTACAGTAACTGTATCAAAAAACTCGTCTTCCGTTGAGAGAAATGTGTTCCTCACCAGCGTGACTATGTTGAGACATAAATATAATGAAGACCCAAAGAAAGTGGTACACCTGCCTCATATCGTATGGGGCATCCGCGAGCTCGCAGAAGTGCCGCAACATTTTGTGACATGCATTCGACTAATATCTGAATTAGTGCTGGAGGGAATTTTCTGTTCTCAACAGCATTTAACAAGGCATCCCAGATATGGTTAATAATGTTCATGTCTGGGGAGTATGGTGGCCAGCGGAAGTGGTTAAACTCAGAATAGTCTTCCTGGAACCACTCTGTAGCAATTCTGGACGTGTGGGGTGTCGCATTGTCCTGCTGTAACTGCCCAAGTTCGTCGGAATGCACAATGGACATGAATGGATGCAGGTGAACAGACAGGATGCTTACACACGTCTCACGTGTCAGAGTCGTATCTAGACGTATCGTGGGTCCCATATCTCTCCAACTCCGCACACTTCCCGCACGGTTATAGGGCCTCCACAAGTTTGAACAGTCCCCTGCTGACATGCAGGGTCCACGGATTCATGAGGATGTCTCCATGCCCGTACACGTACATGTGCTCGATACAATTTTAAATGGGACTTGTCTGACCAGACAAGATGTATCCCGTCATCAACAGTCCAATATCGGTGGTGATGGGCCCAGGCGGGCGTAAAGCCTTTTGTCGTGCAGTCATCAAGGGTACACGAGTCGGCCTTCGGCTCCGAAAGCCCATATCGATGATGTTTCGTTGAATGGTTTGCACAATGACACTTTTTGGTGGCCCAACATTGAAATCTGCAGCAATTTTTGGAAGAGTTGCACTTCTATCATGTTGAACGATTCTCTTCAGTCGTCGTTGGTCCCATTCTTGCAGGATCTTTTTCCGGGCCCAGCGATGTCGGAGATTTGATGTTTTATCGGATTCCTAATACTCGTGGTACTCTCGTAAAATGGTCGTACGGAAAAATCCCCACTTCATCCCTACCTCGGAGATGCCGTGTGCCATCGCTCGTGCGCCGACTTTGACACCACTTTCAAACTCACTTAAATCTTTATAACCTGCCGTTGTAGGAGCAGCCAGCGATCTAACAACTGCGCCGGACACTTGTCTAATACAGGCGTTGCCGACCGTAGCGCCTTATTCTGCCCGTTTACGTATCTCTGTATTTGAATATGCATGCCTGTACCAGTTCATCTGGCACATCAGTGTATATTGACATGATTAATAAAGACGTGGAATGTTAATAAAGACTTTTTCATCTTGGAAAGCTTTAAGAGTTTTCACGTTAAAAATTCGTATGCATTGCTTTTCGGCATGCGCTTGTAAAGTAGGAAGTAGAAAGTTGTCTTCCAGTGACAACTAAAAGGGGAAAAGGTTTTAATCTTACTGGGATCGTGTAAAATGTGGGGGGAGGGGGGGCGTGGGGGGGGGGGGGGGGGGAGTTGCCACAGGGTACTACGGCCCTGGATCTGTTATACCTTTCTAAATTTATCAATAATCACCCGCTAAACGTGACAGATTACTCAAAACCTATCTCTTTTCAGACTACGCAAGTATTATTGTGAAATACGTAGAACGTAATGTAAATGATACAGCTAATTCACTAGTCAGTATCATCAGCAGTTGGCTTGCAGGGAACAGCTTAACACTTAACTCCACCAAAACGCAATACGTACAGTTTCTTATACGGAACTCTTGTAAAAGTGAAATTTTGCTGTCCCAGACTCGTCAGCCAGCGAGTGATGTCGGCCATTTTAAATTCTTAGCACTGAGTGTAGATGGAACACCTTAAAAGCATCACGTCCAAGATCTTGTGCAGACACTAAATGTTGCTATCTTCGCAACAAGAATAAGCTCCACCTCTCTGTATCTTAAACTAAAAAGCTTACTACGTTTGCTTACTTTCAGTCTATTGTCTTGTATGGTGTCATATTTTGTGGCAACTCTGTGCGAACAAAGAAAGAACATCCTTGGCGCAGAAAATGGCGGAGAAATTGATATAAGGTGTCTTGTATATTTCAACATTCGATGTTGTTCACAACATTCACTCGTTTAGGAGAAAATGCTATTTCATTCATTGACTACTAGACGAAAAAACAATATGTATTTGGAAAACATTTTCTTAATCATTGTACAGAAAGGCGTGCACTTTTGAGCAGGTTTCATTTGCAGCAGGCTAGCAGGAGAACTGGAAAATTTAGTGATTAAACATAAGTATTCAAATCCAAGTCGAAAGGCTTCCTTGTACCGCACTCCCTCTACTCTGTATAGTCATTCGCGCCTTTTGTAAACTGTGAGATGACTCGCTCCACGATAAAGTATCACTGGTCCCACGGCACGTCATAGAGTACCTCATCGATACATAAACACACGCAATTTTTTAAATTTTTTTCTGCGGCATTGTGTTACATTGATTCAGGGATATATTAGAAATAGTTCGAATTGCCTGGTTCCGACTAATGTATCTGGTAGGTTTCGCATTTTTAACAGGCAAATGCTGGATAAAAGAATCCTCTCCCAAATAATATTGGTTAGGAACCTCTCTTCCTCACTCCTAGCCTTCTGGGACAATTGGCTGAAAAGAGTGACATTCTACACAGCCCGGCCATGTCTCACGAACATGGAACGAAAAATGTGTAAGATATAATACCGTCTGTCGACGACGAAATGATTCGAAACGGAGCAAAAGGTCGAAATTAACAAGGATCTAAAAAGATTCTGTAGTGACCTATTCAAAGAAATTTACTTTAAATGATTTAGCCAAAAATAGGGAAATATGGACTTTTAACAAATGGATGGGGGTTTGAATCGCACTCTTCCCGAATCAAATGCCTTAAGCAAAGCGCTACCTCACTCGGAGTACACTGCCACACAAAAATATAAGTTTAAAAAAACTCACCCACGTTCCGCATGTAGGGATAGCAAAATTTTTAGAAAACGATAATGCGAAAAACAACGCTGTATTGGCTGTTTTTAGCGAACTAACGCCAAACCAGTAACTTAACGACGTATTGCGAGATTTGTAACTTTTCCTTGTATAAGAGTGTTGGATATCTAAGAATGGCAAGTTTCTAATATTCATAACTGACCCTCACTGTATTATAAAACTGGATTCTGATTTCAAGTCTTAAGGTTGAGGGTTCGTCTGTAATCTCAAAATAACAGTTCATCTCCCAAGTAACTAACTTTGATGTGAGAATGAAAACCGGTCGAAATAATCAAAAAGAACAACACCGAATTTGGAAAAAACTACTCCTAGTTTGGTAAGAAAACACCGAATATGGCAAAAAAACACCGATTTTGTCATAAACCTACCGAAATTGGAAGAAAAGTCAACAATTTTAACAAAAAATAAAACCGAAGCTGCAAAAAATAACACTTACTTAGACAAATATCATGAAATTTGGTATACAATTACACCGAATGTCTGAAATGTAACATAGAATTTGGTGGAAAAATAAGACCAAATTAAAAAAAAGTAACGAAGTTTCCCAAAAAATAACACCGAATTTGTCAAAAAATGAGAACGAATTTGGCAAAAACTAACACTAAATTTGATCATAATACAAAATGTTTATTCCTGCCCTATCTATAACTCTCCGCAAGTTGCTGAATTTCATACTCTGACTCTCGCATTACATATGCGCCTCTATTCTGCCAATCTTGTCACTGAACTTGGCATATTTCTCCACCAGTTTTTAACGGTTTTTGAAAACTACAGATGGTCGTGTAAATTTTTTTAATGATGAACCTTGTGAGTTTACTTCCGTAATTATCATCTTCTCAAGGACTGTTCATCGATTATAAGGGGCATTTAAGTGACTTTTAAATAACTGTACACAGCTTCATGGCATCATATTTTCAAGTTTATACAAATTTCTTATTCCTATCTATTACGATCATAATCGCCTAAGTAGTAATCTTCATATGTTCCACACAATAAATCAATAAACTCACATAAATATGGCAGTAACACTATGTATATACAGAATAACTGTTCCCCAAAAGTAATTGTATTTACATAATCCAGTCATATTTCGGCGTACTCTGCTGACGTGGAACATTAAACGCCTGACTGCTAACTAAACACACATTGACTGCATCAATACAACTCGATTATTATCTAGCGTGGATTCACTTGCTATAAAATTGTATAATACGGAAATTTACACATGTTCGTGCTCGTTGAATGCTAGCCAAGGACTACGTAAACATTACTTAGCGATGACTGACTGACTATGTTTGACTGGACCCTATCTCGTATAGCTCGCCACTGGCTGCCTTTCGGTTGTATGTAAATAACGTTTAGAGACGTGGATGATATCAAAATACAAAGTTATCATATTTTTAATAATGTAAAATCCAGAAAATACAGATATATACTAGGCAAAGATGATGTTTTCAGTAACGATTCGTTAAATATCATATAGGTTCTGTTTTATATTGTAGAACAATTGGAGACATCTTCGGCTTTAAAAAAGACCTCCAAAAGTTTCTAGAAACTAACATTCTCTACTTGGAATATATCTGTAACTAACAAGCCTTTCTAGTAACATTACACATTTTTGAAAACGAAAAGTTAGGACTACAAGAATGGGACAATGAATTAATTTAAAGATTCAAAAATTCCAGAATATTAATCATGAGAGCAATTTTGATTAGGGATAACTTCTGAAATATGTAGTTCTCAAATAAGGATATTCCAATTCTGAAACAAACCAGTATTAGCAGGGTAGAATTTTACAGTACAAGTGGTTTTCAGGAACAGTACATTTTGAATATTTCTTTATGAAGATATTTCAAGATGAACTACATATACTATTGGTGTGAGCAGTGTGCAAACCATAAACTGGATGAGACAGATTTGAAAAATACAACCAATATAAGAATTTGGAGATTCCATGTATGCTTAGTGCCAAGGCACCCTAGACTTTAGGCGCCAACGACACATGCACAGCTAATTCATCTTGCGGGCTGCAGCTAGCACAGCCCCCACAGTGCAGACGACATGGAACTTCGCAACCTCGGCATCCCATAGCAAGACCAGCTAAGAGCATCAACATCCAGGTCACCATGTGGCGTTCAAGGTGATGTTAGAGGTCGTCGGCAAACTGCACCTCTTCATGCATCCGCCGTGTCACGTGCCAAAAACAGGCCCACATGTATCCCCCTGTGAGGCTGCTACTTAGGCCAGTGCACGAGCTCAAGAGAGCAGTTCTGTCACAGCCAGCAACCTTAAGATCTCCACTATACCCCACCAAGGACTGGGACAGCATTCCATCTCCTGAGGTGGAACTCGATCATCGACGTGTTCGTTGAGACTTGGTATAATTGTGCTATTGTTCCGCTAGCCGGAAAGATATCAATAGAGTGGAAGTTCCTATCCTCGTTAGACAGGTATTTTATTACTGTTGGATCTCTTCAGAAAAGTACACCATAAGAATTGTAAAGTGTTTATTTTTCTTGACTCAGGCGTGGATTTGGACTTTGGTTTTAAACCTGAAGTGAGAAACATATGCCGGCCGGAATGGCCGAGCGGTTCTACGCGCTACAGTCTGGAACCACGCGACCGCTACGGTCGCATGTTCGAATCCTGCCTCGAGCATGGATGTGTGTGATGTCCTTAGATTAGTTAGGGGACTGATGACCTCAGATGTTAAGTCCCATAGTGCTCAGAGCCATTTGAACCATTTTGAGAAACATATTTTTCCGTGTTAACCTAAAATTCTTGGAATTTTAATACACTATTCATTAAAGACCATGTGACTACAGAAACTTAATACATTGTTTTGAATATAAAGCTCTTAAGATTATGTTTTCTTAACTGTGTGTAACTCTTTCAAATATAATGGAACTTATTTGTGTACTTTATGATTCTGGAAGGTTAAGTGGCTCCGTTATTTAAGAACCACCATTTATTCCGTTTCACCTATTGAAGAACCACCCTGAATCACCCTTCCTTTTGTTTCATTGCGTTGAATATTTTTGTGGAAACCGATTCAATAAATTTTTGCGTTTTCTTTACACCTGGTTGTTTACTTGTGGCCGCCAGTGTCAGGCACATCACTTAGTATGCGTATTATCAATGAAATAGACAGCAGAAGAGGAAATAAAATTATTGAAATCTGCTGTCGCAGGGGCCAAGATCAGTTACTGTTAGTTACACAAGAACACACAACTTTATTCCTCGAAAACCAATGCACAATTTTGTTCAAATTTTCAAATGTGTGTGAAATCTTTTGGGACTTAACTGTTAATGTCATCAGTCCCTAAGCTTACACATTACTTAACCTAAATTATACTAAGGACAAAGACACTCAACCATGCCCGAGGGAGGACTCGAACCTCCGCCGGAATCAGCCGCACAGCAATGCACAGTTTTCTCTTTAAAAACAACAAGGATCAATTCATGTCTGAGGGCCCAAGTAACTTCTCAATAATAAAGTTTAAATAATTACTTTTAAAACACAAGGATTTAGAGAAACGGTTGAAGGCATTACTTACGTAAAATTAAAATATCCTTAAATAATTCCTTTTAAGTCACAAGAATTTAGATAAACGGCTGAAGGCCTTACTTAAATGAAATTAAAATATATTTTCGGCTAAAAGCTCAAATAATATTTCAGATCAGCAAAGGAAATTATTTAAGAGAGCCCAATTTCGGCTAGAAGCCATATTAAGGAACATTTGAATTAATTCGTCGGCTGAAAGCCCAATAATATTTCAACGTAATAAAGGCAACCTTTAAAGACAAACATTTAAACAATACAACAGAAAACCACCTTAAGAAAATTTGAAATATCTTAATGGATGAAGGTCCAAACAATTATTCAAAATAATTAAAGACAAACCTTAAGATAAGCATTTACACAGTACGTCTGGAGGCCATTTTAAGAATTCAAGACAATTAAAGAGAAACCTTACAGACAGGAATTTACACATTACTGCTGAAAGCCACAAATTTTAAAACAAACGCGCCTGAAGGCCTAAATACAGAGCAAACAAGAATTTTAAATAAAACACGGCTGAAGGCCTAACCTTAAAATACTTCACATTAGATTCGGCTGAAGGCCATATACTGAACATAGAACAGATAAAATTAATAGACGGCAGAAGCCCTGGCACAGTACTTGCGACAAAAGAAAATCACAGTCACAAACAACAGAATAGTGGTGCTCAGAAGTGTTCCAAGAGTCGGCCTGGGGAGGAAGCTCTAACAACAGTTTAGGTGAGACATGCAGCCAAGCGTAGCACTAAATAATCGGGTGGCAGCATGACCTAGGGACGGCTGACGAACCAACCAACAACCTAATCAATTCCCTCTCTCGCAACCAACCGACTGGGTACTCCAGTACGCAGACAGCATTCATCTGCTCAGCGGAAATCACAGAATCTACACACAGTTCCACGTAAACACTTGCACCAAGCACTCCGACAATCCAAAACCAATCACCTTGGAACAACAAGGAGAAATGACAAGTCACACACACACATAGAGTTTCCATAAGCGGTCAGCGACCAAATACACGTCGTCCGATGAGATGACCGACCGAACGACCAACCAAGGTCGTCCCCACTCAAGTTATGAGTGTCGGCAACGGTCGGGCGAGTCTTGGCTGTCCGGAGCTCACTGCAGTTCCAACCCGACTCAACTCGAAGTCCATTCGGAACTCGGCGACACGGCGTCCCGGACACACTGGCTCGGACCCACCCATGCAGAGGGAACTCTTGCCCATCGGCGACGATATCTCTGCACGAGGAAGGAACCGACCCACATCTAGCAAGATGACCAACTGACGAGGCCCATAAAAGGTCAAAAGACCAAATACACGTCGTCCAATGAGACGACCAACCGAACGACCAACCAGCGGTCGTTCCCGCTCCAGTCTCCTTCCGGCAGACAGTTCATGTGTGTAGCCAGCAGTCGACAAGTACTGGCTGTCCGCGCCTCACTGGCGCTGCGTCCCGACTGAACTCCAGAGACACGACGACACGAAAATACTAGCGTTCTCTCCACAGATAGGACGATAGTGCACTATCGATACGCGCTGCTGCTGCCACTCACCAGCAAGCAAACCAGCAACTTAGTGACGCCAGTAAATCGAATAAGGAGGCGACAGTACTGTAAAGACAAGGTGACAAGCAATAAACCGCATGACCGCGAGCCGCGCAAGGCTCAGTTATATCCATGTCACGAGTGGCATTGTAGCAATTGCCGCTGTTCAACGTCACGACGTTCTAACCTGGACAGTGCCGTGCATGAAGCAGCAAGAAATAACATTTGGAGTCCCTTCGACTACGATACCATTAGAGACGGAGAAGATGGTCGTGTTTGGGAAGTTTGAGTTGGGAGACCGACTGTGTCGTTTTCAAACGAATCATCCCAGCATTTGCCTTAAGTGGTTGATGGAAACCACGAGAAATATAAAAGTGGATGGCTCGACCGCCTTCTTTCCCAGTGCGACCCAGTGTCTTGGCACTGCACCACCTCACTAGGTGGAGATCGGCATGAAGAAGTCAAAAGTATTAGCGGGGAATGTAAACTGAAGTCCCATCCAGAGGCAGCACAGCAACAGCGCACACGACGGCATGATCCTGTACACCACCACTGCTTGGATCTGATCTCGAATATTAAACCTTTAATACATGTCATCAACCTTCCGTGTATATTTTACTATACTATGCGCGGATCCGGTATCTTTCAAACGCTCACTCATAAAAATAATGATTGTTAGCTGTAAGGATTTTTATTCTCATTTTATGTGTGGTCTCTTACTCTTCTAACGGTACAGCCTACAGGGACGAGGAAACCTTAGGCGTGATATCTGGTTCCAGCTTTCTACAAAATCCATACGATGTACAATATCTGATCAAAAGCATCCGGACCCCCTTTTGTAAGCTGGAATTGACCACTAGATGTCACGGGAGGTGGCCCCGCCAGTATATAAGCAATGGGGAGTATTGTGTTGTCAGTCGAGGAACAGTAACAGCAAAATGGCTCGCACGAAGTGCTTAGTAACTTCGAACGTGGAATATTCTCTGTATGTCACCTTCGTAACAAATAGATCGCCGATATTTCAAGTCTTCTAAAGCTGTCGTATTGACTGCTTCTTATGCGACTGCGGAGCAGAAATGCGAAGGTACAACCGTAATAAGCGATCATCAAGAAGACCTCGTGTGCCGACAGAAAGGAGCTATAGAGAATTGTGGAGGGCGATTGTGAGAAATCACACAAAATCAGCGGAAGGAATCACTCGTGAGTTCCTCAGAGCTACGAGCGGTCTACGTAGCGCAGTGACTGTACATAACGAGTTAAAATGAACGGGGTGCATTGGTCGAGAAGCTCGTCATAAGCGACACATTTCTTAGACGGTACTAAGCGACGCTCGAGGCAGCGCAAAAGAGCGACATCACTGAACAATAAATTACTGGAAATGTATGATTTGGAGCAATTTATCAAGCTATACGCTCTGGCAATCAATGGAAGGTGAATGCCTGGAGAACGCTACCTCCATCACAAGTAGTGTCAGTAGTGAACGAAAAGGGAGGTGGGTGTATTTTGTGAGTTTATGGTGTGGTCCCCTTATTGTGCTTAAAAAGGATATGAACAAATTTTAGAGCCTCGTGTACTGCCAACACTAGAGGAACAGTTCGGTGACGATGATTATTATCTGTATCTACAGGACAATGAATCCTGTCATAAAGCAGCATCTATGAGACAATGTTTGTCGATAATAACATTCCTTAATTGGTCTGGCCTACACTGAGTCCGACCTGATCCCAACGTAACACCTTTGGGATGAGTTAGATTACTGACTTTTCTCCAGACCCCAGCGTCCAACCTTCTCTGGTTTCTGCTCTTGAGGAAGAAGGGATGCCATTTCTCCACAGATATTCAGACACCTCATTGAAAGTGTCCCCAACATACGAGGGCTATTCCGAAAGTAAGGTCCGATCGGTCACGAAATGGAAACGACTATGAAAATCCGATAAAGCTTTGCGCAGATGTGTTGGGTAGTGTCTCTAGTATAACCCCAGTTAGCATCACGTCGCTCTTCTCATTTCTGAGCTCGCAGTGAGTGCGTAAAGATGTCTAGAAAATAGTGTCTGCCGCCAAGTACGGGGGCCTGGTGAGAAATTTCCCCTGAAGCTATGCAGCTAACATTACATAACTGTCGTGCTGTTTCGTCTTCAAGACAATTCTCAGCCGCATTCTGCAGGGGCAATGAAGATGCTCCTGCATCGTTTTCAAATGGAAATGTGAGATTACCCACAATACAGCCCGTAATTGTCTCCCTCTGAGTTTCAGCTCAGGTCACATGAACCGCTGGTTATGAAGACAACATTTCGGCACAAGACAACGAGCCGTAGGCCAGCGTAGAGAATTGGCGGAGAGCACTGGCGGCTGCCTTCTATAGCGAGGGTATGGGAAAGTTGGTACAACGCTACGATACACGTCTAAGTCGGGTCGGCGACTATGGAGATAAGTAGCTGCAAGGTGTATCTAACTGTTGCAAATAAAACATTTTTGATTTTTACCGTGGTTTCCATTTCGCGACCTATCGGACCTTACTTTCGGAATAGCCCTCGTACTTCAAGCCGTAATAGACTAAGGGTGGACGCCACCTACACAGATGTCTACAGGTCCTGATGGGATTCCAATTCAGTTTTACAGAGAGTACTCTACTGCATTGGCTCCTTACTTAGCTTCAATTTATCACGAATCTCTTGCCCAACGTAAAGTCCCGAGCGACTGGAAAAAAGCGTAGGTGACGCCTGTATATCAGAAGGGTAGAAGGACGGATCCTCAAAATTACAGACCAATATCCTTAACATCGGTTTGTTGCAGGATTCTCGAACATATTCTCAGTTCGAATATAATGAATTTCCTTGAGACAGAGAAGTTGCTGTCCATGCATCAGCACGGCTTTAGAAAGCATCGCTCCTGCGAAATGCTACTCGCCCTTTTTCACATCATATCTTGCGAACCACGGATGAAGGCTATCAGACGGATGTCATATTCCTTGACTTCCGGAAAGCGTTTGACCCACTGCCCCACTGCAGACTCCTAACTAAGGTACGAGCATGTGGAATTGGTTCCCAATTATGTGAGTGGCTCGAAGACTTCTTAAGTAACCGAACCCAGTACGTTGTCCTCGATGGTGAGTGTTCATCGGAGGTGAGGGTATTATCTGGAGTGCCCCAGGGAAGTATGGTAGGTCCGCTGTTGTTTTCTATCTACATAAATGATCTTTTGGATAGGATGAATAGCAATGTGCGGCTGTTTGCTGATGATGCTGTGGTGTAGGGGAAGGTGTCGTCGTTGAGTGACTGTAGAAGGATACAAAATGACTTCGACAGGATTTGGGATTGGTGTAAGGAATGGCAGCTAACTCTAAATATAGATAAATGTAAATTAATGCAGATGAATAGGAAAAGGAATCCCGTAATTTTTGAATACTCCATTAGTAGTGTAGCGCTTGACACAGTCATGTCTATTAAATATTTGGGCGTAACATTGCAGAGCGATATGAAGTGGGACAAGCATGTAATGGAAGTTGTGGGAAAGGCGGATAGTCGTCTTCGGTTCATTGGGAGAATTTTGGGAAAATGTGGTTCATCTGTAAAGGAGACCGCTTGTAAAACACTAATACGACCTATTCTTGAGTACTGCTCGAGCGTTTGGGATCCCTATCAGGTCGGATTGAGGGAGGACATAGAAGCAATTCAGAGGCAGGCTGCTAGATTTGTTACTGGTAGGTTTGATCATCACGCAAGTGTTACGGAAATGCTTCAGGAACTCGGGTGGGAGTCTCTAGAGGAAAGGAGGCGTTCTTTTCGTGAATCGCTACTGAGGAAATTTAGAGAACCAGCATTTGAGGCTGACTGCAGTACAATTTTACTGCCTCCAACTTACATTTCGCTGAAAGACCACAAAGATAAGATAAGAGAGATTAGGGCCCGTACAGGGGCATATAGGCAGTCATTTTTCCCTCGTTCTGTTTGGGAGTGGAACAGGGAGAGAAGATGCTAGTTGTGGTACGAGGTACCCTCCGCCACGCACCGTATGGTGGATTGCGGAGTATGTATGTAGATGTAGACGTAATAGGTCATTGGATAATTTTGCTCAGATAGTGTATTTTTTAGCCTTTGAAATATTCATAAGGCTAAATTAACGCAAACCAATAAAACATCTGTGGTGTTTTGCTACATTCCATGCACGATTACGCATTAGCTCCATCTACATATTGTCCGTAATTAATGTTGGTTGCACACTGTGTAACAGAACATGTTCTTTCATACCTCATATCCTTTCAAATATTTAGGTGTCGCACTTCCTTCAGCTCCCTGCGGGCCTAACAGTTTTACAAGGGTCAGATTCCCTGGTTGAGGGGGATCGACATCAATTGCTATAATCTTTGCATCAATAAATTTCCCATATGTATACTAATTAAACGTTTTTCAGAATTCATAGAAAATCCCTGTATTATTCAATGCAACGCTAAAGTCCAGAAAACCCATCTGAAACCCTTTAAGTATTTACAGGATGTACATATGAAATTTTATATACAACAATCGCACTGTTAAATGCTACCCCTAAACAAAACATGCACCGTTGTGTACAGTTCCGGTATATTCAAAATAACAGGCCTCATAATTCAGTACCGTGTGTGAATATTCTTTCACTATGGATTCTCTGTTTGAACTTGAATAAGAAATTCCGTGACATTTACGTTCGTCTAATTGCTTAATATCCATCTGAACATGTTCATAACTTTCCATGCTTGCGCTAATGACTACAGGCACTACCACGAACTGGAGCGTGACTGTACCACCCCCCCCCCCCCCCACACTTGATCAAATTATTTTATATACGAAATAGCAGTGCTGTGTTATTAAGAAATACGACGCAATGCTGCTTAGGACACGCAGGCATGTCCAAAGAAACAGGCTCTGTAGCGACTACAGCCGGCTGGATATTTGAATGATGACAATGAAAATCTGTGTTGGACGGGGACTTGAACCCGTATTTCCCGATTTACACCAGTGGTCGCGTTAACTGCTTCGCCTATCCGTGTATGAATCACGGCCAGACACAAACTTCCATACGTCCTCATCCACAGGTTACAAGCTGCACATGTACGCTACCTATATTCCCGTCCAGGAAGGACATATTTGTTCGCAGCTGCGAATACATTTCCTATATTTCTTGACGGCTGCGGTCGCAGCAAGTCCTAAGGAACTTCTTAATAACACAGGCACATATTTCGTATTTATTTATCAATACCAGACCCTCGACGTCCCAATAAATATATCCTTCCTCGACGGGAATACACAATCAGCCAGAGCATCATGACCACTGACCTACTACACATATAAATCCGTCCAGGCGAGGAAAGACTGCTAGTCTGACACAAGCACGATGCGTGTAGTGTCAGTGAGCGTGCTGTCCGTGTACAGAATGGGAAAGGCGCGCTCTCTTTCTGAGTTTGACGGCGAGAAGACTGTGATGGCCCGGAGGCTCGGTGCGAGCATTTCGGAAACTGCACGACTTGTCGGGTGTTCGAGGAGTGCTGTGGTGAATGTCTTCAGCACGTAGTGAAATCAAATTGAAATCACGTCCAGGCGTGGTAGGGTTTTGTGGCCACCCCTCGTTACAGACCGACGCCGTCGACTGGACAGACTGGCAAAATATGACAGGCGGCGAACTGTGGTGGAACTAACAGCAGGCTTTAATGCTGGAAAGCGTACAAGTGTGTCTGAACACACAGTGCACCGAACACTCCCAACGATGGGCCTCCGCAGCCGATGACCCACGAATGTGCCACTGTTAACACTACAACATCGCCAACTACGACAGAGATGGGTCCTTTACCATCGGCACCGGCGTTGGCGCAGTGGCAGAGCGTTGCATGATCTGATTAATCCCAATTCCTTCTCCATAAAGCCGATGGGTAGGCGCGATCCCGTAGTCTTCCGTGGGAACAACTCCTTGACACTTCTACTGCAAGACGGAGACAAGCCGGCGGAGGCTCCATTAGGCTCTGGGGTACATTCGATGTGCACCCATGGGTACAATAGAGCTCGTGCAAGGCGCCATGGCGGCCAAGGGTATCGTACACTGGTTGCAGACCACGTACACGCCGTGATCATGTTTCCCGACGGCAGTAGCATTTTTCAACAATACAGTGCGTCACATTGAGGATATTCAGCCCAGTCGTTAATCGTTTGATTATTGCCATAACATTTTTCGGGACAACATTATCCCATTTTCAAGCGCTAAAAACAAGGAAACCAGATAAAATAATGCTCCTTATACCGATAGACATATAAGGATTACAGACGTCTTGAGTTATAGCCTACTTAAAAATCTTTTACGACATGAGGCCTCGTTACTACTTAAAACCAACTGCACACCTGCATTCTCAACTCAAACCGTGAAACATAAAACATCACAAGCCGGCGCATCTACCATTCTCGAGATACAGTTGCAATCTGAAAACCCTGCCTTCACATACCAACGATGATATTTACTTAAAGCCTAATGCTCAGCACCAACGATACTGCTATATGTCATAAAAGCTTTGAGAAATGCCTGTCTGGCCCTAACCTATTCTAACTTAAAACTACCTCTACGCTGAAATCTGAACGGAAATAGCATACGAAAATCCTGTCACTAGGTATATACGTTGGTGGCTGCTTCTTAAGGCATTTCTGGGCACACTTCAGCGATATCCTCCTTCAGAAGCAGCCACGAACGTATTTTACCTAGTGATACAGGAGTTTCGTATGCTGTTTCCGTTCAGATTTCAGCGTAGAGGTCGTTTTAAGGTAGAAAGGATTAGGACCAGACTGGTATTTCTCAAAGATTTTATGACAGACGGTAGGCTTTAACTAAATATCATCGTTGGCATGTGATGGCATCGGCTTTCAGTATGTAACTGTACCTCGGGAATGGTGGACGCACCGGATTGTGATGTTTTATGTTTTATGGTTTGAGTTGACAATGCTTGTGTGCAGCTTGTGTTTAAGTTGTGACGAGCCCTAATGGCATAATTTTTTTGAGGTAATTCAGGACGTCTGTAATCCTTATATGCCTGTCGGTACAAGGATGGTTGTTTTATCTGGTTTCCTTGTTTTTAGCACTTGGAAGTAGGGTAATGTTGACTCGAAATATGTTGTGGCAATACTCACGTGATTGACCACTGGGCTGAATATCCTCAGGATTGTTGAATAACAGTTGTATGATGGCTTCGGATCAGTTACTCGTATAATGCACCATGGCACAAGGTCAGGAGTGTGGTGGAGTGGTTCTAGGAACACAGTGGCCAGTTCCAGTTGATGTGCAGACACACAGCTCGACACATCTGAACCCGATTGTACACATCTGGGATGTGACTGAAAGTGGCGTCAGAGCTCATCGTCCCCTTTCCGGAATTTACGGGAATTAGGTGACTTGTGTGTGCAGATGTGATGCCAGCTCCTTCCAGCAGCAACATGTCACCTCTGCTATCCGTGCAAAGGTGAACTTACCAATTGTTAGGAAGGTGGTCATAATGCTCCAGCTGACGAACGTATATGTAGCTTATGAGTGCGCCTTGTCACACATGGACGATGACATGCGAAAGCTTGGGTCTGTCCGAGGTTCTTGCGCGGTTAGCTGAAGCGGTTAAGGCGACTGCTCGCGTAAAGCGGGATAATTAGGTTCTTGTCCTGGTCTGGCAAAAATTTTCACTGTCGACATTCCAATACATACTCTATGTTGGTTCATATTGACACTTGCGAATACATGTCCCGTAAACTAGTTATTGGTGTTGCCTGGTGAACAGTCAGCTTTGTCGAGTAGTAACATCCTCGCAGTAAGTCTGCTTACCTTACATAACGTTAATGTCAGTCGTTACCTAAGATAACTAGACTCTTTAAGTAACAGTACTGGCACAACTCTGTGGGAATTTATTGGCAGTCTAACGTGATGATCTTCTTTCAAACGAAACCGATAGTGATATAACAAATTTATATCAGTACAGCTGTGTTGGTTTGTTATTAATATTAACAAGAGTCAGTTTTGGAGTTCAGGACGATCAAGATTACATCTTCATTTACGTTTTCCGTGGTTGCGACAGATTACTTCAGTCAAATGCCGGGAGGGACCCTACTACAGGGCAACGGCCGACTTAATGTACCAACTTTGTCAAATATAACCTGTATATGTGAAAATGTTAGTTTTATTATTCGTGAAATACACTCCTGGAAATTGAAATAAGAACGCCGTGAATTCATTGTCCCGGGAAGGGGAAACTTTATTGACACATTCCTGGGGTCAGATACATTGAAACGTCCCCTTTGAACAAATTATGCAAGACTGTCCTTAACCTGATACACAATATTTTTTAGCGCAACGCAATCTGACTTTCAAAGATCTCTACAAAAGAACAGCCCTGACTAACATTAAACTATACCTTTCACAAATCACTAAATCACTTACCTCACAATAATCTTCGTTTCTCCCACTACTGCAATACAGCAAGCGCCACTACTGCCAGCTAAATAAAAGATTCAAACTATGGAAGGCACTAACTACTGATAGGGATAGTTAGCAAATGAAAGATATTAATAGAGAACAAACAATGTATTTACCTTGATATCATCATATATAAATATAGCAGTTCATGACAAATTTCAAAACTTCGCCATCTCTCTGCCCACATCCACCACTGCTGGCGGCTCACCTCCAACTGTGCAACGCTACGCGCTGTTCACAGCCAGCTGCCTAACACTACAATGGCGAGTATTACAACAATGAAAAGCAGCCACAGACTGCACACAGCACAGCCAGTGATTTTCATACAGAGGTGGCGTTACCAATAAAAAAACCTAAACAGCCTACTTACATAGCCCCCATGCTCCCCACAAAAAATTTTACAAATTGGGTTGGGCAGTGGGCAATACATATTTGTTAAAATTTTTCATAATCGTAATTACAATAACA
Organism: Schistocerca nitens; assembly: GCF_023898315.1. Lineage (NCBI taxonomy): Eukaryota > Metazoa > Arthropoda > Insecta > Orthoptera > Acrididae > Schistocerca > Schistocerca nitens. The sequence continues at coordinate 613,479,925 of NC_064617.1, forward strand.
AAGAAATCAAATGCACACACTTATTGATGCAATGTTGGTCAAAAGCTAAACTTTCTCACAGTCCATAAAGACAGTCCTAATCGTTCATCGTAAAACTGCCGTTTCTTTTCTCAAAGTCTGAGCAGTAAAAGACAATGCACACAGACGTAGTGGATTTCCATGCAGTCTTGAAGAAGTAGTGTTGTCCTTCCAACAGAAAGACAGTGCTGACTCTTGACATGCAGACAGGTAATGGGCCACAACAGAGCAAACCCACAGCGGAGTCAGTCGAAGTTTTGAAGAGTATTGGTGGGTAGGTCATCACAGAGCAGACCCACTGTAGTCCTGGTAGAGATTACGGTATTGGTGGGCCACCAGAGGTGCAGACCCAATGCAGTCCTTGTAGAAATAATGGTATTGATGGATCATCAAAGACGTAGACCCACTGTAGTCCTTGTAGAGATGGCCAGCAGCCATCTGTTGTGACTATGCAGGTGCACAATCACCATTGAAGAGTCTTGCGGATAATAGAGCAAGTCCATAACCACCACTTGCGCACTCACAAAGTTTTTGGAATTGTCCATAGAACCAGCAATGCTGTTATCCAGTCCCTTGCTGAATTATTAACACACGTGCAAACACTATCAGTCCCTACTTCTCACATATTGTCCATATACTATGACCAACAGAAACGTGTGCAGTGAGATGTAACTTACAAGTTAATAATATGATGAACTGGTGACAAGTACAATTTTATAACATAAGAATACAATAACAAAGGTACAAAACACATCATTCAAGAACATAACAATACAGATAACATTTGTAGTACAGGTTTTACAATAGAATAGAAATAAACATATACATCAGTGTTACAAAAATTATGACATGAGTACATACATAAAAGATCAGAATAGCTTTTGAAACATCAACTTTACACATGAGCTTTAAAACAGAACAGAATAAATAATATCTAAGCATATTTACAAGTTAAATAACATATTATTAATACCAATTATATTTGATGATAACAGTATTTCTCATCATAGTGAATAGTATTAGAAAAAAAATTCTATGAAACTACACAGAGACAGGAAGAAAACAAATACACAAGGGTACACAAACTCATAGGGGGATAACACACTGAAAAGGACAGGGTTTGTTTTCAGTGTAACTTTTGGTACTGCAGTATTTTGCGAACAAAACCTTTTTTGTTCTTGGAGATCTCCCTTCGTTCATCATTATTCCCAAAAAGTCCTATCTGTACCTCTTTTCTGTATTCTATTCATATTTCTTTCAAAATAATTATTTCTCAGTGCACAATACTCATTTTTGCCAAATCTGTTTCATATAACCTCCAAAGTATTCTTTCCCTATTCTCCATAGTTCATTTTTGCCAAATCTGTTTCATATAAACTTCCAAAGCATTCTTTCCCTATTCTCCATAGTTAGGTTCTTATATAGACTACCCCCTCTTAAGGTAACTTAAATCTACTGAGCTCAGATATTAAACTAAGGGACGAGGCAATGCAGCAGAACAAATCAAGTAACACAAACATCAGTGACAAAAATTTCAAGCTGGCAAAGCAAGCTACAGTAAATCTAAATTACCAAGCAATTCAACATTACAACTAATATGAGGCAATGCGCAGCAAACAAGAAAAATAAATCAGTAGTAAAACTAGCTTAACAGAGTAATACAAAGTCAAATTCAATAACATTATGCCTGGCAAACAGCAGCAGAAAATTAAATAACTTCTACCTAAACATGACATAGCTAAAGCAGAAAAAATAATACACTAAAGATAACAATGCAGATAAGGGAAATGTATATTCACATCTTAATATCTATGTCATTAAAGTGGTGCACCACAAGAAGTTATTCTACCAAAAAAATTACCCAGTAGTTGAAAAGAAAATTCCGTATGCAATTCCTGTAAAGGGAAATATCTTTTAATGCTCTTTCGTTTTTTTGAATAGATCATAAAATTATTTACTGGATCTGTAGGCATAAAATATTTATATTAGTACATCTATTAAATTTTATTTTAACCAATGCTGCAGTGCAGCTAGAAACTAGATATTAAACAAAATGAGTTAATAAATACATAAAGCAAGCCATATGGCATTTCTCTCAACTAGCACGACAATAGCCGTCAAATGTATCTCATCGTTTCATTAGGCATTTTAGTAAATATCATAAATTAAGAACTTTACAGTGTAATCATGTTTTCAAGTTTGCGCGTGTCATATTTACGAGAATGTCAATAGCGAGGATAATGGCCTCCCTTTTTTTTTCTACCTGTGCCGCTGGAAGGCACACGCTAATGGCTTTTTTTCTCGGGCGGCTGTCGCCCATCTGGGTGCCCACGACGCACTACGTGCAGGTGGTCACTTAACTTTCTTACCGAAATATTTACGACACCAGTTTCCGCTACAGTGACAGTCTCATATAAAAATTCCACAGTTCGAGAATTTGCGTTGCAAATCTGTAGAAACAAAATCCTATAAATATAACAGCGTCCAAAAAATTTTCGCCAGCATTGTGATACATTCACACATATATACACATTTCGTAACTCTTAAAGTACGATTCTTGGTTTCCAACAACCTTTTCCACAAGTCAGAGTCCCTAATCACTTTACATTACCCCTTACCTTATTACACATATACATATTCGTCGACACGTCAATCTTGCGACGACACTTCACTATTTCATCGTAATAAATACATAGCATAATCAAATTCCCCATATAGCATCAAACTGTTCATCATAAACATACCTCAACAGCATAATACACATCGTCGTCGTAATAATATCATAACATCTCAGTCAGTTCTCAAAATCGTCGTAGCTTCCTCCAATAATTTCAAAACCTAAGAAAAATTCTCTGCTCATTTCAATAGTGTCATCTACCTCAAACGTACTTTAAAAATCATGATCCCATACCAAATACATCATTCAAAGCTCTCATAGTATCACAATGGTTCCAAAAAAATATGAACAGTTCACAAAGTACTGACAAAATGCAATTTCATACATGTGAAGTTATTCAACTGTGTAATTACGTAAACATCTGTCACTAATGTAGTAAAAAAAATGTTTATCTCTCAGTTACATGATCAGATAGCTGTGTAATTTGTGTGTTAGAGAAATATGGTACCGATGTGTAAAGTTGTATAAGCAAATACCATATTAGCTAGGGTTCCTTGTGGTTGCCACACACATGGTACACAAAGTAAGCGTGTACCCCCCTGAGGATTAATGTAATTATACCCTCAGGTGTTATAGATTATTGCAATGGAATGAAATGTATCACAGAAAACCTTCTTTGCAATTCAAAAATCTTGAAAAATAAATGGCTTAAGTACAAAATTAATCTCTCAAATGCGTGTCCTGTAGCGCTAAATGTGCGTCTTGCTGTAAGATAATTCTGTGGAAGTGTCGTAGTTATCGTCCTCCGAAAGCTAAGTTCTGCAGAAGTCAATGTACTTACCTCATGATACACAAAAGTGAAATGCTTTGCGTATAGATATCTTAGTTATTACGCTTATTGCTGTGATGAGGAAAGTACTGTGCTGTAACGTATTGTTGTGCCACGAAAAAGGCTGTCTCATTGTTGCTATACCACAAAAGTTACTACTAAAACATGTTTTTCTTTCCAGAAGAATTCAGAAAACTGCGCAGATATAAAACACATACACCGCAAAAGCAACATTGTAAATTGTCACTCATTAGTAGCGTCGTGATAAAAATCGTGTAGCTGTCACATAAACTAACCTCTGTGTCATCTGGTATCTCTCAGAAAGCACTTTAAATTCAGAATGTATTTTCAAATAAACTAAAATGTTGCATTAAAATCTCATTAGCAGTACTGGTAAACGTTCTAAGTACGTGAGCCTTATAGTCGTTACGTAATCGTGCAACAAACAAGCAAGAATGCACACACACAATAACACTGTGTCGTCTGTTCACAATAACAATGCACTCGTAATTTCTGTTTAAATAAGTTCTCTTGGTTCTTGACTGGATATTTAACTTCAAACATTGTTGCATGTTAACAGTTTCTTAAGTCTGACAAAGCTTACTAGTAATGTAAAGTGAAAATTTATATGGCAAAGACAAAGTTAAAAAGCAGATTATCTTTCTATAAACGGTTTTACATGTGAAATGTGGTGTAAACCTTTACTCTTCATAGTACTCAGAGTTTGAACTTGAATGCAATTATCGTGCGGTATACGTCGGTAAAGAATACTGGAATTTTTCTCAAGGTTAGCGTCTATGTTATATTTCCCTGAGCCAGCTGGCGCACGCGGCTGCCTGCTGTGCGGGTCATTGTCTGTCTCTTTGTTGGCGCGCGTCGTTAATGGGATTCGGAGACCGAACTTCTACAAATTCGCCTTGCCGAGAAGGCCCAGCTCTGTTATAATCCCGCCAGTTCTGATGAAATTCAGGTCTGTCGTTACGTCGGTAGTTTACATAGTTTCTTGTTTGTCGGTCATGTGATGGAGAATTTCTCCCGGAATCGTAACTGCGCGCCAAACTGTTGCGCCTGAAGTTATTCTGCCTTTTTTTTTTTTTTTTTAACAGCTTATAGTCAAAATCATCATGTCGGCAAGTCGCATGTCGGTCATTGTTACGTCGTTTCGGCGGTTCCATCTCAAAATTCGGTGTACCTTGCCAATTTCTTTCATAATTTCCGAAGTGACCTGTGTTGTTATTTTGTGTCTGTTCCGTATTTCTATGTCCCTCTTCCCGTACTGGAGCGCGAGTGTCCTCTGAAATACGTAATTCTTGTATTACTTGCGTCAACTGATCTTGTACTTCCCGGATTTCTCTTTTGTACTGTATATTGATTTGATTTTGATTTTGTATGAATTTTCTAATTTCTTCATACTCTTCAGTGTCAGTGAAGGCTACGGGTCTTGTGTCATCCAGATCATCATCTACCTTTGTAGATAAGTTAGTGACCTGATCCGAAAGTTCGGCTACTTTCTCCGATAGTGAATACATTTCCTCAGTGTGTTTTTCTGAACCAAGTTTCAGAGTGTCCATTTGTGTTGAAATCGAATCTACTGTGTCCTTCAAGTTTTCCTGAGTTTTTGAAAGTTGCGTAACCGAATCGGTAGATGCAACTGAGTCAATTTTAGCCCACAAGGTCTCATGATTTCCATGAACAATGGTTTGCAGGTCTTTTATGGCTGCTTCGTGATTCTGTAGTGCATTTTCATGACGCGAAAAAATAGGTTGATAATGCTCACAAATTTGTGTTTGTACGTCATTACAGGCTTTTTGACATTTCGATTCAATGTTATGTAACTCAGTAGTTAAATCTTCACGTGTTTGTTCAAGAGTTTGTTCCAATGAGTCTAACTTTTTAAGATTTTGTTCCACTGTGTATAACTTTTGAAGCTGTTGCTGTGTTTGTCTCTGATTTTGTTCCATTGTGTCTAACTGTCGCTATGTTTGTCTCTGGTGTTTTTCCATTGTGTCTAACTTTTGAAGCTTTTGCTGTGTTTGTCTCTGATTTTGTTCCATTTGCTGCATTAATTGCAATAATAATGTGTTAGTGTCTGGAATCGGTTCCTCTATGCTTTTCGGCACTGAATTTGCACCGGCAACATTTACATTTTGACAAGCAGAAAATGTGTCTTGACTTATTTGAGAAAACGGTGAGGATCCAAAACCTGAATCTACAGTATTTGAGAGATCGTGTCGTGCCATTTCGGATTCCTGACCCGAGCTATTGCCGACCGATCGATCGATAATGCTTCCCTGCTCACCAATTGTTTCACTGCCTACGCCATTGTTTGCAGCCCACTCCATTTCCCTATGCACAGTTACCAAATTACTACTTTGAACGTCTATTAATTCATTACACAGTGGTGCTGGCAAGCTACGCTCGTCGTCACTATTATTTCTCAGTTTGCTTTGGAGCCTAGTGTTACGTTTTTCACACGCCATTATTGTCACAGTGTTTCACACGACAACACAGAAAAACACAATTTGAAGAGCAAAAATAGGGGAACACATTAACATAGCACTGAAAATAATATCTAGTTAATTGCAGCTGCGAAATACTTGGTGCAAATCTACATGCATACCACAACTGTTCTACTGTACAAAAATGAAAGACTGCAACTACAAAGGACATTCTCTCTACAATTACGCGCTAGCAATAAACAAAATCTACACTAATTACACAAACTACAAGAAAAAAATCAGAAGATTCCAGTGAGGTATTCTAGGTTAAGGGTCGACATATGAAACGTCCCCTTTGAACAAATTATGCAAGACTGTCCTTAACCTGATACACAATATTTTTTAACGCAACGCAATCTTACTTTCAAAGATCTCTACAAAAGAACAGCCCTGACTAACATTAAACTATACCTTTCACAAATCACTAAATCACTTACCTCACAATAATCTTCGTTTCTCCCACTACTGCAATACAGCAAGCGCCACTACTGCCAGCTAAATAAAAGATTCAAACTATGGAAGGCACTAACTACTGATAGGGATAGTTAGCAAATGAAAGATATTAATAGAGAACAAACAATGTATTTACCTTGATATCATCATATATAAATATAGCAGTTCATGACAAATTTCAAAACTTCGCCATCTCTCTGCCCACATCCACCACTGCTGGCGGCTCACCTCCAACTGTGCAACGCTACGCGCTGTTCACAGCCAGCTGCCTAACACTACAATGGCGAGTATTACAACAATGAAAAGCAGCCACAGACTGCACACAGCACAGCCAGTGATTTTCATACAGAGGTGGCGTTACCAATAAAAAAACCTAAACAGCCTACTTACAACATCACATGATCACACTGACAGAACCACAGGCACATAGACACAGGCAACAGAGCATGCACAATGTCGGCACTAGTACAGTGTATATACATCTTTCGCAGCAATGCAGGCTGCTATTCTCCCATGGAGACGATCGTAGAGATGCTGGATGTAGTCCTGTGGAACGGCTTGCCATGCCATTTCCACCTGGCGCCTCAGTTGGACCAGCGTTCGTGCTGGACGTGCAGACCGCGTGAGACGACGCTTCATCCAGTCCCAAACATGCTCAATGGGGGACAGATCCGGAGATCTTGCTGGCCAGGGTAGTTGACTTACACCTTCTAGAGCACGTTGGGTGGCACGGGATACATGCGGACGTGCACTGTCCTGTTGGAACAGCAAGTTCCCTTGCCGGTCTAGGAATGGTAGAACGATGGGTTTGATGACGGTTTGGATGTACCGTGCACTATTCAGTGTCCCCTCGACGATCACCAGTGGTGTACGGCCAGTGTAGGAGATCGCTCCCCACACCATGATGCCGGGTGTTGGCCCTGTGTGCCTCGGTCGTATGCAGTCCTGATTGTGGCGCTCACCTGCACGGCGCCAAACACGCATACGACCATCATTGGCACCAAGGCAGAAGCGACTCTCATCGCTGAAGACGACACGTCTCCATTCGTCCCTCCATTCACGCCTGTCGCGACACCACTGGAGGCGGGCTGCACGATGTTGGGGCGTGAGCGGAAGACGGCCTAACGGTGTGCGGGACCGTAGCCCAGCTTCATGGAGACGGTTGCGAATGGTCCTCGCCGATACCCCAGGAGCAACAGTGTCCCTAATTTGCTGGGAAGTGGCGGTGCGGTCCCCTACGGCACTGCGTAGGATCCTACGGTCTTGGCGTGCATCCGTGCGTCGCTGCGGTCCGGTCCCAGGTCGACGGGCACGTGCACCTTCCGCCGACCACTGGCGACAACATCGATGTACTGTGGAGACCTCACGCCCCACGTGTTGAGCAATTCGGCGGTACGTCCACCCGGCCTCCCGCATGCCCACTATACGCCCTCGCTCAAAGTCCGTCAACTGCACATACGGTTCACGTCCACGCTGTCGCGGCATGCTACCAGTGTTAAAGACTGCGATGGAGCTCCGTATGCCACGGCAAACTGGCTGACACTGACGGCGGCGGTGCACAAATGCTACGCAGCTAGCGCCATTCGACGGCCAACACCGCGGTTCCTGGTGTGTCCGCTGTGCCGTGCGTGTGATCATTGCTTGTACAGCCCTCTCGCAGTGTCCGGAGCAAGTATGGTGGGTCTGACACAACGGTGTCAATGTGTTATTTTTTCCAAAAAAATGGCTCTGAGCACTATGGGACTCAACTGCTGAGGTCATTAGTCCCCTAGAACTTAGAACTAGTTAAACCTAACTAACCTAAGGACATCACAAACATCCATGCCCGAGGCAGGATTCGAACCTGCGACCGTAGCGGTCTTGCGGTTCCAGACTGCAGCGCCTTTAACCGCACGGCCACTTTGGCCGGCGTTATTTTTTCCATTTCCAGGAGTGTATAATGCCGTGCCATATCCTATATTCTCGTAAACGTGGTTCACGGATTAATAGAACTGCTACTTCTACTACTACTACTTCATGATACCTGCTGCCTTTTGTCTAGAGACCTTTTTAAAAAATATTTTTCTGATATTTTGCTAGCACTAGTAGCTGGCATTGTCAAACACTGGCCGTGCATTGCTGGTGGCGGAAAGTGAATCTTTGACAGCGGCTGCCACTTCTGCTGGCGAAACGTCAGAAAAATCATTAAAAAGCGTCGTTCGAAGATACCGAGACAAAAGACAGGAGACAGTAGATAAACAAGTGGCCATGAAAGTAACAACTTTGTGTTAGCCAACATAATACTAATGTACCTCCCAAATAAAGTTTTTCTTAATCACCGCACATACAGTAATTAACATGAAGAAAGGGAAGAATATGTGGAAAATTCAAATCTCAATAATTACAAACACATTAGTTCAATACTATCAGGTACATGTACTGCATTCTTTATAAATGGACAGGAGGGGTAAGAGGAAAAATGAGAAAGCAGCTTTCGGTGAAAACTAAAAATAACGATGAACTGCATTAGTTCGGCCAAAAATGGTATATAGCTGTCATCAAATAGTCTAAAACAAACCAACACGGCTGTTCGATGTTTTCAACTCATACTATTCCCACAGTATGAAATTTTGCCTTCCTTCACCACATCATGGAACAAGTTTCAATATGATCTAACTGCCTCTATTTTCTTCCATTCGAGGTAATTTAATATTCGTGTATCTTTTTGTTAATTTTAGTCGGATTTTCATTGCTTCGTACCTCTGAAACCATTTGAAGCTCACTGACTTCAACGGTCAGGTGCAGGTCCAGGGTTGGAATCTAAGGGAGAGTATCGCTTGCTGTTACTGACTCCTCTCACCCACTCCCTTTCCCTTCCCTCGCAAAATATAACTTCCTGTACACCCCATTTTTAATGTTCCACCACCACAACAACAACAACTGCTGAAGCTTCATTACGCAACTTCTAAAATATTTCATTTACAGAATAAAAAGCCAACTCAAAATAAAGTACAAACACGCATAATATACTGCATGCAGACTCAAAAATATTTTTAAATCATATTGCATAAGGCTAAACAATGTCACATATACTCGAGTGCGTAGTGTCGATGCTTCACGCTGGGGTTTCGGTGTTGCCTACCGCTTCTTTCACCTCTGTGATGACTTCTCCAGCTGACAAATATTACGTTCAGCAGTGATTCGTAGTTCACCTTAAACTCTAGACACCAATAATTGGCTAGGTAAGTCACTTCTTAGATACGAGGGAGGCAAGGAGAACAATGCGTAATGAAGCACTACAGTGTTCAGCTGCGAGCTGATAGACGCCTTAATTTACTTATGAGCGTGAAGAATGCCATTAGAGCAAGCTTTATTTTGGTTATTCCGTCGAATGTACATGGGATTGTGTCATGATCAAATGATAACTTATCTATTGACAGGGATCCCATTTGGTTCAGAGTTACGCAACCATACAGGTGAAGATTAACGTGTTGGGAATATTCTGTATCATCTTGTTGGCATATGTTTTTCTGAGAAATGTAACCTCACGCTAAATGTTTTGTTCTCTTTTTCCTGTATTTCACTATTTGTTCACGTCTTCTGCTTAACAGGAATGTAGCGGCACCAGGAGCAAATCAGATCAGGCGTATCCATGAATATCATGCATTTCACCACGAGTACATATAATAAATTTGTAGCATGCCCCCACTCTGTAGTGGACGTGTCATAATAGTCCGACGGAAACACCTGTTAGCGCGGTAATATCAACTTACACTACATTCTTTACTCTTAAAAAGCATCCCTGAGGGATTCCAGACCATTACGATATACGAAATAAATAAATCAAAGATAGCATAAAGCAAAATTGAATAACTATTTTGGTACCAAAGATAATACTGCGCAGACCGATAATGATTTATCACAAATAAAGATGACATATTTGGCAAAACAGAAACGAAAGAGAATGCTAACGGAAAAGTAAAACGAAAATATAGAAAGGGCTATCATAATTCACGAAGGTTGTTTTCACGTAATGGACTTTGTGAAAATAAAGGCACCTCTGTAAATTACGAGACAAAAAAATTAATGAGATATCACTTTTCATGTTTGTAGAAGAGCACACACAGATATATGTGTCCCAAATAGAAAAAAAACTAATTGTAATAGCGATCTGAAACCGTACAAGCGTGTAAGGGAACAAAAAAATCAAACAAGTTAATGAGTTTCTCAGTTTCCCTTTGGCGTGTAAATATAAAATTCACAAAAAGTCCCAAGGCTACAGGCACATTCCATAAGCTATTGAAAACGTAGGTGTCAGTGTGAGCGATATAAATGTTGGACCATACGAACAGTGAATTATTATTATTGTTACACGTCGGCTTGGGTGCATATCCATAATCTAGCGTACTAAAATATCTAGTGCGAATTAATGCCGTTACAAGTAGTAAAAGACGAATAATTCAACAAGGAAACACGCACACACATGTGAGAATAGAAAAATCATATGTACCAGCAATTCCAAACCGTCCTGTAAAACCGGAAAAGTTCAATAGGAAAAAGTAAAATATTACAAGTGGCAAATGAGGCTGGTAGATCATTACACTAAAACAGGACAAGCTAGCCTCTCTGCAACTCACTGAAACCTCTAAACTTAGGATGGAGTCTAGAAACTACCCAACTCATTGTATCATCAGCTAAAATAGAGGGCAGGTGCCACTTGAAATTTGCTCCTGTCCTCTTGCCACTACATGAAACGTGCAAACAGAAATACCTGAAGGGTATTGAGGGAGTCAGAGCACATGAGAAACATTTTGTTGTGGTGAGGCGTTTTCTGATCCAGTGCCTACAGGATAGCTTGCTGTTTCAAATCACATACTAATATTCACTAGGAAGGCGCATCCTGAAGACATTTCGGGGAAAATGACTGAACAGTCAAAGGCTATTCAAATACACTGAAGAGCCAAAGAAACTGGTACAACTGCCTAATATCGTGTAGGGCCCCCGCGAACACGCAGAAGTGTCACCACATGACGTGACATGGACTCGACTGATGTCTGAAGTAGTGCTGAAGGGAACTGACACCATGAATCCTGCAGGCCTGTCCATTAATCCGTAAGAGTACGAGAGGGTGAAGATCTCGCCTGAACAGCACGTTACAAGGCACCCAAGATATGCTTAATAATGTTCATGTCTGGGGAGTTTGGTGGCCAGCGGAAGTGCAATTCTGGACGTGTTGGGTGTCGCATTGTCCTGCTCGTATGTCTCACGTCCATCGGAATCCACAATGGACACGAATGGTTGCAAGTGATCAGGCAGGATGCTTACGTACGTATCACCTGTCAAAGTCGTATTTAGACGTATCACGGGTTCCACATCAATACAGCACACGCCCCACACAATTACAGAGCCTCCACCAACTTGAACAGTCCCCTGCTGACATGCAGTGTCCCTGGATTCATGAGGTTGTCTCCATACCCGTATATGTCCATCCGCACGATACAATTTGAAACGAGATTCGTCCGCCCAGGCAAGATGTTTCCAGTCATCAACAGTCCAATGCCAGTGTTGACTGGCCCACGCGAGGCGTAAGCCCTTTGTCTTGTGGTCATCAAGGGTACATGAGTGGGCCTTCGGGTCCGAAAGCCCATATCGATGATGTTTCGTTGAAAGGTTCACACGCTGACGCCTGTTGGTGGCCCAGCACTGAAATCTGCAGCAATTTTTCGGAAGGGTTTCACTTCTGTCACGTCGAACGATTCCCTTCAGTCGTCGTTGGTCCCGTTCTTGCAGGATCTTTTTCAGGCCGCAGCGATGTCGGAGATTTGATGTTTTACCGGATTCCTGATATTCATGGTACACTCGTGAAATGGTCGTACGGAAGAATCCCCACTTCATCGGTACCTCGGAGATGCTGTGTACCATCGCTCGAGCGCCGACTATAACACCACGTTCAAACTCAATTATATGTTAATAACCTGCCACTGTAGAAGCAGTAACGATCTAACAATTGCGCCAGACACTTGTTGCGCCAGACACTTGTCGTCTTATATAGGCGTTCCCGACTTCACTGCCGTATTCTACCTGTTTACATATCTCTGTATTTGAATACGTATGCCTATACCAGTTTCTTTGGCGCGTCAGTGTAAATGACATTTATGGCTGATAAAACAGACGCAATGTGTTTTAAAATAATTTGTAAGCAGTTTTAGCCATTCGAGCTGTGATACCCTCATTATAAGTCAATCTTTCAAGCTTTGTTGATAAACTCCATAACTCCTTTTTCGCCTAAAGTTACGTAATTTCAAACATAATATCTTGCGACGGTTCATTAACGACAAAGTTTAGCAGCATGAAATTCATAGGTTTTCGCTTTTTGTAGTGAATAATTATTCGCTCTGCTATTGTACAACAGTATGAACATTAATTCCATCGGTAAGATCCTATTAGTGCGTAGTTTGATTCGGTTCCCACTGTAATAAAGAGCAACTACTGTGTGTAAACGTACGTGGAATAGAAAGAAAGGGTAGTTATATCCTGATTCGTTTCGAGGTTTGAGAAGCTATGATGGGAATAACAAGTTCACGCAAGCCACAATTATATTAATGATAAACCTGTTCAGTCAACTGTTTGTGAAATTAATTCTATGTGTTTCACTTCTTAAGATAATTTTAGGTAAGGTAACTGCATTAATTCAGTTGTGTTAGATAGGCCAATGTTTTGACTTAGGGCGCCGCGGAAAAGTACTGGTGTTTTAAGGATGCAGGGAACCAAAGAGACTTAGAAACCTTTTGTGTATATTACGTTAAAATCGTTGCACCAATGACAAAGTACGAAGAAGCTTACAAATTAAATTTGAAGCTGTTTCCCCCAACCTCTAAATTTTTCAGTTCTAAAATAATGGTAGAAATCTAACCAAACACTGAATTAAAACGTTGAAGGGAATCACGTTCACCGCTGAAAGATATTCCTTCGTTCGTTTTTGTCGGTTAATGACAAGCAGTTTTATTGGATGACGACCATTCCTATGATGTGGTGGTGTCTGTGCCGTGGAGTAGACTCTTAATGTTGTGCGGTGACTCACTGACCTCAGTAACCAGATAGATACGGATAGTGTTAAAGACCCAGGAGGTTTTCTCAAAAATCATCATAAAGCACCACGGCCGACACGGTTAGACTTGCAGACTCTTACACCACGCACCAGTAATCAAGCCGAGACCTCACAAAGGCTCTATAAAACTCGTTCCGTCGGCTCCCTGTCAAATAAGACTGTTGTATTTTAAAGTTATTTCATTTTTATAAATTTTTCGACACAGTGGCACGAGAATTTTACAAGCAGTTACTGATTTCAGCCAGCCACAGATCGTCTTCAGACAGTCATTAGATAAAAGGAGGATACAAAAAAAAAAAATCGTCGTACGATCTGGTCCGAAAGTCCTGTCCCCCCCCCCCCCCATCTTTTCTAGCCACGACGTGCATTTATTTATTTATTTCGAACATGTCATAGCAGATGTGTGACAAAAGTTGATGCTTTACGTCCCAGCTCGTTTAGTGATCCAGAACATCTATATGGGCACCATCACTGTTGCGTCACAAAATGATGCTTCGCCAGGTCCTGTGTGAAATTTTCCGGAGCCCAGCCAAAGCGATTTCCTTGAATGCCTTCCTAACACCTTGCCTTCGTTTCGTCAGTTGTCTGACATCGCTGTTTCGCAAAATGCTGCTTAATTATTCCCCACAAGGAATTGTCGCATGATGTCAGATCTAGACTCCTCGGGGGCCGCTCGATAAGCACTGGCAGATACACTGATCCTCTCCCTGTCCACCAGTGGGACAACCGTTCATTCAAGAAATCAAAACACGGAGAGCGTAGTGGGCAGGAGCCAACTGTCACCAAGAATGTCCAGATCTGGAGCTATGGAATAAACTATTCAAGCAACATTTGCAAGTTGGAATGTTGGTTCACCTCACCGCCAAAGAAATACGGGCCTATGAGGTACCTACTGCACATTAGTTACCCCTATTCCGACAAGATCGATAAATTGTAGATTCATCTGAGGAGAAAACGTTGCCCCGCTGTGCGAGCGTCACAAGCACATCGAGTAATCTTGGTCAAGCTTTATGTCTTCAACGCACGTCCTCACCACTCAACTCATTTACGAATGCTGGCCTCAGAGATTTTATTCCAGATCTATCTTCATGTGTGTCAGCATTGTCGTTTTCGGAATTCCAAGTTGAGCACATCTTTTCCGCGATGATTTTTGAGAGATCAGATCATAGAATCCACCACTGCTGCACTTTTTTTTGTCATGTTGACGGTCGACCTGTCCTCTTTCCATCCAAAATGGATTCGATCCTGAAGAGTTTCTGTTTCCATAGCAGGATCGTTCGATTTGGCGCAGTTTCTTTGTGCGCAAAATCCCGTTGCACACATCTTAGAGTTTTCCCGGTGTGTTCACGTTCATGAGTCCATGCACTTGCCAGAACACGTTCTTCCACGCTATAGGTACTTGTGTCCTCCATGTGAATAGGAAGAAATGACATATGAAGCGTAAATGTACATCGTGATTTAGAAAGGAAGGTAGTGGCGGGACATTCTGACCGTACTGTATAATCTGTAAAATCTGGCAAGCAGTTATATAGAAACTGATAAAAGGGAAAGTAATCGTATGTTAAGACACGTGCGCAAGCGATATCCGTTGTTTTGTCAACAACACGGAAGACAACACAACATAGAGACCGAGGTTTTATACGCGGCATGAAATCATTGTTTATATTTGTGAAAGGAATGTGTAATTCGGTGTGATTTATAGGTAGGTACAAGCATTAGAGTAGTGTGCTATGATTTTTAACAGTTTTTAAAAAACTTAAAAATTTTAAAAGTGCTTTTTAACTTTGAGCAAAGCATGGTGTCCTAGTCGAAAAAATATAAAAGTAAAGGAACATAAGTCAATCACTTCATCTTTAAGACAGTATGAAACTTAAAAGTATTTAGTCCTTTCAGTGAACGTGCTTTCATGTCCGTAATGTGTGACAACAACGTAAGCTAAAAACCAAATAAGAACCCTAGTACCCTCGCTATTTCTTCAAAACAGAGAACATTTTTCCCTGGCTTCAGTGCAAGAAAGTTATCAATCGAACGTGAACCGTTATAAGGGACACACACAGACTGCAGTTGCAAAATTAAATCTAATGCTGAAAGAAGAAACTAATTAAGACATTCCCGACGGCACTGTAGTAAGATTTGCTTCTTAATGTGGTCGAGTCGATACTACAAACACACACAAAATCTTAGATCACTTCATTAAAATTTGAACACTATAAAATAGTTCAGTTGAAAACAAACCAGAAGAATGTCACTTACGTATCTGTTACTGTCACTGTGCTCTATAACTTATCGTTTGATATAATACAGATCGGAAATCGTATCTCAGTGTGCAATTGACTATATACTTCAATACAGTTCTAAATTGTAATACAACTCGCACTGCTGGGTCTAAATAAGATGATGCTTTCGTCATAAGAGATGACTACAGACTGGGCTGAGCGGCACTGCACTTTCACGTGAGTACTCTTTCGACAACGGCGGCGTTTGGAAACTCTTGAGGAAATGTCTACACCGACGTCTCTCATTCGTTGCTACCTCATGTAAAAATGGTTCAAATGGCTCTGTGCACTATGGGACTCAACTTCTGAGGTCATCAGTCCCCTATAACTTAGAACTACTTAAACCTAACTAACCTAAGGACATCACACACATCCATTCCCGAGGCAGGATTCGAACCTGCGACCTTAGCGGTCTCGCGGTTCCAGACTTTAGCGCCTAGAACCGGACGGCCAGCAACCTCATGTAGTAAGTGTCTTTACTTGTGGTTCCGTCGTGAGGTGTCAACTTTGTCATGGGACCTCGTTCTTTGGACCCTCATCTCCGCCCATTTCCCCATCTCTCTAACTCTCAGCTGCAACCGATGAGTTGCTGTTTCAAAATTGGAGGAGGAACAAAAGACGAAAAAGTAGTCCACAGATAACTAACACCAGACTGCACTGCTTACTGTCGATGTTATACTATTAATAAGTATGACAAAGACAGTCCCATTTCAAACACTACCTTGAGGGACGCCGTTGTCTTCTTGAAAGTGGTCAAATAGGACGTCACCAATTCGATATTTAAAATAAAGTGCAAGGCTGATTGCCGCATAAAGATGAGAAAATGCCGTGGGAAGCCCCATTTCGGTGGCTTCCTAGGCTAGTCGTAAAAACTGCCTCTAGTACGGCATGGTTATCGGTAGTGGTTGATACTTCACTCGTCTCAGCCACGCTTTTTATTGGATCAACAGTGCCTTACGTGTTTCGATATTTCGTCATTTTCGAAGCCTACAAAGAAGTATACAGGGTGAGTCACCTAACGTTACCGTAAACCACATCAAATACTGACGAATCGATTCCACAGACCGAACGTGAGGAGAGGGGCTAGTGTAATTGTTTAATACAAACCATACAAAAATGCACGGAAGTATGTTTTTTAACACAAACCTACGTTTTTTTAAATGGAACCCCGGTAGTTTTGTTAGCACATCTGAACACATAAACAAATACGTAATCAGTGCCGTTTGTTGCATCGTAAAATGTTAATTACATCCGGAGATATTGTAGCCTAAAGTTGACGCTTGAGTACCACTCCTCCGCTGTTCGACCGTGTGTATCGGAGAGCACTGCAACATACATCGCATTTCTACAGAATGATCTGCCAACGTTGCTCGAAAATGTCCCACTGGAAACGCACGACGTATGTGGTATCAGCCTGATGGTGCACCTGCACATTCCGCAATTAACACTAGGCTGACCCTTGACAGGATGTTCGACGGGCGTTTCATAGGACGTGGAGGACGCATAAATTGGCCAGCCCGTTCTCCTGATCGTACACCTCTGGACTTCTTTCTGTGGGGTACGTTAAAGGAGAATGTGTACCGTGATGTGCCTACAACACCAGAGGATATGAAACAACGTATTGTGCGGCGACATTACACCTGATGTACTGCGGCGTGTACGACATTCATTACGCCAGAGATTGCAGTTGTGTGCAGCAAATGATGGCCACCACATTGAACATCTATTGGCCTGACATGTCGGGACACACTCTATTCCCCCTCGTAATTGAAAACCGAAACCACGTGTGTACGTGTACCTCACCCCCCATGGTAATGTACATGTGCGTCAGAGAAAAAGACCAATAAAAAGGTGTTAGCATGTGGACGTAATGTGCTGTTCCAGTCTCTTCTGTACCTAAGGTCCATCACCGTTCTCTTTGGATCCCTACGTAATTCGGTGCTCTCCGATACACACGATCGAACAGCGGAGGAGTGGTACTCAAGCGTCAACTTTAGGTTACAATATCTCCGGATGTCATTAACCTTTTTCAATGCAACAAACGGCACTGATTACGTATTTGTTTATATGTTCAGATGTGCTAACAAAACTAACGGGGTTCCATTTAAAAAAACGTAGGTTTGTGTTAAAAAACATACTTCCGTGCATTTTTTTATGGTTTGTATTAACCAGTTAAACTAGCCCCTCTCCTCACGTTCGGTCTGTGGAATCGATTCGTCAGTATTTGATGTGGTTTACGAAATATATCCAGCGGTAATGTTAGGTGACTCACCCTGTATACAAGGTATCATATACAGGGAATGGTTACATAAATTTTACAATGTTGAGGAATTTAACTAAATTTTAAAAATAAAAATAATCTTCATGCTAAAACATTGTTGACAGTACTGACATATGGGTGTGTTATGCCTCGTCATGCGCTGTGTACCACATCAAGTACAACTGACCGTATTGCTACGTGGTGTTAATACAAGTCAATCACAAGAGGGCGCTAGAATAGCAACAAATCTGTTAAGTACTTATAGAATTGTCTGTAAAAACTTGAATTAGCAGCACGTAGCTTCACGATCAGTTGCACTGGCTCTAGTACATAGCGTATGACGAGGCATAATGTATACATATGGCTGTATTGTCAACAGTATTTTAGCATGAAGATTACTTGTATTTTTAAAATCAGGTGAGATTTCTCAATACGTTTCGCAATTGTAACATTTACGTAACCATCACCTATTTGTTATATTTTGTGTATACTTCATTGTAGTCTTCGAAAATGTAATATTGTAACCCGTGAGGCAGTTTTCATCCAATAAGTAGTGACTCTGCGACAAGTGAAGTTTGAAGTGCAAGTATGGCCACGACGTCTTAAATTGCGTTTTTGCTGACTATTAAGAACATCAATAGTGGACTGAAACAACTTGATCCACACCGAAATCGATCAAACAGCTATCTGAATTGTAAGAAATGGACAAGGTGGCAGTTGACCATCTACTCAAAGGTCCTTCCTATTCATCTGGTGAAACGAACAGTGCGATAATTCAAATGGTTCAAATGGCTCTAAAAACTATGAGACTTAACATTTGAGGTCATCAGTCCCTTAGAACTTAGAACTACTTAAACCTAACTAACCTAAGGACATTACACACTTCCATGCCGGAGGCAGGATTCGAACCTGCGACCGTAGCAGCAGCGCGGTTCCGGACTGAAGCGCCTAGAACCGCTCGGCCACAATGTCCGGCACTGCGATAATTCTTCGAGCATGTACGTCCCTCAACAAGTTTCAGGAGAGGCTGTAAAATACTTTCCTTCAATGACGTGAGGAACTGCCCTGTCAGCCAGATGAAACAGGTGCAGTAACAATATATAACCTTTTCTGTCGTGACCAGGTCAATGATCTACCATGGGTAACGCAGAATCGTGGTCCCACATGGAGAAGAGTGATTTGCACAATTCATTATTCGTAGAACTGAAATCCCAACCACTCCGCCGGCCGATGTGGCCGAGCGGTTCTAGGCGCTACAGTCTGGAACCGCGCCACCGTTACGGTCGCAGGTTCGAATCCTGCCTCGGGCATGGATGTGTGTGATGTCCTTAGGTTAGTTAGGTTTAAGTAGTTCTAAGTTCTAGGGGACTGATGACCTCAGAAGTTTAGTCCCATAGTGCTCAGAGCCATTTGAACCATTTGAGCCCAACCGCTCCCCTAAACGGCCACTGTTGTATGAATAGTGACAATCGACGGTGGTGATGGCGACGCAATGATCCGGCATTACCAGGGCTATGTCTTGCAGGATGGCCGTGACAACTCACATCTCTCCCAGAATTCCTCTTAAGGATCTCTAATACAATTTAGTGGACTAATGTATTATTTTCAGTAGCTGTTCTGACGGTCTCATCTCAGTCTTGTAAAAATTCGACGACATATCACTTTCACTACCCAAGATGTTGCTAACATCTCTGCAGTTGGTCAACTCTCTAACCTATGCAGAATAGTCCACCGATTAGGCTAATTAGAAAATGTACTTGGACGTAGAGGGTAAATGGATGATAATAGGGTAGGTACTACCTGCTTCTCGCTGTTCAGACACGTCATACGCCTGCAGCAGCTTTGAAGCATTTATCTGACGAGGACTTTCCATCTTGCCTAATTCCGATACTGTTCCACATTTGGCCACCGTGAGGTCATGCCGACGTCATCAGATCGACGAATGGAAGAGCCATGTACTTTGACAACCGCCTACCGGGACTCTACGCAGAGCGTGTGTATCTTTAATGACTGCAGGCGGGCCGCTGACGCCGCCACAAGATTCACTCTGAGAGCGAGTATTGCTTCAGTACCGTAGGCCGTTTCAAACTAGGTGGCATTTGACAAGTAGTGGGCTGCATTGCTCCCGTCATCGATACGCCATTGGGAGCTGTGCTGGTATTTTCAACTCCCACTGTGTTGCCAGTTCCGTCCACAGTGAGCCGTTGCAACAGGAGGTCCGTGTATCGTTTAGTTTCGCGTGCTGCCTTCCGATGTACGATGAAAATGGTCGAATACTGGAGACTTCGAGGAAACGTTATAGGCATCTACGCATCATACGGTTTTTCAGAATTTTCACGTTATTTTTGTTGGAGGTAGAGACTTTACACTTGTAACTAATTAATTACGGTGAAAAAACACGCCATCAAGTGAAGCATTACACACGCAATATTCTGTGCGAAATTTAACTTCTCAAAAATTAAAATATATTTCAGCAAGTGCAGTAGTTTCGAAATAGAATGTGATAAATTTGAAGCTATATCCCGGACATGCAACCTTCACACATTTGAAAGAGAACTCACAACAAATTTTTTACGTGCATAGAAGCACTACACATACTAACACCATATGTGAATTTCAGAATTTTTATGTGATTTTTTATAGTCAATACAGATTTTAAAGGCATTTTCTAACGCCGTGGAGAACGAAGCGCTCTGACGGTTGTCTACATATTGTACTTCTCGCGGTGACGACGCGAACTTGGAGTTAAAACGACACATGGCAACTAAATTAAATTAGAGAGAGAGAGAGAGAGAGAGACGAAAGCATTTGTGCAGGCGTACCGTTTCCCACTCTATGCCTGTTACCTTTCCTGATTTTAGTCATGCCTTGATTTGCATAAATAACTATGTACTCCTATACATCTGTTCAGATTACCTGCCGATAAACGTATTCTTACGAATAAAATTCGGAAATTGTTAGATTCCGAAGGCTGCACTAACGACCACAAATCCTATTCCATTGCACGCTCAATTGGGTTTTTCACAATTTACGTAACTGATGAAGTGAAATTGATCTTCATTCCGTAACGGCAGTAAATTGTTGAACATTTGCTTGTACGTGGATGGTGGTACTACATAAACAACAGCTGACTAATCTGCATCCTTTTTCTGAAATAAAGGATGTCTGTATTAAGGCAAAGGTAATGAATATTGTTTATGGTGGTCAAACAATGAAAACAACCTCCCATCAAAAGAATTTACTTTCTTATCATAAAATGTAATCACAGAGTTTTTCTGAGGGTTGGCAAAAGGCTAATCGGTCTGCAGTGCTGCTGGAATAGTGGGTCTTTCCCTGGTTTGTGTATCTCGACCAGTTCCGCGTGTTTCCAACAAGCTGGGAACTCGCGGGAGCGAGTAATCTCGTTGAAGTCATTCGCGAGGAGTGTGATCGCCGAGGGTGGGTGGTTTTTAACTAACTGATTGGTGATACTGTTGTTTCCTGGAGCCTTTTTTGTTGGAAGGGACCTAATTACTTTTGCAACGCCTTTGGGGGCGACAAGTGGGAGTTTGTCTTCTGGGTCTTCCTCAGCATTGAAGAAGACAGCCAGTTGATGGTGAACTACATCTTCATGCTCATCGTCTTGGGGCTCGAAGGTATCTGCGACGGCGTTTGTCTTATCAGCATGGCTGCAGGCCATCCGCCACTCACCATGCAGAGGCGGCATCCTAGCGCCTCTTTTAGTAAATTGTCTGGTAGCTTGCCAGAGTGTGTGATCGGCTGTTTTGAGGTCTTAGAGGCGATTTGGCCATTGCTGGTTTTGTGCTCATTGAGCGCTGCCTTCAGCTCTCTCTGTAGACGATTGAGCAGCCTCCTGGTGTCCTGATCTCTTGTGTCCTTCCACTGCTTTGCTACTCTATTTTTGTGTCGAATTTGAGATAGCAAATGATTCAGGAGTTGTATTTGTGGAGGTGGAACGTCCCTTTGTGGTGGGGGAGAGGGGGGAAGGCCTCTTCGCTGCCTGCATGATAGTGCCTGTTAGGTCTTGTAGCGCTTGTTCTACTGTTTCGGCAGTAGGTGGCGAAGCGCGAGCGGTATCCGAGGTGACAGTTTCTCGGTAATGCTTTCAGTCTGTACGTTTGTGGGACGACTGGTAATGCGGGAGTGGTACTCATTCTCCCACATCGACCTCGAAGATGACAGGACTGTGGTCAGAGGACATTCTGTTGATTGTTCTCGCAGCCACAAACCCTGCCATCCTCCTATTGAGAGCTATGTCTAATACATCGGGCCTATCTCCATTCTTAGGAAAGTGAGTGGGCTCAACTGGATCCCATGTTGCAAAGTGGGGATTGCGCGCTAGTTGTTGCAGTTTGACACCTGCTCTGGAGGTTATTCTAGAGTTTCAGTCTGGATGCTTGGCATTGAAGTCGCCTCCGATTAGGAATTTGCCCTCGCTTTGGCCAAAGCTCTATATCTCCCACATCGATCTCGTCACCTGGGGATCGGTAGATTGGAACCACTGTTAGGGGTTCCGTGGTAATGGTTACTTCTACTGCCACTGCTTCGATTTTTTTGGTAGCTGGTATGTATATCTCTTTTTATGTATATCACCACTCCTCCTCGTTGGGTTGGCCTATCTACACGGTAACTATTGTAGTTGAGAATTGTCAATTTGATTCCCAGCTTGAGGTGGGTTTCCGCCATCATGCATATGTCGATTGAGAACTCCTTCATGAATTCCCTGAATTCTACCACTTGATTAACAATGCCATCTGCGTTAAAGGCGCACATTGTCAGGTCTTGGATATTTGGTCGTCTATGCATGATGGGGTTTTGCTGCTACTGATGAGGTCGCAGAGGGAAGCGATTGCTGGACTGCTGCCTGGAGGGCAACGACGATCTGTGTATTCTGCTTCTGGGCCTCCCTGAATTCATCATCTCCATGACGAGGTTCATGGTCTTGACCATAATTCCCAATAGCTGATCGAATGGGGGGGGGGGGGGCATTGGAGGGCTACTGCTGCAGCTTGTGTTTGGGGTTACCTTGAGCTTTCTTTGTTGGGGACCTGGTCGTTGTTGTTGGGTCTTCCAAGGTGTTGTTCTTGCGTCTGTGTCTGGTGTTGTAGTGATAGGGCTACGTTTTCATGGCTTCTTGAAGGAGAAACCCTTGGTGTGTCTGGTCTTGGTTTCACCCAAGTCTTGTCCATGAGTATTGACGTATGTTGTTTCTTTGCGTGTCTGGGTGGAGTGGTGATGTCTTGTTCGTGTGTATTGGGGAGGGGGGGAGGGGCTTTGCACCTTTTTCCTGCTGTGTGTGATTTTGTTGACGTCACAACCTTGGTATCCCGCCATGGGGTTTTTGCCACACAGCGCGCACCTTATTTGCTGGTCCGTGAGTTTGATTGTACATTCTATGGTGTCGTTCAAAAATGGTTCAAATGACTCTGAGCACTATGGGACGTAACATCTGTGGTCATCAGTCCCCTAGAACTTAGAACTACTTAAACCTAACTAACCTATGGACAACACACATCCATGCCCGAGGCAGGATTCGAACCTGCGACCGTAGCGGTCACGCGGTTCCAGACTGAAGCGCCTAGAACCGCACGGCACACCGGCCGGCTCTATGGTGTCGTGGGGCTCGGCGCACTTTCTGCAGCGCACCGCCATATTACAGTATACAGCTATGTGATTGTTTCTAAGGCGCAGGGGCTCTGTGGTGACAGGGACGGGCATAACCTCTTTGATTTCCCTTTTGTTTTGGGATATATCAGGGAGAGTAATCTGATACAATGACCACTTGCTTTCTGCCTCGGCTTTGCCCATCTGCTGAACGGCTTCGACGACGTACCCCTGTGCAGTCAAGTCTGTTTTGATTGCCTGGGGGGACAGCCGTCTTGGAAGGTCTCTAATGACTATGTTTTTGTTTCTGGGTTTTGTTGTGGGGAACGTTTAGTGACGTATATTCTTGTCTGCGAGAACGTCCTTGATGGTGTTGTAGTGCTCGATAGTGTTTAGTGTTATTTTAATCTTGTCTCCTCCAGCGACGATCGGGGGGAGGTGCTGAGTGTCGTGCTTTTTTATCGTAGGTACATGTTGTTGTGTCTCTGGCACATCAGCCACCGCCTGAAACCTGTTCGGGGTGGGTTCCACTCACTGGGCAGGCGGAAGCCTTGGCTGGTGAAAGGTTTTCCTCGGCAACACGAATCCATCCGAATCCTGCCAAGTTACGCAGTTCCCTTCCAGGGTGATGGTTTCCTGGTTCCGTCCGAGGGCGACAACAGGTAGTGTCGGTGGTGCCGACTCCTCAGAGGTTGAGGGAATGGTTGGGGTAAGGGTGGTGGACCTCTTCTTGCTCTTTGAGTGTCCATCCTTGCGCTCCTTCTTTGCACGCTGCTGTTTGGATTTGGATGAAGTACACTTGTGTGTGTGTGTGTGTGGGGGGGGGGGATCTTTGGTATTTGGTTTTGGTATTTGGATCAGGTGGGGAGTTGGGTCGAAGCGGTGGGTTAGGGGATGATTTCGATCGGTTGACGGGTCGTCTGCTTGCCTTTACTCAGGGATGCTATGTAATTTTGGAGGTTGCAAGAGAGGAGGGATGGGATCGCAAGTGCTGGCTATGTATGATGATGTAGGTGTTTCGTGGATTACAGTATTACGTGTACTTGTAGAAATGTCCGGGGTGGAAGAGAGGGTTGCTGCTAGGGGAGTGTCAGTTATAACCTTCGTTGGCACCCTTAGGCTACCCGGTTGCATTGCTGGCCCTAATCTGCTACCGAGCGAGGTGGTGCAGTGGTTAGACACTGGACTCGCATTCGGGAG
Source organism: Schistocerca nitens (assembly GCF_023898315.1). Taxonomy (NCBI): domain Eukaryota; kingdom Metazoa; phylum Arthropoda; class Insecta; order Orthoptera; family Acrididae; genus Schistocerca; species Schistocerca nitens. Next base: position 613,504,767 of record NC_064617.1, read on the forward strand.
GACGACGATTCAATCCCGCGTCCGGCCACCCTGATTTAGGTTTCCGTGATTTCCCTAAATCACTCCAAGCAAATGTCGGGATGGTTCCTCTGAAAGCGCACGGCCGACTTCCTTCCCCATCCTTCCCTAATCCGGTGAGACCACGCTGTCTGGTCTCCTTCCCCAAACCAACCAACCAACCTAATCTGCTAGTGGACGCGGAGGTCTAGACGGCGGCGGCGGAAACCTTCTCGTTGGTTCCGTGGTCGGCTGCCAGGTCCTGGCCCTCAATTTTCCTAACCATGAGGGCCTAGCTGTGCGGCAGCTGGGATGCTCGAAACGGTCGGCGACGCGGCCCGCGGCAACAACAAGACGCGCCTTTTGTCGACAGGGGTAGACCGCTGCGACCCCAAGGCACCACTAGCGCATGACATTCCAAAGCGGCGAAACAACATAACAATTCCGCTCTAAAGGCGTCCTCAGGCTTCCTTGCCCTCAGATGGTCTTCGTGAGCGCCAAGCTGTATTTAAACGAAGACGCAGTTGGTCGCTCCTGCGTTCTCGCTATGCCAAAGTTTGAAAGCTTTGTGCAACCACGAAACGTAACTCGAAAGCTGGTCCCTATGGCTCGATGCAGTACCGTATGTACTCCCGCAGCGCCGCACGCGATCCGCACAGTACGGCTGTCACCAAGCGACTTCGACAGCCGCTTCATGTTGATTCTTTAACTATAACATATGGGGGTCGGCCGCGGTGGCCGTGCGGTTCTAGGCGCTGCAGTACGGAACCGCGGGACTGCTACGGTCGCAGGTTCGAATCCTGCCTCGGGCATGGATGTGTGTGATGTCCTTAGGTCAGTTAGATTCAAGTAGTTCTAAGTTCTAGGGGACTGATGACCTAAGATGTTAAGTCCCATAGTGCTAAGAGCAATTTGAACCATTTATAACATATGGGCCTTGAGTGAGGATCAATTTAATTTCAAAATGCGGAGGGGATAGAAAGCTGGGATCCTGTTGGCCGAGATCATGATAATGCAGGTGGGTGAGAGCAAAGTCGTGGAGGGGAGGAGGGGGGGGGGATGGAGGAGACAGTTGGGCATTGCTGGGCGGAAGAATGGAAGGGTCAGGGGTGGTGTTGAATGGGAGAGGGGTGACTTTGAATATAACAAAAATAATTGCCCTAACTGTAACGTGTCACTGGATGCAAAAGGTTCTAACATCAGCAATATTAGCCAAAGCTGGCTGCAATCTCCTACTAATTTTGTCCGTGTTTTTTATACCTGTACAGTATTCCATAGTGTGAATAGTGTATAACTATAAGACATTATCTGTTACACACTGATGGCAGGATTCTTAGGAGACAGCATGCTGATGACATTTTCTTTGTCGGTGTATTTGTGTTTTCATTCCATTTCATACACAGTCAGTATTAATTCCTAAGATGTTTGTTATACATTCGATGAAATTTATACCCGCGTTTAATTTTATAGAATTATTTTTCTGTTTAAGCAGAGATGTTTGTATTTAGTATAATCCATTATGGAGTCGAGGTAGCAGTTGTCGTTATACTGGTTATCACTGTTAGCATTCAACCGCGATTATTATACATATATTTTAACAACGCGTTTCAAGAGACAATGCTCTCATCATCAGATTGTGAAGTCTATGTCATGAAATTAAACGGACTAAAAAGACAAAATACCATCACAAATAGTTGGGAAGTCCATAGAGTAAAACAGAATCAAAAGTATATTGGACTGTGGGTCCTCCTCTTACATTGGAGTTGTTGACACAAATAATTTCCTTAAATACGGTAAAATTTCAACGCAAGAGATAATTGAATTTATTGAACTCCTACAGCTCATTACAAGTTTTAATTATTTTACGTTTAATAACAAATTTTATATTCAGGACGATGGGTTAGCCATGGGGTCCAGTATTTCAGGAACTATGCCGGACATTTTTATCAACGACCTTGAAGATAAAGTTCTAAATTCTGACGATAACATTATGGATAAAATTGTTTATTACAAACGTTATGTTGACGACACTCTGTTACTTGTCGATGTTTCCCGTGACGACATTGAGGAAATAGTAAAAAAGTTCAACGACGCACATAATAAAATAGAATTTACCGTGGAGTATGAAACTGACAATTGTTTACAGTTCCTGGACCTGAATATAAAAAAGCAGAGCAACAAACATGCGATCTCCGTTTACAGAAAACAAACTACGACTGATGCCGTGATCCCGAATGATTCATGCCATCCGCAGGCTTATAAAGAAGCTGCTTTCCGTAGCCTCGTGCATAGGGCAGTCAATATACCTATGAGCGAAAAAGATAGGGAGACTGAAATTAATACCGTTAAGAGAATAGCGATGAATAACGGTTACAGAATAGATATGGTTAAAAAACTGTAACGGAAAAGTAATAAACGCAAAAAGAAAAAAACCTGATGGAGAGAAAGCGAAAATTATCACGATGGCATACTGCGGAACAGTCTCACAAAAGATAGCAAATATTTTTAAGCCATACGATGTTAAAATAGCTTTTCAGACTAATAACCTAGTGAGGTATATCCTTAAGCACGATATTGGCGAGGAGAGAAATAAGTTTGAAAGATCGGGAGTTTATAAGATTCAGTGCAGAACTTGTGATGCAAAATATATAGGGCAGACAGGAAGATCATTCGCGATCTGGTATAAAGAACATAAAGATGCGTTCAGGTTAGGAAATTATGACAAATCAGCTGTTGCGAACCATATATATGAAACAGGCCATCCCCTTAATAGCATAGAAGATAACGTAGAAATATTGCATGTAGAAAAGAAAGGGAGGAAACTTGATTTACTAGAGGAATTCGTGATAGCTATCCATGAAAAGAAACAAAGCAATATTCTAAATGCACAAGATGGTTTTAAAGAAATGAGATTTTTAGCGGGTTTTTAGAATTATTTTAGGGTAGGTATGCGACTTTAAACTTGTAGCATGTCACTGACGGAGTTGCGAGAGGCTAACGATGGCAGACCAATGCAATAAGGAAATAAGGCGCCCAATAGCATAGCGTTACCGTCAAGCACACGGCTGTAACCACGCAGGCACGTCAATCCACAACAGCTCCCGAGCCGGCACAGTGCGACAGCATACTTGGTAGCTATGGGACGGCCATCGACTTGTGTCAACAACTCCAATGTAAGACGAGGACCCACAGTCCAATATACTTTTAATTCTGTTTTACTCTATGGACTTCGCAACTACACTCCTGGAAATTGAAATAAGAACACCGTGAATTCATTGTCCCAGGAAGGGGAAACTTTATTGACACATTCCTGGGGTCAGATACATCACATGATCACACTGACAGAACCACAGGCACATAGACACAGGCAACAGAGCATGCACAATGTCGGCACTAGTACAGTGTATATCCACCTTTCGCAGCAATGCAGGCTGCTATTCTCCCATGGAGACGATCGTAGAGATGCTGGATGTAGTCCTGTGGAACGGCTTGCCATGCCATTTCCACCTGGCGCCTCAGTTGGACCAGCGTTCGTGCTGGACGTGCAGACCGCGTGAGACGACGCTTCATCCAGTCCCAAACATAATCAATGAGGGACAGATCCGGAGATCTTGCTGGCCAGGGTAGTTGAGTTACACCTTCTAGAGCACGTTGGGTGGCACGGGATACATGCGGACGTGCATTGTCCTGTTGGAACAGCAAGTTCCCTTGCCGGTCTAGGAATGGTAGAACGATGGGTTCGATGACGGTTTGGATGTACCGTGCACTATTCAGTGTCCCCTCGACGATCACCAGTGGTGTACGGCCAGTGTAGGAGATCGCTCCCCACACCATGATGCCGGGTGTTAGTCCTGTGTGCCTCGGTCGTATGCAGTCCTGATTGTGGCGCTCACCTGCACGGCGCCAAACACGCATACGACCATCATTGGCACCAAGGCAGAAGCGACTCTCATCGCTGAAGACGACACGTCTCCATTCGTCCCTCCATTCACGCCTGTCGCGACACCACTGGAGGCGGGCTGCACGATGTTGGGGCGTGAGCGGAAGACGGCCTAACGGTGTGCGGGACCGTAGCCCAGCTTCATGGAGACGGTTGCGAATGGTCCTCGCCGATACCCCAGGAGCAACAGTGTCCCTAATTTGCTGGGAAGTGGCGGTGCGGTCCCCTACGGCACTGCGTAGGATCCTACGGTCTTGGCGTGCATCCGTGCGTCGCTGCGGTCCGGTCCCAGGTCGACGGGCACGTGCACCTTCCGCCGACCACTGGCGACAACATCGATGTACTGTGGAGACCTCACGCCCCACGTGTTGAGCAATTCGGCGGTACGTCCACCCGGCCTCCCGCATGCCCACTATACGCCCTCGCTCAAAGTCCGTCAACTGCACATACGGTTCACGTCCACGCTGTCGCGGCATGCTACCAGTGTTAAAGACTGCGATGGAGCTCCGTATGCCACGGCAAACTGGCTGACACTGACGGCGGCGGTGCACAAATGCTGCGCAGCTAGCGCCATTCGACGGCCAACACCGCGGTTCCTGGTGTGTCCGCTGTGCCGTGCGTGTGATCATTGCTTGTACAGCCCTCTCGCAGTGTCCGGAGCAAGTATGGTGGGTCTGACACACCGGTGTCAATGTGTTCTTTTTTCCATTTCCAGGAGTGTATTTGTGATGGTATTTTGTCTTTTTAGTCTCTTTAATTTCATGACGTAGACTTTACAACCTGATGATGAGAGCACTGTCTCTTGAAACGCGTTGTTAAAATATATGTATAAGAATCGCGGTTGAATGCTAACAGTGATAACCAGAGATGTTTGTTATGCATTCCATGAAATTTATACCCGCGTTTAATTTTATAGAATTATTTTTCTGTTCAATCAGAGATTTGTGCTGTATTGTATCATTATATTCAGTGCAAGTTCATTGTATGATGATCAATTGTAACTCCTTTCAGGGATTCATATGCTTTTTTCACTAAGTGTACTCATGTTTTATATGTTATTACATTTTTGTTGTTATCAAAAGAAAATTCTCCGTATCTGACATCTGGAAATTAACTGATGTGTATCAGAAACAATACTGCTCTTAAGATGCTGCCTGGAGGGACACCTAAAGAGTTTAGTATTTTCGTAAGAACGTCATTTCTAAAAACATACATGTCACACATTGAGCCTTATGTAGTGCTTCAGGAACCAGTTTTGTAGACTCCACTATGGCTGATTCTGGGCTTCTTCTATTCCGGAAACAGAACTGTAATACACTGAGGAGGTAATTTTATTCAAGTAATTCATTAATCTGTCTTTTATAATCGATTCTATTATATTCGAAATAACGGCAGACAAATGTTTCTATATCTGTCTTCTGTATCTGCTGCATAACCTCTCTTTAGTGGAGGGCCAACTCTGGTCTCTTTCAGATTCTCCGCTGCAAGACTTCTTATGTCAGTTAGTGAACCTTGTATATTGCCGATGCATTCCTTAAGTACGCAGACATGCACTTCGTCTATGCATATTGGTTTTCTATTTTTTTAACTTCCTACTGTTTTTCTGACTTCATATTATGTGGTGGGTAAAAGTATACTTGCTGTTCACTGCATTCTTCTAGTAGAAGCTACTGCAAAACTGCAAAATGTGCTAAGGTTTTGAGAATTGCTAACAGGATCGTGAGAGGTTGGCGTAGCCCATACGAGAGTGTAACACAGATGCTCTGGGAAATTAATGGTTATTTTTGGTGGAACGATCTAAGCTTCAGCACCCTATATGTTTTACACACAGCACAAATTTTAATTCATTTTTTCTGCTTCAAACTTTATTACAGATATCAGTCGAAAGTTTAATCAAATGTAATCAGAAATTCTAATATGCTTGCGGAGGAGTGGGAAGTACTCACACAAAGGCCAACACGAGAAGGTTGAGGGCTGTGAATGTACGTCTAATACCAATCCAATGTTCCTGTTTCGATTTTAACACTGTTTGGTAATTGCTAACGCAATTTATTACAAATAGGTAGGCATATTGTTTCTGTGATATAATTAAGAAGGATCAGAGTACAAAAATGCAATCACTTTACATTTGATAAGTATTCCAACCCTAACAACATCAGTTCGCAAACACACATGTCATTACTCCTAAGTTACAGTAATATTTTTAACTCTGGTTGATGTCATCCTGAAAATTTCCCAATGAAAATCACTAAAATTCAGAATAAACATCTACATCCACTACACCTTCATCCATACTATGGAAACCATGCGAATTGCATGGCAGAGGGGGTTATAAGCAACTCTTACCATTCTGTTCAGGTATGGAGCGTAGCAAGAAAGTTTTAACCGGGCGCTGTAATGACTTTAATTCTGAACTCGCGATCCTTCCGGTAGCATGTATACAAGGTTATTGTACACTCTTACATTCATCATTTAAAGCTGTGTTTTTTAATTTTGTAAGTAGGCTTTCTTGGGACAGTTTTTGTCTGTCTTTAATCGTCTGCCATTTCGGTATTTCCAGCATCTCCATAACCCTCTCCCACGGGTCAAACAACCTGTGAACATTCGTGATGCTCTTCACTGTGGACTTTCATTGTCCCCTATCAGAACACTGATCCAAAACACGAGTAATATTCTAAGATGGATCGTAAGATTGTTTTGTAAGCATTCTCCTTTGTAGGATGATTGCGTTTGCTTAGTAATGTGCCAATGAACCTACAGACTGCTACATTCAGGTATTTGTATGAGTTGACCGACTACGGTTTTGACTCAATGATAATACATTTTCTAGTTTGTGAAGTGCACAGTTTTACATTTATGAACAGTTAAAGGAAGTTGCCTATCTTTGCAATGTACTGAAATCTCATCAGCATCCGACTGCCCCATCAGAGTACTCGGGCCACACCTGAAGTTAACCCTGAAGCTGTTGATGACTCCCGACCGAAGACAATGTTCTGCGTACTCGCTACCAAAAAATACTCAGTCCAGTCAAAATTTCACCTGATTCGTTGTACGATAGTACTTTTGTTGATAAATGTCCCTTTGATACAGAGCCAAATCCATTTTAGAAATCAAGAAAATCTCCATTTACCTGAGACCTTTATCCACGGATAGTTGGTGTGGATGAGGTATTTATGTTCGAGATACATCATTATGTCTGAGCTCATAACATGTTCCAAGATCGTGAAACGAATGGATGTCGAGAAAATTGGACGGTAGTTCTGAGAATCACTTCTGCTACCCTTCTTTTATGTCACCTGTGCTTTCTTCCAACTACTGTGTATGATATTTTGTTACTGTAGATTATGTTTAAAAAGGAAACTGACTCAGCCGCAAATTCTGTAGAAAATCTGATAGGGATTCCATGAGACGCCCGAGCTTTGCTCAGTTCTAGAGATTTCAGCTGTTTCTTAACACCACTGATACTAATGTGTATATCAGACTTGGCAATTATGCAGTACTTAAATTGGGGAAATACTCCTGTATTTTCCTTTGAAAATTAACGGAATTTACTATCTCTGCTTTTCTTTTGCTACCCTCAGTTTCAGTTCCTGTCTCGTTAATGATTACCTGGACACGTAACTTTTGGAAGCCATGTTAACCGTTAATCAACTGTGACTGTTTCAAAAATATGAAGAGACTTTTTGAGAGACCATTGTGACACAAAAATTTGTTGACTACTTCACTTATTTAACACATATGTACAAATCGCATATACAATGCAATAAATCACTAAGGCATTTAACAAATATACATATAAGTATGAAAGTTGTTCTGTACAGTCTGAGGATGTTGTGGTCATCAACAAGAGAAAGAGATTAAGCTAATGCGAGGGCATACTCACATTGCATGTTGGTCTGCTGTTCATATAAAAAGTGTTAAATAAGAGCTCATTTTGTCCACATGCAGCGGCCGTGGGGACTCTTATGATCTTCGGAAAATATTCTGATACGATGGCCGCTGAGGGCTTCACCTATTGCCCTCTTGACAGCCAAAAACGTTTCATTTAGCGTTACACTATCTATAGCTATATGCTTTGTGACACACCTATTATGCAGTAGTCTCTATTACTGTACAAGTTTCCGTATGTTGACTGTATACCAGGGAGGATCCCTTCCGTCATGAAGCTTAAAACGTCCCCTTAGAAAAATTAGTGAATTACTGTCCTGGAAAACCGCTTACGTTATTTGCTTTTCAAACAGCTGAGCAAACACTGAAACGTACTCAGACATTTCTCACTTAACTTATTCTGATCATCACTAAACTGACACACAATATCTTTAGCGCAACGCAATCTGACTTTCAAAAATCCCTACAAAAGTTGGCCCTGACTAACAATAACCTATACCTTTCATGAATCACTTACCTCACAAAAATCTTCGTTACTCGAACTACTGCAATGCAGCGAGCGCCACTACTGCCAGCTAAATAAAAGATTCTAACTACTGAAAGCACTAACTACTGATAGGCATAGTTAGCAAATGAAAGATTTTGATAGAGAACAAACAATGTATTTACCTTAATAGTGTTCAAAAGTCATTTATATATATATATATATATATATATATATATATATATATATATATATATATATATATATCAGTTCATGACATCCAGTCTTACAAATTTACCCTCTCTGATGGACACACGTCCGCTCTCAAAACTCCGCCATCTCACTCCCCACATTCACCACTGCTGGCGGCTCTACCTCCAACTGCGCAACGCTACGCGCTGTTAACAGCCAACTGCCCAACACTACAATAGCATATACTCCAACAATGCAAACCAGCCACATCCTTCACACAGCACAGTTAGTGATTTTCATATAGAGCGCTACATGGCGTCACCAACATAAAAACCTAAACAGCCTACTTACAAGCTTTGCACTTCGTACGTATCTATGCATCATATGTTCATCTAAATTTCTTCCATAGTTCTTATACATGCTCGTCTCTGAGAGAAATATTTCAAGTTCCTTAGTGAGATACGAACCCATTGCCTCTGTATATAGTTTCATCACCATGTAAATATTCCTACTTCAGAAGTTGTCCTCTGTATTTTGATAATTACCACTGTTGCTTCACGCTCACTGACACCGGTTTCAGTGACGACATTCTCAAAGAGTTCAGGTCTATGTGTTGCAATTATATCCAATACGTAATATATTCTGAACTATCAGTTGTACGTATCTCGCAGAGAAGATATTAATTAATGTTCCGCAGGATATCTTGCCAAACTCGCCACTTCAGAAATTGTAACTTTCACAATCGACTGTTGGATGATTAAAATCTGCTCCACTGATGACTGTGCTCGACAGTTAATACTTCTTACATTTCATGAGAAAGGTGGTGTCGAATACGACCCAGAAGTGCGGCTGAGATAAGTGGCATTGCACTTTACTCGCAAATGATGCAAGGAATTGTCTGGTAATCATATTTACAGGTATTTCAAAGAGATGGACATTCTTATTAAGTTAAGTGTTATACAGTTATACAGAGTTATAACACATACACGCGACGATCTGTGTACCGCAGAAATCAACATCATTCATAATCATTAAAAATAATTTGCACCTGACAAGCATATAATTTGATGTAGACATGCACACTACATGCCACTCATGCTGCACATGGTTACAACATGGCATATTGAATTATTCCCACGTAGTTGTTAACCTTACCATATAAGTCACTTTATACACAAACTCCACGATCCACTGGCTCACTGACTTCTTCAGCGATAAAATCGTAAACACGCATTGTCAGCATAACACTGACCAACGCCCCTCGACCTACTAAAGAACTTGGCTTCAGTAGATATGGCATGTTCAAAAAGGCAATCTACTTCTCACAAAAACCTGATTCTTATATTTAAAGAATCGATACTTCGGGTAAACTAATCTACCGTTCTAGTGCCACCAACTTGCAACTACAGTAAGGAGTAACATAAGTAGTATTATAACGAAAGAGGTCTTAACATATGCACAAGCAACGAAAAAAAACATGTCAAATCTACAACAAAGCAAAGTCCCACCGGTTGGCAAATTTTTACAGAAGTTCGAAATATAGCGTGAACTTCAATGTGAGATGCTTTTAACAGTTTTCACAACGAAATTCTGTCTCGAAATCTCACACAGAACCCAAAGTGATTCCAGTCGTATGTAAAGTACACCAATGGAAAGATGTAATGAATATATTCACTGTGCGATAGCAAAGGTAATATTACCGATGACAGTACCATTAAAGCAGAGTTACTAAAAACGGTTTTCCGAAATTCTTTCACCACAGAAGACGAAATATATACTCCAGAATTCGAATCAACGACAATGGACAACATGAGTAACTTAGACATAGATATTCTGGGCATGGCGAAGTAGATTTAATCACTCAATAAAAGCAAGGCCTTCAGTCCACATTGTATACTAGTTAGCCTCCTTTCGGAGTATGTTGATACAATAGCTCCATACTCAGCAATCATACACAATTGGTCATGCGACGAAATATTTGTACCTAAAAACTGGAAAGTTGCAAAGGTATATCAATACTCAAGCAAGAAAATATGAGTAATCCGCTGAATTACAGACCCATATTACTAACGTCGATTTTCGGTAGGGTTTTGGAACATATACCGTGTTCAGACATTATGAATTACCTCGAACAAAACGATTTATTGATAAATAACCAACATGAACTCAGAAAATATTGTTCTTGTGAAAAACAACTAGGTCCTTACTTTCACGAAGTAATGCGTGTTATCGACAGGATCCGTCAAATAGATTTCCAGAAGGGTTTGGACACCGTTCCTCACAAGAAACTTCTAATCAAATAGCGTAACCACAGAGTATCGTCTCGGGTTTGCATCTGAATTGGAGATTTCCTGTCGGAAAGGTGACACTTCGTTATAACTGACGGAAAGTCACTGAGTAATACAGAAATAATATCTGGAGTTGCCCAAGGAAGTGTTATAGGCCATCCTGATGTACATAAACGATTAAGGTGATAATGCGAGCAGCACTCTTAGCTTGTTTGTAGATAACTGTCATTTAACATCTTGTAAAGTCATCGTAAGATAAGAACCAATGGTAAAATGATTTAAACATGACATCTGTTTTTTGCGAAAAGTAGCAATTGACTCTAAATAATGAAATGTGTGTGGAGTTATCCAATCGAGCACTAAAAGAATTGCATTAAATTTCGGTTTGACAATGAATCACAAAAAATCCAAAGGCTGTGAATGCAACTAAATACTTAAGAATTGCAGTCACAAATAACTTGAATTGTAACGATCACATAGATAACGTTTTGAGGAAGGCGAACGAAAGATTGCGATGTAGCGGCACAACGTTTAGAAAATGGAGAGGGTGTACTAAAGAGACTGCATATACCACTTTTGCCCATCCTCTTCTGGAGTACTGTTGCGCGTTCTGGGATTCGCATCAGACGGGACTGAATCACATAGGATTGACGGAGAAAATTGAAAAAATACAGGGGGGAGCATGTCGTATTGTGTTACAAAGAAATAGAAGAGATAGTGCCACGGATGTAATTGCGACCTGTGGTGGCAATCATTAAAACGAAGGCGTTTTTCGTTGTGGCAGGATCTTCTCAGGAAATTTCGATCACCAACTTTCTCCTCCGAAAGCGAAAATATTTTGTTGGTGCCCAGCTACATGCTGGGAAATGATTATCGTAATAAAACAAGAGAAATCAGAGCTCTCTAGGAAAGATTTAAGTTTCGTCTTTTCTGCGTGCTGTTCGAGAGTGGATTGGTACAGAAATAGCTTGGAGGAGCTTCAATGAACCATTTGACAGGCACTTAATTGTGAATTATAGTGTAACCATGTAGATGTATATGTAGATGTAGAACACATATGAAGGTGTACTGGCATTTCGCTGAGAAATTGTCTCCGCCTAAAACTGTAGAATGCCTTGCAGAATAATACAGTTCAGAGATTTTTGTATGAGGTACCGCAATATATATATATATATATATATATATATATATATATATATATATATATATATATATATATATATATATAGCACATTTGTGTGTTGGTTGTTTTTTCACTGTGTCAAACAGTGTTCCCACAAACACTTCACATAATTTACTGCCTGATGTTTTCTGCATGGTCATGACTTCGCCGCTAAGTGGAAGATGCCTGTCAGTATAGGCTAGGACTATGCCTGTTAGTATAGGTTAGGACTACATCTGTGAGTAGACGCTAACCGTTATCCACGTGTCCACACATGCTACCTGACATTCTACCCAGTAAAATGTAAGCTTGCTCTTGCCACATGTACTTTAAGGAACTAGCCAACCTAAAAACATACTATTCCTAACAGCTAGAATTATTAATCTTCAATAAAATAAATATTGATGTAGTGTTGATCGGTACACTCAGTCACCAAAAAGTATCCTCGCTCGTATGAATTACGCCCTGTATATAGGTGCAGTATCTTTTGTTGGGAAGTACTAACGATCGACAGAAATGCAGATTGTATTACAGATTATATTTGCTCTATTTAGAGAGTCTAACAGCGTTTTTGAATAAATAAAAAGCGTTTCACGTCATTTCGACGGCAGTATTTGAAATCGGGCTTTTTCATTTCGACAGGACAGGAAACCGAGGCACGTTAGTAGCAAAAGTGTGTGTGCGTCGGTCGTGTGGTCCGCCTATGCGGCCAGCGGCCAGAACAGCCAGAGCGGCGCGGCCTCCGGCATATTAAATTCCAAATAAGCGGCGCTCCTGATTTACGGCGACTGTTCATTACTGCATCAGCGGCAATAAAGAGTAACGTATTAGCACGGCGCCGGCCACCCTGAGCGCCGACCTCGACCGCGCCCCGCACGGCCGCGCTTTCAAAGACAATGTCGTAGCATAGCTGTTTTAGACGTAGATGCTCTCCATAGGCTGGTACAGGGTCAAACAATTTCAAACACAAAGTTAGCTCTAAATTACTTCCAGAGGGTTTTAGTGGGGGCTTTAGTTCCAATCCATATTTTACACCATTGGCTAAGTGCTTAAGCTTGGTAGGGGTGAACCATGTGCCGAAGTGAACTGAAGGTCTGATAAAGGTGGCAGCACTGTCGTGCTTACTCCAGAGAAAGAGGGAGCGGAGATAGTATCAGCGTACACAATACAGTGTTCTAACAAGTGAAACACCGTCACACACTACACCAGGGTCGGCCATGGTGTGCAAAACCTCACGTGTGCACAATGTGCTGCCCGCACGCTGCCCGAGGCCCGACCTTTCTTGGCACTACTTGGTACGTTTCGGCTTTGCTCGGTTCTTCTCCATACAGCGAGACATTTCATTTAGCTGTGCTATGTGACTTTTTCTTCCAGAATTTGGTGTGATTGATTTGGGTCGGCAGGATCGCAGAGCAAAAGGTGTTTACTCTTCGCCTTTTTTTCGTGGTTTAAAGGAAGTTCACAGCTACAGTGGCTGTTTACACAAAAAGAGACAATCTAGCGATCTGCCGTCACAATGATTTAAAAATTAAGGGAACCAGAGAGGAGAAGGATGAAAACTCTCCATATTATTCAGTCGCATAATCCAAGAGCGCTGCAAATTTTCTATGAAACCCCACTACAACACCGTGCAGGATAAATTTAAAGGTTTAGTTGACGATGAAAGAGTTAAAATAAATAAATAACTAAAAAGATCGACAAAAGATTTGGAGGATATTCATTGTTCTGGACATCAACAAGCACTTGGTGCGGAATACACAGACGTGGAACATGCAGTGGAATTGGTGGTGCAAACAGCAAATTTTCAGAAGGAACACTCATTGTAGCATAACAATGGAAATCAGCGTATGACATCGTTGGCCGGGAGGGGAAGTTCGGCCGCCAAGTGCAAGTCTTATTTCATTCGACGCCACATTGGGCGACCTGCGCGCCGATGATGGGGCTGAAACGATGATGAAGACAACACAACACCCAGACCCCGAGCGGAGAAAATCTCCAACTCAGCTGGGAATCGAACCCGGGCCCGCTTGCATTGGAGGCGAGCACGTTACCACGCAGCTAAGCAAGCAGGCGGACTCATTAATGCATTATCAGCTGCAACTGTTTTTGATGAAACTGAACAAAGACTATGGAGAAGTTATATATTACTGCAAAGTACGTTGGCTAAGTCAAAGTATATGCCCGGAACGAGTTTTCGATTTAAGACGCACTACTGTTGAATTTATGAACGAAAAAGGAAGACAAGAATGAAGATTTAAAAAATATTTAGAATGTTTTGCAGATCTTGCATTTTAGATACAGTGACTGCAGACTGCCCTCAGTAAGACATGGCAAGATCGAAAAAACTTATTTCTGATTTCATGATCAAAGTGGATGGATTTAAAAGGAAAATAACACTGCGGAAGGGGCAGCTTCTGACAAGGAACACTATCCATTTCCCTAAACTCCCTGGCATTAAAGAAAACAGGTGTTTTGAAGAGTCCAGCATGGTGTTGACAGAATTACAGGAATAACTACCTGCCAATCTTGCTGCTGTTTTTGAACTGCTTTCGAGGCTGTTTGCCATTTCAGCGCCCTGTACATCTGCAGATGGAACTGGTCGATCTGCAGTGTAATTCCAGTTTAGAACAACTCCTTTACATCAAAACTGTCCAGGAGTTCTACTTTGTTTGGATTGGGAAGAGTTTCAGTATCTCCATTATGAGGTGCAAACGTGATATCAACGTCTCAATCGGCATACGTGCGTGAAATGCATTTTAAGATTATTAAATAAATAAGTCACAGTTGCATCATGACCTAAGTGACGAAAACCTGCGAAACTATCTGTCTCTGTCTGTATGCAAAGAGTTTTTATAAGATACAAATTTTATTATGTTTCCAGCGCGCTAAATATAACTAAATAATACTAAAAATTTGTTTTGGTTGTGGTCTACGTTGTGGAGAGACATGAAATATGAAGCTGAAATATTGCAGGCTTGGAATACTCTCACAAGAAAACATAAGAACGAAGTTCTGTCTCCATTTATTAACAAAATGGTTTCTCTCAACTTAACATAAATGGTCTCCTTTGAATGATACTGAAGCTCAACACAGACAAAATGCAAAAATGTCAATAATCGTAGAAAACCTAGACTAAACGGGAAGCTCACTGAATGCTTGATAACGAAATCCTCCTATTACTGGAATACCCAGTGATATTCTCTCATGTGTACGACTTTGTAGACAACGGTAAGGAGAGGAGGGCTACAGAGTGGTTGGCCAACCGTCGACGTAGGAAAGCTGGAGAGGAGCAGAAATAATTAGCAAACAAGTTAACACAGAAAGCAGCAGCTTTACTTGGTTTGTATTTCTCCAAATGTACGAAGACTCATTACAAATTATGCAGTAAGAAACATAATCCAGCTATCACTGGCAACATGGTTGAGGGTATAAGGCAGCGTCGGTGTAGCATCCCTGGCGAAGACGTTCCAAGTGTGAGTGGGCCGAGTGACTGCCGCCAGCCATTCTTTATTGCAGCAGCAGAGGGCAGTCATAGTCCAGAACTTCTGGAGGCATGACTTAGCGGGCATGCACCGTTGGGTTGGCCAGATCCTGCATGACTGCTGTCGGCATCAGACGGAAACTTGCAATTTCACTGCAAACACTGACGCGCATGGGGTGGTATTTATACATGACACCCCAAACCTTCTCACAATCATCATGAGGTGTAGATGAGCGAATGACGATGTGGAGGAAGCTGGATGCAGGTGACAATGAGGAGAATGGAGCTGAAACTGAGGCCAGTGCCAAGTTCAAGCTCGCTCCCCAGCATATGCCCTGAGTCCACCCAGGAACACCAGCCGAAAAACTGGGCAGGGGGCGTGCACCCACACCGAGAGGCAGAGCAACCAGTGATGACAGAGGCATCTTGACGACAGTAGAGGGACCCGAGGTGGCATATGGGACAGCCACCAGGAAGAGTGGGCCATTGCCTGACGGCAGTGGCTGTCAAGATGGTGACAACTATGAAAAGGTGTTGATTTCCAGCAGCTCCACGACTGGCGCCAATGACGTGGGGCCTAATGGAGCCAGATGCAGTGAGGCCCGCTGCACCCAGGGGGTACAAAATCTCAAAGCTCAAAACCTACCGCAGGATCACTCGATTCACAAGGACGAATTTGATTTCAGTGATATCTCAGTAGCCTCCTCAGTCCCTCCAGGAGAAACGTAGAACGTCCAATACATGATGTGTTGCTCCCAGCACCCCCATCTGCCATATTTGTAAAAGATTGAATCGTTAGAGTTTTACTTTTCCTGTCTGTGTGGAGTGGGCGTCGCCCACTGGGGCTGGAGCAGCAACTGCAGCAAGGTGCGTTGGTGCTGTCCATGTTAAAACTCCACTCATGATGGCGCTTTACGTGGCTGGGAGTGGTAGGAAGACAAGAATAGCAACAGAGCTTGAACCCATGAGTGGGTGTCATGAAGTATGTCCATCTGTTGCTTAATGTTCGTACAAAGCATTCAGCTTTTACTTTCATTCTGAGTGAAATGCCGGCCGGTGTGGCCGAGCGGTTCTAGGTGTTTCAGTATGGAACCGCGCGACCGCTACGGTCGCGGGTTCAAATCCTGCCTCGGGCATGGATGTGTGTGATGCCCTTAGGTTAGTTAGGTTTAAGCAGTTCTAAGTTCTAGGGGACTGATGACCTCAGATGTTAAGTCCCATAGTGCTCGGAGCCATTTGAACCATTTGAACATCGGGATTATTGCTGAATAGGAGCGTTAAATTAATCCTCTGAACTAATAGGCAGTTCATGTTTGATCCTCGTTCTACCTACTGAAGGGGAACACCTATTAGATCAATTAATTGGAACAGTTTTAGTGGAATGGCGCACTCGTGATGAGGGCGATGCCAGAGGCGGTGCTAAACTGTTCAAACTCAGCAGCAACAAACTGAGGCGTGTTCTCAGTCAAAATCACTTCAGGCAATCCCTTGGGGCAAAACATCGACTACAAGGCCAGGATTGTGGAATGAGCCACAATGGAGAACATAATAACCACGAAGGGAAATTTACTGAAGTGTCCACGACGATGAGCCAATGTGTATTGCGGTAACGACCAGCGAAATCCAAGTACAAACGTTGACAATGTGTTTTGAGTTCTGGGACATTCAAAGAACTGCTAAGGACGGACTGACATGCTCAGCACAGGCTTGGTGCTGAGAAGTCAACTGTCTTGTGCGAAGTAATTTGCGCCGTCATGAAGCGCTTTATAACTTCAAGCAGTGGCGCCATTTGTTGATCCAGAAACTGAACAGACTGAGTTAGATCAACTGCAGGTGCGGCAGCAGACGATTATGGCTTGGCTGCCATAGTAACTAAGCAATGCAAAAAAAGAAGACATTTAAGCAATGCACGAGTACAAACATCGAAAAGTAAAAATAGCACAGAGAGCAGAGAGTGAGGAGGGGGGAGGGAGCAACAGCTCAGAACCTAGAACATAAATAGCACAAGCAAGGCAACCACTGCTGATTAAAAAGACAAGTAACCGAAAAACAACAACCAAAATTGAGAAGAAAGCAGCTTGAAAACTTGATGACAGAACTCATTGCCAAGTATATTATGTATGACATCATACACAATGGTAAGAAGAGGTGGGCTACAGAATGGTGTGGCAACTGGTCAGGAACAGAAATGGTTAGTGAACAAGTTAACACAGAAAACAGAAGATTCACTTAAGTTGTATTTCTGCAAGCATACAAACACTCATTACGAATAATCCAGAAAGAAACAGTCTGGCTATCAATGTCAACGTGGATAAGGCTACTACACGACGTTAGCATTAATGAAAAGGGTCCGAGAATGAGTGGGCTGAGTGGCTGCCCATTTTGCAGCAGCAGAGGGCGTTTGTAGTCCAGAGCCGCTGGAGGTGTGCACACAGCACAGATCCCGCATGACCGCTATTGGCGTCAAACAGAAACCTGCAGCTGTACACACTGAAAACATCATCTCCCACTAGGATGCGTAAGTCTCGTCAGAATAGTTAAGGTTGTGCCAAGACTAGTATAATTTCAAAGTCCCATCAGTCTCGCTGAACAAGTCTGACAATAACAAATTAGACCAACAGTTCCCTCGAGGCGTCGCCAAATTTAGCGTTGTCCACTGGAGGCGAAGGTGGAGTGTGGTCGGCAGTGGTGCTGGAACTGTGGAAGATGACATCAGTCTGCTGGCAGAAACGAACTACCTGGATCAGAGTTGGCAAGGTCCTAAATACTCGCATGCCAGAGGCATACTTACATTCGATTGGTCGCACATGACACGGCGGATGCAGCAAAAGGTCCGCAGCGAGGGCGACCCCAATTGCAGGTGTGTGTGCCACTTTTTCTTCGTGTCTGATGTACACGAAGACCCTCTGCGGGCTGGGCTGCTAATTTCTTGGCTTGTTGGACTGTGCATTAGTTGAGTCGCAGGGGCTGCGCTTGCTGCAGCACACATGACAGACGTATGTTGCCGGGTAGCGTCGGAGCCTGATAACTTCCGCGGAACCCCAGAAGTAAAGCTCCATGAGGCACTTTCGCAGTTTCCCCTCCTATCCCCTCTTCCTGCCCACACAGCGTGACGTGGCAGAGGGAAGGTGTACACTCAGGTGAGAGAGATTGGCACACGTACACGAGCACTGCACACGAGCCGAATTTTTGCCCACTCTTGTTTTATAAATGCATGTATGCCAACAAACCTGTACAGCACAACAATTAAACACTGACCTGCACTTTTTTTGACTACACTCCTCGCTCCCTATGTGACAACATTTATTTACTGTAATACGTCTTAATAACCTGCTGGCGATGATTCACTTTTTTCGTAAAAATCTAATGTAGTGCGCCTTTTTCTTAAACTCTCCACATCTGCATGCAGATGTACATCTACATAATAACTCTGCAGTCAGTATGTTTGGCAGAGGATGCACAGAACCATTTTCAGATTATTTCTCTACTATAAAATTCTGCAGGCTTTCGTGTTCTCTCCAGATTTCTCCACTGTTCGACGCTTCGATCCCTCTGCGTTTTCGGTATTCAATTACCGTCCCTAAACGGATTAGGATTCAGACATCCAAGAGCATAGTGGAACCTGGATTAATATCCCAGATGACGGGTTGAAATGTCGGCTAGTGAAGAAGCTTGAAGTGGAATATTGAGGCTGTCTAGCAACTCAGAAAATTTCATGATCTGTTCCTTTACTGTTCCACTCTGCAATCGCACGTGGGAAAAATGAGCAGCTAAATCTTTTTGTGCAGGCTGTGACCGTCAGTTCTCCCTCTGTAAGTGAGGATCAATAAAATAATTTGGCATTCTAGTAGAAACTTGGCGATTGAAATTTTGTGAAAAATTATCGCCACAGTTAAAAAAGCCTTTTTTAAAATGGTTAACACTCCGATCTGTTTATCATACCTGTGATACTCTCTTCCCTATTTCGTGATAATACAGAACGAACAGCCCTTCTTTGAACTACTTAGCTATCTTCCATTAAGCTGGTAAGAATACTACACAGCACAGCAGTATTCCAAAACACGCCAATCATAGTGCAGGTAGACCCTTTAGTAAATTTTTTGCAACTTCTAAACGTTCTGCCAATAACACCCAGTCTTTGCGTCGGCTCCTCTACAACGTTCTCCATATGATGTTTCCAATTTAAGTTGTTCATAACTGTAATCCCTAGGTATTGTACTTTATTTGGTAATCTCTAAATTTGCGTGATTTATCGTGTAATCGAAATTTAACAAATTTTTCTTTTCCATGGACTTCGCTGAGGTAGAGTGCCTTGCATGCCTCAACGATACGTTCCCACCGCAGGTGCAACCAGAATGGAGTGGTATTTGTGGAGAGACCAAACCAACCTGCGGCTCCTGAAGAGCGACAGCTGCCTTTTCAGTAATTGGAACAGCTGAATGATTGATTAACCTGGCGCTGTAATTTTAGCCAACATCGCCCTGCTACATTAGTACGGCGGACGGCCGGAAACAAGGGAGATTTCGGACGTAAAATTCTCCCCGTTTCCGATATGTGGGCAACGACTATTCCGGAGAATATCTACATCTACATCCACATCTACATCCAAACTCCCAAAGCCACCTGACTGTCTGTGGCGGAGGGTACTTTGAGTACCTCTATCGGTTCTCCCTTCAATTCCAGTGCCGTATTGTTCGTGGAAAGAAAGATTGTCTGTATGCCTCTGTGTGGGCCCTAATCTCTCTCATTTTATCCTCATGATCTCTTCGCGAGATATACGTAGGAGGGAGCAACATACTGCTTGACTCCTCGGTGAAGCTATATTCTCGAAACTTCAACAAAAGCCCGTTCCGAGCTACTGAGCGTCTCTCCTGCAGAGTCTTCCACTGGAGTTTATCATCTCCGTAACGCTTTCGTAATTACTAAATGATCCTGTAACGAAGCGAGCTGCATTCCGTTGGATCTTCTCTATCTCGTCTATCAACCCTATCTGGTACGGATCCCACTTTGGTGAGAAATATTCAAGCAGTGGGCGAACAAGTATACTGTAACCTACTGCCATTGTTTTCGGATTGCAGTTCCTTAGGATTCTTCTATGAATCTCAGTCTGGCATCTGCTTTACCGTCGATCAACTTTATATAATCATTCCATTTTAAATTTAAAAAAATGGTTCAAATGGCTCTGAGCACTATGGGACTCAACTTCTGAGGTCATTAGTCCCCTAGAACTTAGAACTAGTTAAACCTAACTAACCTAAGGACATCACATACATCCATGCCCGAGGAAGGATTCGAACCTGCGACCGTAGTGGTCTCGCGGTTCCAGACTGCAGCGCCTAGAACCGCACGGCCACTTCGGCTGGCCATTTTAAATCACTCCTAATGCCTACTCCCAGATAATTTATGGAATTAAGTGCTACCAGTTGCTGACCTGCTATATTGTAGCTAAATGATAAAGGATCTTTCTTTCTATGTATTCGCAGCACATTACACTTGTCTACATTGTGAGCTGCGCGGTATTAGCCGAACGGTCTGAGGCGCTGCAGTCATGGACTGTGCGGTTGGTCCCAGCGAAGGTTCGACTCCTCCCTCGGGCAAGGGTGTGTGTGTTTGTCTTTAGGATAATTTAGGTTAAGTAGTGTGTAAGCTTAGGGACTGATGACCTTAGCAGTTAAGTGCCATAAGATTTCACACACATTTGAACATTTTCTACATTGAGATTCAATTGCCATTACCTGCACCATGGCCGGCCGAAGTGGCCGTGCGGTTAAAGGCGCTGCAGTCTGGAACCGCAAGACCGCTACGGTCGCAGGTTCGAATCCTGCCTCGGGCATGGATGTTTGTGATGTCCTTAGGTTAGTTAGGTTTAACTAGTTCTAAGTTCTAGGGGACTAATAACCTCAGCAGTTGAGTCCCATAGTGCTCAGAGCCATTTGAACCTGCACCATGCGTCAATCGTTGCAGTTCTTCCTCCTTCATTTCAATACAATTTTCCATTGTTACAACCTCTCGATATACTACAGCATCATCTGCAAAAAGCCTCAGTGAACTTCCGATGTTATCCACAAGGTCATTTATGTATATCGTGAATAGCAACGGTCCTATGACACTCCCCTGCGGCACACCTGAAATCACTCTGACATCAGAAGACTTCTCTCCATTGCGAATGACATGCTGCGTTCTGTTATCTAGGAACTCTTCAATCCAATCACGCAATCGGTCTGATAGTCCATATGCTCTTACTTTGTTCATTAAACGACTGTGGGGAACTGTAACGAACGCCTTGCGGAAGTCAAGAAACACGGTATTTACCTGGGAACCCGTTTCTATGGCACTCTGAGTCTCGTGGACGAATAGCGCGAGCTGGGTTTCACACGATCGTCTTTTTCAAAACCCAGTAGATTTCTTGTCTCCAGAAAAGTCATTATACTCGAACATAATACGTGTTCCAAAATTCTACAACTGATCGACATTAGAGATATAGGATATAGTTCTGCACATCTGTTCGACCTCCCTTCTTGAAAACGGGGATGACCTGTGCTCTTTCCCAATCTTTTGGAACGCTACTCATCTAGAGATCTACGGTACACCGCTGCAAGAAGGGGGGCAAGTTCCTTCGCGTACTCTGTGTAAAATCGAACTGGTATCCCATCAGGTCCAGCGGCCTTTCCTCTTTTGAGCGATTTTAATTCAGCAAAAAAAACCTGGCATTCTACTGCTCAAAGTGTGGAATGTTAGATTGGGTGGGTAGGCAAGAGAATTTAAAGAGGGAAATGAATATGTAGAGGTTAGATATAGTGGGAATTAGTGAAGTGCAGCGCTAGAAAGAATTCTGGTCAGATGAGCAGAATCAATGGAGGAGTATAAAATTCTTCAGGGTATCAGACCGCATCGTCATAATTTAAAATGCGCCAACGTTTCGGCCAGCGTTGCAGCTAGCCTTCATCAGGGCCTTACGTTAACGTAAGGCCCTGATGAAGGCTAGCTGCAACGCTGGCCGAAACGTTGGCGCATTTTAAATTATGACGATGCGGTCTGATACCCTGAAGAATTTTATTGAAGAAGACAACGGCCGCGGAAGCCTACGCTTACAATGGAGGAGTAGTTATAATAATGAATGAAAAATCTGGGTATTGGTAACAATTTATGAATCGCATAGTGAACGGTTTATTGTAGCTAGGATGGACACAAAGACAATATCCAAACATAGAATACAAGTTTATATGCTAACTAGCTTCGTAGATGATGAAGAGACAGAAATAATGTACAAGGACGTGGTGAAAAGTAATGCTCCCGAACTTTTGTATGTGAAAACTCTTAAAGCTTTTTAAATATAGCAAATGTTACTAACAACCTACATTGTTATTCTTCACGTCTACATAATCATTTCTAAAAGTAGTCACCCTGGCGAGGAACACATTTCTCCCAAGGAAAGTGCAGTTGTTCCGAGCTAGATGGCTCAATGGTTAGCACACTGGACTCTCATTCGGGAAGACGACGGTTCAAACCAGCGTCCGGCCATCCTGATTAAAGTTTTCCGTGATTTTTGTAAACCGCTTCAGCCAAATGCTGGATGGCTCCTTTGAAAGGACACGGCCGATTGCCTTAACCATCCTTCCCTAATCCGAGCTTGTGCTCCGCCTCTAATGACCTCGCTCGAAGGGATGTTAAACACTAATCTCCTCCTCCTCCTCCTCCAGAGACCACTTTGTTGATTCTGTCACTGTAGAATGCTTAACTTTGCTCATGGAACCACAACCTTATCTCAACTTGCAGCGCATCATCACTATCAAAGTGAAGTCCTGGAAGACGTACTTTAAGTTTTGGAAACAAATGAAAACGGGCCAAGCTGGGACTGTGTGGAACCCAGTGAACGCAAGGTGTCGGATTGTTGCCGTGGTCGTGTGTGGTCTGGCATTGCCTTTCTGAAGGAAAGGGTGCCCCACGTGTGCACGAAGTCTTCGGATTCGAAACTCTATCACAGCACTCTGTTTGTCACGCTCAGACATGGTTATCATTACGCATTTTCATGTTACGCACCACAATTCGGAGCCCTCTAGCGGCAGAGTATTTAGAAATGAAGAGGAATGATATAGCACGTTAATAACGTTTGTTTTATTTAAAAGGCTTCAAGAGTTTTCGTATAAAAAATTTGTGGGCTATGCTTTCCAGCACGCCCTCATATGGCGAGATGAAAGAAAACATTCAAATAGTGAAGAGAGACGAACATTTCATTGTGATGAGAAACTGGAATTCGATAGTAAGGAAAGGAAAGGAAGAGAAGAAGAAGTAGCTTATTGATTATGAACTGCCTCCTCTAGACTTGTCCATATCTTATAGTCTCCAACAACGTGTATCCACGTTGCCCCTGCATGTTTTCTAATGTCATTTATCCACCTTTAAATCATCTCCGATTGTCTCTTCCCCTGAAAGCAAAGAACCTCTGCAGTAGCCAGCGACTCGGAGAGTGAAACTGTAAATTCACTCCGACAACAGGCGGCGCCACGTACCCGCAGCACGCAGCTAGTACACAACGAGTCGGAGATATTCCCTCTTTCGCCACGTCACGTCACATGGCGTGATCCAGTGGTCTCCGCAGCGGAATGAAGCTAAGCGCACCACGACAACTCACGAAGAGAATGCGGCAAGTGCCATAAGTCGATTTTCCAGAATTTCGACCAGCGGAAGAGAGGTCAAAATAAGCGAAAACGTGTCTCGGTTTATCGGTAGGTACTCGAACGTTTCCAAAAAATCGAGGACCAAAGTTATTATGATACTTTATGTGCTTTTTAAGGTGTAACTCGTTCAGCCGAAGCGGTGGCACAGTGGCTAGCGTTGCGGGTTTATCATTTTGCGTCCCGTGTTTGAAACCCGATTACTAATTTTATTTTTGTTTTTCATTTATCTGCACATGTCTGTAGAATATTACTACACTAATGTTTACCAGTGAATATTGAAATAACGTTGTCCTAATTCGTTTTCTAATAGTTTATCTGAATAAATAAAGGAGAACATTATTTCAAAAATGTTCAAATGTGTGTGAGATCTTATGGGACTTAACTGCTAAGGTCATCAGTCCCTAAGCTTACACACTACTTAATCTAAATTATCCTAAGGACAAACACACAGACCCATTCCCGAGGGAGGACTCGAACCTCCGCCGGGATCAGCCGCAGAACTTTATTTGAAAGCGTATTCGGCGCAGTTCTTGTACTATACGTTGATCCATAAAAAACTACAAGCGCTATGTTTCGAAAAAGTTATCCGTTATGCGTGGTCTACCATGAAATTATTTCCAACACATGAAATCTTTCGCAGTGTTAACCTCATTTCTTTTCCGAGTGAAATTCATACTAAGAAATGTCACTGTGGCAAACCTGCAGTTGCGAGATGGTCGCGGTGTTCGGAACTCCCATGGTTCTTATGTTTCTACTCCGGTATCGTCCAAGGGAATGTACCGAACTTTCCAGAAGAATAAACATAAGATTAAAATATAAGAATGAATACAATAATTTAGGTAAGAATGAAATATTAGAATTTAAAATTTTGTAACCCCTGAAAATACTATACACACTTGCATTATATAGAAAATATTTGACACTTATTGTGAAATCCTGTCGTAATTTTGCAATTAATATGACGCCTTTGTATCTCGTAGCTTGGTAAGAAACATTCGTGTATTGATCT
The DNA here is from genome assembly GCF_023898315.1 of Schistocerca nitens. Classification (NCBI taxonomy): domain Eukaryota; kingdom Metazoa; phylum Arthropoda; class Insecta; order Orthoptera; family Acrididae; genus Schistocerca; species Schistocerca nitens. Next base: position 613,529,886 of record NC_064617.1, read on the forward strand.
TCAACGGACATGGGTAAATAAATAAAAAAATAAAAATAAAATAAATGAAACCAATAGCCTGGCTTAGAACGAAGTGCAAGAAAGTGAAAATTTCCAGTGTGAATTGAAATAACGTTTTCCTTATACGTCTATTAATAGTTTGAATAAATAAAGGAGAAAATTTATCATACAACATAGGCTTTCACGGTCGGTGTTGTCTTTACTTAAAACTTCCGGGCTGATAGGTCGTGGTCGATGTATAAGACTCTCCCCTGATGTTTCGTCTCCGACTGCGGGAGACATCCTCGGAGGACGTCTTCCGCAGTCGGAATCGTGCGTCAGGGGAGAGTTTTATATACCAACCACGGCCTATCAGCCCGGAAGTCTTAAGTGAAGAAAGGAGAAAATAATTTGAAACTCTATTCGCCGCAGGTCTCGTAGTGTATGTTGATTAATAAAAAACTGCAAGCGCAATGTTTCGGAAAAGTGGTCCGTTATGCGTAGTCTGCCGTGAAATTATTTACAAATATTTATTAGCCACTGTGTGACCGCTTCGGTTGAGGTTACCGCAAGCTAAAAGTCACATAACATACCTCGAAAACTTTAACCATCGTCTTCTCGGAAACGGCCGTAGTGTATGTTGATTAATAAAAAACTGCAAGCGCAATGTTTCGGAAAAGTGGTCCGTTATGCGTAGTCTGCCGTGAAATTATTTACAAATATTTATTAGCCACTGTGTGACCGCTTCGGTTGAGGTTACCGCAAGCTAAAAGTCACATAACACACCTCGAAAACTTTAACCATCGTCTTCTCGGAATCGGCCGACTAACCACGGATAAGCCGAAACACGTGCTCGCTTAGCCTACTTTAACTCCTCTTCCATTGAGCGAAGTTTCTGGGAAATCAGGTTACGCACCTGCAATGTTCTCTCCTTCAGTCTAATATTCTTCCCTGCATGCTTCCAATACACGCGCATGCTATTAAATTCTCTACGACCTACGCTGCGAACTCGTATTATGATCGGTGTTTGACTCTGGCTGGATTTCTCATAGCATTACGACGGACTTTGGCCTCACACAAGGACTTGCAGTATTTCACGCTTTTCTTTCTTTGTGCAAATTCAGGCAGCCTGAAGCTTGTACTGTACGCCGAGCTTATAACCTGTACAGAAACTGTAATCAGCGAAATGAAAACAAAAGAAAAGGACGCAAACAATGATACGCTCTTATCGATATATTCTGGGTAAGCTAGCTGCTATGGTTTTAGTTTAGTTTCTTCGCCACACTGCAAAACTACTTCACCGAGGGGTACCTGCTGTGTAGTCGTGTGGCAGTTATTACAGTTATACAACGGAAGTTGATGAGTTGCGCCGCAGGCCAGTAAACTTACTAGCCATCGCGGGAGTTTGGCTCCCACCATCATCTGTGCGTCCCTTCTATTCAAAATTTTAATGGGAGTGCCAGCGGTTACTTGGGTGGGTTTTGGGTAATTTGAGTTCGTCTGCAACTATCACGCCCCCTGAGCTGAATTTTGCCATAAACTGCTCTGTGTTTAACCATTTGAGTTAAATGTGTGCGATTCGGTCAAAGGTGTACCCTAGTAACTGATCATTCATTTGCTAAATTCATTTATGTTGTGAGTTATAGGAAAGATGAAAAACTATTTCCTTCTCTTAAATGGCACATAATTGTTTTAAGATGCTACTGTATGTGTGACACCATTGCTTTTCTTGCTTTAGAGCTCTAAAACTTAACTCCATTCATTCTACCGGGGTAAAACTAGCAGGACGGTCTCTTGCAACCTATATCGAATGTACATACCACCTTATGGGCAAATTGTCAGAGCGAGGTCTTGGTGTTCTTCGGTGGAATAAATCATGGGTTGTAATTCAACCTGCATCATTGGAAGTCTGTTTGTACTAAGCTTAAATGCGTGGAACGCTACAGTGTTTGTTTTGCTTATTGGCGCCCTTAATTTATTTTGATGTTGGTAATTTGTTACTGGCTCTTTAAAATAACTTTCTGATATTACATTGTTTAATTTGGCGTTAGCAGTTTTCAAAATTTTTTGAAGTTATAGGCACTTAAAATGTTTTTCTTGTTAATGCTCATTGGAGCCTATAAATTACTTTTGTCGCTTCTGTGTATATAACTAACCCAAATATAAAAATTCATCAATCCTTTTATGAATTCGCTGTCAATTTAGGATCGTATCTTTTTGATGTGCTGATAAAACATGATATTCTTATTGTAAGATATTTTCATGTCTGCTGTATAACATGCTGCATTAAGTTCCTCTATTCGTTATCAAAATTTATCTGCAATAGAGTCAAACAGTGCAAAGTCATCACCAGAACTGAGGTGTGTCAGCTATGTTTCGTTGACATCTGTTCCTTCTTTTTTTTCCATTCGGGTGATATGAAACTTCTTCCACGGCTACTGAGAATATTTTGGGTGGCATGGAGTCTCCGTAGCTGACTTGCTGTCCGGATCTGAATGTCCCGCTACCTTGATGGAAATGAGCGTTTGGCGTCGCTTGGTTTTCGTTGTACTATGTTACATGAGACCGAGAAGTCTCTTCTAGACGATAAGTTCTTTTTTGGTCCACGCTATATCTTCCAAGAGATTTCATCAAGATAGTAGGGGCTACTATCTTGATGAAATCTCTTGGAAGATATAGAGTGGACCAAAAAAGAACTTATCGTCTAGAAGAGACTTCTCGGTCTCATGTAACATAGTACAACGAAAACCAAGCGACAGTTGCAAATCACTTTTTTTTATTTACTTAGTTACTAGTGTCGGGCAGGGGCCCATTTTCAGATCATAGAAGATAGAGAAAATCGTATTTCCGAAATTACAAATACTGTGTCAACGCATACGGATCTGTATGTGCCGTGACTGTTCGTTTGCACTTCATAATACGAGTAAAATTTTTGACGTGGTATTTTAATTTCGCAGATACCATTTTGATTATCTTATGATGATCTGAAAATGGGTCCCCCGTCTGAAATTAGCCATACAGTAAATGAAAAAGTCAAATTTGCAACTATGTCTGGTTTTTCACTGTACTGATAACAGAAGTTGCTGATCTACTATTAGCCCAGCATGCTGGAAATTGGTCATGCAATATAGTTCTCGGCTAAACGTTTATACCCAGCCGATTAGTGATTAGTGACCACAAGGTCGTAGTAGCAAGACTGACCGCCATAATATCCAGATCCATAATAGAATAAATCTATTTATATATCTATTTAAATATGCAGACAAAATTTTGCTTGCGTATTCCCACTTAACTATGCAAGGGTAGACCAGGTGTGGCATAATTTCAAAGAAATGCTGTTGGTGGTAATTGAGATATTTATACCGAATAAATTATTAGTAGGTGGTACTCATCACCCTCGGTACACAAAAAACACTGTTGCATAAGCAGTGAAAAAAGTGTGCCAAATTTAGAAGAACACAAACTCCAAGGTTGGCGATGTTTTACTGAAGCTCGAGTTCTAGCACGGGCTTCGATGAGAGTTACTTTTAGTAGCTTACACAAGGAAACGCTGTCTCAAAATCATACGGAAAATCCAAAGAGATACAGGTAGTCTGTAAAATACACCAGCAACAAGACACACTTAATGCCTTCACTGCGCGCTAGCAGTGGTAATGTTACTGATGACAGTACCACTAACGCAGAGTTACTAAACATGTTTTTTCCTAAATTCTTTCACCATAAAAGGCAAAGTAAATATTCCAGAATTGAAATCAAGAACAATTGCCAACATGAGTGATTTAGGAGTAGATATCGTCAGTGTATCGAAGTAAATTAAGTCACTCAATAAAAGCAAAGCCTTAGGTTTATTTTTTAAAAGAGTAAACCGCCATTTCACTGTGTATTACTGTATTTATCTTCTGTACTACCTACATTTCGGTTTTTATGCCATTATCAAGTACAATGCCAAACGCTGTTAGACCATTATCATGTCACATCTGCTACAGCAGTCCAGAGTCTGCTAAAAGTAGTTAGAACGTTACTATGTCACACCTGTTAAGGCACTCGAATGATCTAACACCTTTTAGCATTATACTTGATAATGACATAAAAGCCGAAATCTAGATAGTACAGAAGATAAATTTATAACAACAAAAACAATCAATTATCGATAAAATTATTTAATGGTGTAGATAAGAAATCTAGTCACCAAGCGGTGCGGCATACACACTTAAAAGACTGTTGTGATTGGGTCCTTCTTCACGCAGAAGGGTTGAAGGGGAAAGAAGAAGGGTGACGGAAAAGGACTGGAGTGGTCTAGGAAAAGTAGTAGATTTTGAGAAAGTCACTCAGAACCGCGGGTTCTTACCATACGGTAAGTCTCCCCTGACTAATGGTTATGCGTGACTTTCCCAAAATCTACCGCTTTTCCTAGACTTCTCCTGTCCTTCGCCTTCTTTCTTCCTCTTCAACCCTTCTGCCTGAAGAAGGAGCCACTGGCTCCGAAAGCTTGCCAATCACAACAGTCTTTTATGTGTGTGTTCTGCCACCTCTCGGTGAAAATATTTTTTTATTTATCCAATTAAAGAAGATAAATTTAGTAACACAAAGTCAAATGATGGTTTACTCTTTTTAAAACTATTGCATGGTTTTGGATCAACACCATCGAAAGCTTCTGGTTCAGACTGTATACCAGTTAGGCTCCTTTCAGAGTATGCTGATACAATAATCCCATACATAGCAATCACACACAGTCGATCGTTCGACGAAGGATCCATACCTAAGGGAGGAAAGTTGCACAGATCGCACCAATACTCAACAGGAAAATAGGAGTAGTGTGATTAATTAAAGACGCATATCACTGACGTCGATTTGCAGTAGGATTTTGGCTCATGTTGTGACTGATAACTCGCAATTTTTCACAAACACAACTTTTGTTGATGTAAGTTCAGAAGTTTGATTACTGATCATATAAACGAAAGATAACTATAACGATAAAGGTCTCCTAATTGAGGCAAACAAAAGTTCACTTCTAATTTTCCACAAAGGTTCGTTGTAACACACTCGCACACTATTAACATTTCAATTCCGAGACGAAGACGTGATCTTCGCGGTCGCAGTACACAAGGTTGGCATTCAGAGTGAACTGAACTTCAGGCCTGGTTCTAGCCCCTAAATAGTAGTCTCCAGCCAATCAGGTTTTGGCGTAGTGATACTTCCTGCAGGCCGTGGCTCGAGCTCCCACTTCAGGAAGTAGTGCTCGGCATATTTGTTTCCATTATCTTGTACGAGGGCTATTCCGAAAGTAAGGTCCGATAGGTCGCGAAATGGAAACCACGGTAAAAATCAAAAATGTTTTATTTGCAACAGTTAGATACACCTTGCAGCTACTTATCTCCATAGTCGCCGACCCGACTTAGACGTGTATCGTAGCGTTGTACCAACTTTCCCATACCCTCGCTATAGAAGGCAGCCGCCAGTGCTCTCCGCCAATTCTCTACGCTGGCCTACGGCTCGTTGTCTTGTGCCGAAATGTTGTCTTCATAACCAGCGGTTCATGTGACCAGAGCTGAAACTCAGAGGGAGACAATTACGGGCTGTATTGTGGGTACTCTCACATTTCCATTTGAAAACGATGCAGGAGCATCTTCATTGCCCCTGCAGAATGCGGCTGAGAATTGTCTTGAAGACGAAACAGCACGACAGTTATGTAATGTTAGCTGCATAGCTTCAGGGGAAATTTCTCACCAGGCCCCCGTACTTGGCGGCAGACACTATTTTCTAGACATCTTTACGCACTCACTGCGAGCTCAGAAATGAGAAGAGCGACGTGATGCTAACTGGGGTTATACTAGAGACACTACCCAACACATCTGTGCAAAGCTTTATCGGATTTTCATAGTCGTTTCCATTTCGTGACCGATCGGACCTTACTTTCGGAATAGCCCTCGTATGTAAATAGCCGGTGTTTACCATGGTTCTTTTGGGTACGCCTTTGAGCAGAGACAAGCTCGTCCTCTTTGGTGTTACATGGGTTGCCGGCTCTCAGGGGCTACCTTGGCACCGGTAAAACAGCACATATACTATGTTCGAACATTATGAATTACCTCTAAGAAAACGATTTATTGACAGACAGCCAACATGGATTCAGAGAGTATTGTGGAACACAACTGTCCCTTTAATCACGCAAAGGAATGAGTATTACGGACAGGGAATCTCAAATTGATTCCATACTTCCAGATTTCCAGAAGGCTTTTGACACCGTCTCTCACAAGAAAATTTTAATCAAATTGCGTGCTTATGGAGTACAACTTCAATTGCGTGACAGGATTCGTAATTTCCTGTGAGAAATATCACAGTACATAGTAAGCGACGAAAAATCAGAGCGGAAAATAGAAGTGATGTTTGTCGTTCCCCATGGAAGTTTTACAGGCCCTGGGCTGTGCCTAATCTATATAAACGATATCGGACACACTCTGAGACGCCGTCTTAAATTTTTTGTAGTTGGCTCTGTCATCAGAAGGTCAAAACTAATTTCAAAATTAGTACTCTGCAAAAAATATGGCAATTGCCTTTGAATAAGAAACGGTGTGAGGTCATCCACAAGCGCACTAAAGGAAACACTTTAAATTTCGGTTACACGATAAACGACACTACTCTAAAGACTGTCAGTCCAGATAATAATTAGTCATTACAGTTACAAACAACTTAAATTGAAACAACCACATAGATAATGTTGTAGGAAAGGCAAATCAAAGACTGCGTTTTATTAACAGAAGCCTTAGAATATACAACATGTCTACGAAAGACACTGCCTATATTACGTTTCTCTGCCCTCTGCTGGAGTATTTCTATGCGGTGTAGAATAATTACTAAATAGAGTCGACTTAGGACATCGAAAAGGTCCAAAAAAAAAGGCAGTCCGTTTTGTATTCTCGCGAAATAGACGGAAGAGTGTCATGGATATGATAAGCGAGTTACTGCGGTAATCCTTCAACCAAATGCATTTTTCGTTACGGCGGTATCTATTCACGATATTACAATAACCACCCTTCTCCTTAGCGCCCACCTACACAGGGAGAAATGATCATCGTAATAAACTATGATAAACCAGAGCTCACACGAAAAGATTTAGGCATTCATTTTCCCACGCTCTGTTAGAGAGTGAAACGGTAGAGAAACTGTCTGAAGGTCGTTCGGAAAACCCTATGCCAGGCACATAAGTGTGAATTACAGAGTTTTCATCTCAAATTAAATGTAGATATTACGAACTCTGACACTTTCTTTGACGTGTGAGAGCTCAGTTACTTCACACATAAAATGAGGTAGTCTTACTTCACACATAAAATGAGTTAGTCTTTGGTTCCTCTAGGATGTTCAGAATAGTTTTCTCTCAAAGCAATAGCCCCAGTGAACCAAGCTTTCTAAAATATCAACAGAGCACGGTGCTAGTGCTCAAGCGAGTCACGACTTTCAGCAAGTTCAACCTGGAACAAAACCACAATGTGCCAACTAGGTTAGTCCATCAGGACAAATAGTTACTCTTTCAAAATAAAATATTGTTTGTCTGTTTGAATGCAACTAGCAATTTCAGGTCACACGAATAAATTAAGTAAAACATTATACGTTTTGGTTTGAAAAATAAGAGGTCATTCAGCTGTCAGTCACGCAATCACCCTGTTGTTGTTGTGGTCTTCAGTCCTGAGACTGGTTTGACGCAGCTCTCCATGCTACTCTATCCTGTGCAAGCTTCTTCATCTCCCAGTACCTACTGCAGCCTACATCCTTCTGTATCTGCTTAGTGTATTCATCTCTTGGTCTCCCTCTACGATTTTTATCCTCCACGCTGCACTCCAGTACTAAATTGGTGATCCCTCGATGTCTCAGAACATGTCCTACCAACCGATCCCTTCTTCTAGTCAAGTTGTGCCACAAACTCCTCTTCTCCCCAATTCTATTCAATACCTCCTCATTAGTTATGTGATCTACCCATCTAATCTTCAGCATTCTTCTGTAGCACCACATTTCGAAAGCTTCTATTCTCTTCTTGTCTAAACTATTTATCGTCCATGTTTCACTTCCATACATGGCTACACTCCATACAAATACTTTCAGAAACGACTTCCTGACATTTAAATCTATACTCGATGTTAACAAATTTTTCTTCTTCAGAAACGCTTTCCTTGCCATTGCCAGTCTACATTTTATATCCTCTCTACTTCGACCATCATCAGTTATTTTGCTCCCCAAATAGCAAAACTCCTTTACTACTTGAAGTGTCTCATTTCCTAATCTAATTCCCTCAGCATAACCCGCCTTAATTCGAATACATTCCATTATCCTCGTTTTGTTTTTGTTGATGTTCATCTCATACCCTCCTTTCAAGACACTGTCCCTTCCGTATAACTGCTATTCCAAGTCCTTTGTTGTCTCTGACAGAATTACAATGTCATCGACGAACCTCAAAGTTTTGTTTCTTCTCCACCCTACAAAATTTTTTTTATTTCAAATGATTCCATAAAAGACTTAGCAGTGACATTCAGCCCATACCAAAAGCGAATAAAAAGAAAAATATGTCGTTACAAAACATGACGTCGCTAAACATATGACTACTCATTTCACCTCCAATTATATCGCAAAAATCTATCTTCTGGAATAAAATGGATCCTCCCTTATGTAAGTCCCAACTTACAGTCGCGAACAGATTATATCGTAATCAAATTTTCAAATGCGACTTTCACTCCCTCTTGTTGTGAACACTCTCTGATGTAGCCTTTAGTTTCTCTAATATCCGCCTTCCTTTACTACTACAATTAAGGGGGTTGATCGTTGTGACTGAAAGAAAAATTAACACATTTAGCGATTGCCATATCAAAAAATACCTGAAAAGTTGCAACAACTCTGGCATCACAACCCATGCCTGCAAACTTCAGAATCGATTACCTCATAGTCAAAGACACCTTCATTTATTACCATAGACATACTGTTGAAACCTTTTAATCCCAAGCCTACGTTACCTGGATGCCTTACAAAAAACCTTCATGTAGCCCAATATTATATAAAAAATCTCCCCGTTCATTTGCAAATCTAATCACCTACTGAGATAATATGCCAGCTTGCACTCTTCACGGCAATGGAACACCAACAACTAATACCACCTCACTAAGTCCATTAAATGCAAGGCGAAGCAAGTCCCCAAAAGACAGATGATAGACGATATAGTTGTGAGGATAATACTCGCCCTGCCCATCTTAATAAATAAGCAATAGGTGCCCCGTGGGTCGTTCCAAAATGTATGTAATACATCAAGGATATAGGCCCGGGCTGGGAACAGGTTACGGGAACCCAAGATTCCTAAGCTGAGGATGTGAACGCTGCGAGTCCTCAGTGAGCGTTAACTGGGTGTACTTCACAACGATTTATGTATTCCGAGCGACTAGTGGGAACAAAATAGCCACTATAAATTCCCGTAAAAACATTCCCAGAAATTTGGATGGTGTGTTCAATACCAGCACTCAGCCCAACAGACGTGTTCTGCTGCATAGTCTGTCTGAGTATAACTTTAAACATTAACGTTAACATTGATAACGACACATTTCGCTTCTCAGAATACATTTTTAATTGTGATACGAGCAGACGAAACTTCTTTTGAAAATATGCCAAAATTCTGCATTCAGAAAGCCCTTTATGGTAAATGTAGGAATATGAAAAGTTTATTTTATGGTAATGACTGTCCTCCGTGATATAACTACACTTTTAAACTAGATTGAGAAACTTCGGTCTCCGCTGGTCACCAGTCATCACAGAAAGACTAACTGTACAAATCAGTGCTGCAATTAAGCACACAAACAAAGAGAAGCTACTATTTTAGCCCATAAGGCTGTCCCAGGAGGAATGGTCAATTTCCATTGATATGTCAGGAACGATCATTTGAAGCAAAGAACTTCATATAAACATATGCCTACTCCGAAAGCGTCCATAAATAGGAAACATATAATGCAATTTAATTGCTGTATTATTCAATAATCTGACAGGTTTACACACGTATACATGTACAGCAGTTAGCAAACATTAAACACGTATTTTACAAGTTATTAACTGGAATCATGCATTTTTAACAAATTCGCTTCTAAGCATGTAGTATTCGCCATTCACGTGTTCGTCGGATATTGATGGGTGCAGAAAGTTGCCGTTTGCTGGTAGTAGGACTATGCTGCACCATTTCAACAACGTGCTGCTGTTCCTGCACAGGTTCATAGGAAAAGATATAAAAACATTGTTACTCAAGACAGCATACTTGAAAGAAAATTACAAACAAAGTTATTTTATAGTTTTGTATTTTAAGCTGCACATAAATGCTCATAGAACATGCAACTTTGTTTAAAAATTTGATTCCGCGATGATTTTAACCCCTCTCCCCATACCCACGCAGCGAGCGAGCACTATACAAAATAGCTACAATGCTTGCCGAAAACATTTACCTAAGTGTATTTTATCCATAATAAATACTCACTGCTACTGATTTCCCCCTCACAGATACCTAAAAAAATTGATGATTACAACATCATATAATTTTTCAGCAAAATGACACTATGATCACATAATCGTGTAACAATTTCATTTTCATAATCTGTAATACTTGTTATGTTTCCGTGTGTATAACATGTCTGAACTTCTTAGATATAAGGTCTTTGACAAGAACCTCTGTTCTTGTATGTAAACATGTTAGGTGTTGTGAGTGTTTGTGCTGCTGAAGCTATTAATATGCACTGTACCAAAGGCATAACATGGGAGTTGGTTCAAATGGCTCTGAGCACTATGGGACTTAACATCTATGGTCATCAGTCCCCTAGAACTTAGAACTACTTAAACCTAACTAACTTAAGGACATCACAAACATCCATGCCCGAGGCAGGATTCGAACCTGCGACCGTAGCGGCCACGCGGCTCCAGACTGAAGCGCCTAGAACCGTAACATGAGAGTACCAACATTTACTACGATGCATGAAAATCTAAATTTTTGGTACAAAATGTATAGACGTAACGTTAAAACTACATCGATGCTGCAATTGTATGTACGTGCTATAATATTCCATAACGCCTGTCACCTTGCAACTTCAAATTGTTTCAGTTGTCTGTTAGCTATCGTCGTATTATTTGTCTTTTATTTGAATAGTGATCGTCAGTATTGAGCTCTCAAACATGTAACTGAATGTAAAGACAATTGAAGATGAGCACAAGCCCAGAGCTGGTCGTGCATTAAATAAGATCACTTTCTAGTATCGGTTATGTTCTACATCCCAGATAGTTACATTATTTTGGCGTATCAAAAGTGGTCAGGAAACTTCAACGTCTAGTTCTCGAGTTGCATGGAACTGCACGTATCATAAATGTAAGAAAATTACAATAATCAATTTCCGATATGGTTTCTCTGCTGGAGAGATAGAAAGGAGCTACCGATAATATTTATCAACTGGAAATAACAATAAATCCAAGTAGATCGTTTCACGTCAGGTGAAAAATATATCCTTTTTCTTTTATAGATATTTTCATAAATGCTGAGTAACTATGTCTTTGAGCTTTTATCTTCTGTTACCCGAACGGACATTTCACATTGGCATCAAAATGAAGCTAAACCTTCGCCCAACTTCCGCTATAGCGTCTGACCACCAAGTAACAGAATACGGATTCCGGGATAGCCGCACGATGCATCTTTCAGTTGCGGCCATAAATTCCGCGAAGCCTCGAGAAGCATGCGTAACAGCAGGGAACAACATTAAAGTGTCGGATAAAAGAAGCCGCTGCCTCGCCCGCTACCACATAAATCACGAGCGGCCCCAGTGGCGCCGGGACGCCGGGCGCCGCGACGCCAGCCAGCCAGCCAGCCAGCCAGCCGCTGCTGGGAGTTGGCTTCGCCCGCCGCGCCGAGCCGCCGCTTCCCGTCTTATCCCAGCGCGGCCGACGGTGCCGTTATGGACGACTTCCATGTGCCTCACGACCTGCAGCTTCCAGTTATTGAAGTCTCTGCCCCGAAGAAGGCGTTCCGCACCCGCACCCCCACACAACGAGCCGATAAACTGTCACAATTGTCAATATTATAATCAACTGTTCTATGTTACATTTGCGAAGAAGATCTAAGGAGAAGTGGATACCTATCCCCATCCACCTCTCACATTTTTTTCCTCTCTATAACCGCACATTACAGCTGCATCAGTTACGAGGGGCATTCAATAAGTACTGCAACACATTTTTTCTCGGGCAGTTTTGGCAGAAGCAATACAGAATTTTTTATGGGACACCGTGGAATGTTCCCGCCTCAGCCCTTATAGTTTCATGAAGTTCCGACAGGTGGCGCCGCTATGCGTAGCCTTCAAAATGGCGTATGTAACGGATGTGCGTTCCAAGCAGAGAGCTATCACTGAAATTCTTTTGGCGGAAAACCTAAACATCGCAGATACTTATAAGCGCTTACAGAGTGTCTACGGAAACCTGGCAGTGAACAAAAGTATGGGAGTATGGATAGTTGGGCATGGCGTACGTTATCATTGCAACAAGGTCGCACAAACCCGTTCAATCTCCCACGTACCGGCCGGCCGCTCACATCTGTGACTCCTGCAGTCTTGGAACTTGCTGATAATCTTATTCAAGCTAATCAACGGATCACAATCCAGCAGCACAACTGGACGTCCCTGTTGGTTGTGCTGACACAGTCATTCACCAGTTGTGTTAGTCAAAGGTGTATGCACGCTGTGTTTCTCGCCGTAGAACAAGACCATAAAGAGCAAAGAAGGACCATCGCAACGAAGGATGCACTCCCCGGGAAGCAGTACATGGATGATGGAGAGGTTATGATGAAGCAAGACTTTGGCTTCGACGCCGGCCAGTAGATTGGTACCATACAGGCAAACAGGCCCTCACAATAGGGTGGCATAAGTCCGTCGCATTGAACGGAGATTTCGTTAAAAATAGGGTTTTTTAGCTAAAAAGGTGGTGAATAGTATGCTATTTTGGAATCCTTAATAAAACCAACGTGCCTTCAGAAATACATTTATCGCATTACTTATTTAACGCCCCTCGCTTACTCACCAAGCCAGCTTACGTTCTGTGTCACCCTACAAGTACACTAGACAAAATAAAAGGGATAGCGAAATGAAAATGAGTCAGATGGAAAGACTGGCCAAGCATTAATAGAACTCACTCTCCGAAGGCTCTGTACAAGCTTAATTCTGTATACAGATAGTTTACTCATTCTTGGGATCGAGAATTTGGAAGATTTTTGCTGTTATTGATATTGATACTGGCAAGAAATCTGTCCTGGATATTCCGAGACGTTCTAGAATGTTTTAAATTTGAGTTTTATGTTTAAACATTTTGTGTAACTTTCTATTTTGTACTGTATTTCCTGAGACAAGGGGTTCTTATCAAACAAAGAGACAGTTGGATAACAAATGATGCAAAAACTTTTTATGTGTGATAAAATTAGAGATGAACAATTTTCGGATTCTTTCCTTTACTTGTACTGTGAAACCTTACTTATTGACAAATTTCGTGATCCTAGGCCAACAGGACGTTTCCTATAGGTTTTCATGAGCGAGCCGCCAGTATCAAAATATGTGACATAAATGACCGTATCTGTTGATTGCATTGACTCAGAAGCTAAAATTTGTTTGCACAACAAGAGACTGTAGAACTTATTATGTGACATAAATTTCAACTTGAGGAGTCTTCTTGTTCCTCAGAAAAAGGGGTCTTAACACACGGACAGACAGACAGACAGACAGACAGACGAACCACAAATCTATCCTACCAGGGTCTGCAAAAGTAAGTAAACTGTTTATTATTCCGAAATTAACTGGCATAACTGTTAACACATTCACCCCACTGTGAGACAACACAGTCAGTGAGCTCACTGTTCGTGGTTGCCTACGGAACCACGATTGTATCATGCATGCAACTCTTCGTCTGAAGCAAATCTGCGGCTACAAATGCCCTTCTTCAGCGTTCCAAAAATATGGAAAATGCATGGAGAGAAATTGGAGGATGTGTAAGGGCTTCCCAGCCAAACTTGTGCAGCATAGTCGAAACAACAGGCATGCCAGCTCTGGGAAAGTCATGATGACCTTTTCCTTTGACTGCAAGAGCCCACTGGTCATTGACTTTTTGGAACACAGTGCCAGAATTAACACACAGAGGGACGTGGACACTTTGTAAAAATTGAGGCATTCCAGGAACGTTGAGGGATGTCATTATTCTACTGCAGGATAATGCCCACTCAAGGGTTGCCAAGGTTGTTTCGACTATGCTGTGCAAGTATCCCGGAAAAGCCCTTACACTTCCTCCATACAGTCCCAATCTCTCCACATGCGATGTCCATATTTTTGGAACCCTGAAAACAGACACTCATGGTCGACGATTTGCTTCGTACAGGGCGGTACACGCTGGGTAGAATCTTATTTCCATAAGGGCGGAATAACGTATCGGTACCACCCTACCGGCGTCTCTGAGCGGGCAACGAAATTGCAAGTTTCCGTCAGACGCCTATGGAGGTCGTGCGTGATCCAGCAGAACCAATGGAGCACGCCTGCCGAGCCATGCCTCCAGAAGCTCTGGACTCTGGACTAAGAGCGCCCTCTGCTGTGACAACATACGATGGCCGGCGGCAGCCAAACAGCCCACTTGCACTTGGAGCCCCTTCGCTACCTGACGCTATACAGAGGCCACCTAGTCGCGACTCCGACACAGCAAACGTTTTTCCATAAGGGCATTGACCATCCTGTCTCTCGGAGGGATAAATGTGTTAACCATCACGGCTATTACTTTTGAAATTATAAACAGTTTACTTACTTTCTTTACATCTGTCTCATTTTTATTTGACGGCCCCTTGTACGAGGGGACTCCAAAACGTCAGTTACACACTATTATGTTCAAATGTGTGTGAATTTCTAAGGGACCAAACTGCTCAAGTCATCGGTCCCTAGACTTACACACTATTTAAACTAACTCAAATTAACTTATACTAAGAACAACACACACCCATGCCCGAGGGAGAACTAGAACCTCTGGCGGGAGGGGCCGCGCAGTCAGTGACATGGCGCCTCTACTCGCGCGGCCACTGTTATGGCAAGTACACTAATTTTTATTGAATGTTGCACGATGCTTCAAAGTGGCACAGATACACGACACTGTTTTTCAATATAGTTACCAAGTCTCTGTAAACAATATTTGGAACATTCTACCTGTTATCCAGTTCCTGACGATAGGAATCCACTACTTGGTCACTGAGCCATTCCAGAACCACTTTGTGAACGTCCTCATCTTCGGAAAATCTTAGATTGCTACGAATCAGTCTTTCTATTGCCTGGTAATTGAAGTCGATGTCGACAGCCTTCCTTTCCGACCGATATCGCGGATATCTATAAGACTTTTTTTTTAAATTCTTGGTAGCATTTCACTACAGCAGAACTAGATATTGCGCCCGATCAAAATATCCCCGAAATTCCCAGTGAACATATGTTAAATTTAGATATTACTGCCCACAAGAATCTTACCATTCCGCTAACTTCAACTTTGAAGCTCATTTCTAGTTGACATACCCGCGCTGTGATGCACCTGTTATCCATACCACTGCAGAGCTGTCACCACCGAACCCAGAACATGTACCTTCTCCCGGCATTGCGATACTCGAGAGTGGCGCAATAACTTTCTTATGGGACGACTTGCTAACTTGCTTTTTTAAAGTCCCCTCATATTAGCCCCTTCCTCCAAAGAGCACACTGGTCGCTTTGCAGCCTTCTGGCTGTTGTAGAAGCGGTACCAGGCGCTCATGTGACCCTCATGTGTCATGTTATGACGGTGAAGGGGTCTACCAGCCGGTTGTATGAAATCAGCGCAGTAAAATGAGATGGCGTCACACAATGTCCTAAAGGAGTATCGTATTTGCATGCTCTTCCCATACCATGAATGGAGTTACCCGATTGGTTGGTGCATCAACGTGGACTGCCCAGCCTGTTTACGAGGAATGGGGTAACACACCCTAAGGACAGTGGTCGCACAAAGATGCAGACTGGTTGTTGTACTGGCATGAAGCTGCTGTGCCCAGCCGATATGCAACTGTCGGGGAACTTCTTACAGCTACTCCACTATAGTCAGTTGACAGTCGGTTTCAAACCCGAAAGGAATCACTGGTGTCAAAGGACTCAGGTTCATCTCAGCGAACATTTCTGAGCGGATAGCATGCAATGGGTAGTTTGAGTGGGGTACCTCGCAAAAGGCCACTGGTCACAGCAGCACATCCACCCATCTTCAGTGGGCCATAAATCACATAAACTGAACCATAGCTGACTGAAGGCGTGTATTATGGACAGATCAGTCGCGATTTTGCCACTATTCAAATGACGCAAGGTGTCGAGTACCCTAATGGCCCAATGAGGCTTTTAACCCAGGGAGTGTGGAGAGTGTACTTCAACCCTGAGGTGGCTCTGTGTTGTTTTAGTTTGGTTAATTATACAATGCCTTTGCCCCACTGATTCAGCTCGCTGTGAACATGAATGAGGAGATTTACTTCAACATTCTTGGAGACCAAGTGTTAGCTTGTCTTCTACATCTTCATGATAAGTATGTTGTGGACAGACTTGCTCACAGGATTGCGCTCACACATTCTTAGTTTGATGAACTCTCAGTCAACTTATAGTAACTAGACAAGCGTGCCAACTTATCCAGTCCTAATCCCAAAGAAAATGTCTGGGACTGCTTATAATGTCTGAGATTGAGAAGCAGCAAAGAACACCGCCTCCTCCCCCCCCCCCCCTTTGGTACCTCTAAGGAATCTTTGTGGGATGAAGACAAAAAGAAAGTTTATGAGACATCAGTAAGTGAAGGGAGATGAAACTCTAATAATCGTGGAAATGTGCATCGCTGTTGTAGGGGAGAGAATAAAAGTCATGAGACAGTATGGACCAGGGATTGATGACCCTGCAGTTTGGCCCCTTTATCCGTCAAACCAACAAACCAACCAAAAGTATGGACTCAGCCAATGGCATTGCTAAAGAGGGTGGAGAAGTGGACAACAGTCTCAGGACAACTTCTTTCCGTTTAGGTGGAAGAAACAGTAATTATCAACGGTATAAGTATGCAGAAAGCAATGGAAACCAAAGCACTAAAAACATATCATGTCTATCCACAGTTATGTCAAATGGCTTGTAATTGGAAAAGTATCGTGATTAACTCCCCATTGGCTAGAGAGTTCTGCCTATCTCCCCATGCAGCTCTCCAAGAGGTGCCTTTTAAGGGGGAGGTGATCATGAGAAAAGAAGTGAATAACTGATGAACGGGCAACATTCAACAAATCGGAGTGTCGAATGTGGCGGGGTTAACAAAATTAAATGGAAAGAAAACAAGGAATTTGGATCAGGTGAGTTTAGCGTCATATCAGCATCAGCAGAAAATGACGTAATGGGAATAGGTTTCGTTATGAGTAGGTGGGTAGGGCAGAGAGTTACAGTGAATATTTCAGTGACAGGTTTGATCACATGAATTTCAACAGCAAACCGACGCTGACAACAATAGTTCAGGTACACATGTGACTGTCGCAAGCAGAAGATGAAGATATAGAAAAAGTATATAAACGTACTGAACGGGTAATTCAGGGTGTGTAGGGAGATGATAATCTGATTAATGATGGGGAGTTGGAAAGCAGTGCTAGAAAAAGAAAAAGAAGACAGAGTTACGGGAGAGTATGGACTCGCGTGTGGGAATAAGAGACAAGAGAGACTAATTCAATTCTGCTATAAAATTCAGCTAATAACAGCGAGTACACTGTTCAAATTGGTAAGAGGAGGAGGTATACTTGGAAAACGCCTGGAGACACGGAAAGATTACCTTATAGCGAGACATAGCTTCCAAATCCAAATATCGGATTTTAAGGCGTACCCAGGAGCAGATATAGACTCGGATCACACTTTAATAATAACTAGCGACTATCCCGGAATCGCACAGACAGCATTTAGTATCTACGGCCAGACGATTTGTCTTTCACAGTGTATTTTGTCTGAGGACCAAGCATAAAATTCAAAGAACAGCGTTAAGTAAGTAGGTAGCCTCACTGTCATACACACTGGACAGTCAGAACATTACGATCACTGCTCACCAGGACTTTGTTTGCCACCTGTGAGGTTGCGGGCACTGGAAGCGGCAAGGAAAGTATGTAAGCGGAGTAGAAATGGATGGGGGATCACCCTAGAAAAAATATGGTCTGAAAATCGGGCAATCCATTTAGATAAGAGACTCTGACGAAGGGCAGGTTATTATCACCCAGAGCCTGTGAACGAGTATCTCGAAAACTACGAAGCTGTACGAATGTTCACGTGCTACTGTGGCGAGCATCTACGGAAAGTGGTAGAAGAACATTGAAATTACCACTAGGCGCTAAATGGTTGGACGCTTCACAGAACGTGGGGTTTGGAGGATTTCTGCTCTGTAAAGCAGAACAGATGGTGATCTGTGACATCTCTGGCGAAAGAACACAATGCTGATTCATGCAAAAGTATTTCGGAGCACACCGTTCATCGTAGATGGTTGAACATGGAGCTAGGCAACAGACCACCCTTACGTGTTCACATGTTGATCCAACGATGCCGACACTTGCGATGTGGGCACGGGACCATTGGAATTCGACCGTGGATCATTGGAAACGTACCGGCTCTTCGTATGAATATTATTTTTTGCTATACCATGTCAAGAGTTGTCTCCATAAACGCCATCATCGAGTCGAACGGCAGCTTCAAAGCTGCACCATGTCACCGGTACAGGCTGGTGGGAGCACTATTATGCTATGGAAAACATTCTCCTGCTCTTGCATGGGACCTGTGATAGTAATCGAAGAAATTTCATTTGCGAACAATCTGCATCCCTGCATGCTTGATCTCTTCCCTGACGGCGATTTCATCTTTCAGCAGTATACTTGTCCTGTCTCTAAGCCAGAATTGTGTTACACTGGTTTGAAGAGCATGACAGTGAAATCACGTAGATGTTTTGGCCACCACATTCGCTTGATGTGAAATCGAAGGAGCCGTTCTGGGTAGCTATCGAGCGCTATCCTCACAAATCAGCGGTCCGTAATTTACCGAAATTACATGATATGTGTTTAGACATATGATGCCACATACCTCCACAAACCTACCAACAAATTCTAGAATCAATGGTACACAGAATCGGTGCCGTATTGGGTTCCAAACTTGGACCAACGATCTTTTAAGCACATGGTCACAGTGTTTTGGCTTGTCAGAGTAACTTACGCGATGTAAGCAGCGTACATCAGGGAAGTTGTCTGGAAGCGTAAATGTTATGTGCTCCTTACTGAAATGGCGTCTGGAGTCACATCCCTTGGTAATTCTGGGAGCACATCGTCATGTAAGTAATACTTTTCCAACCATGTAGATATTGTAGACGAATCGTTGGTGTATGTGTGTGTGGGTGATTCAATATGTATCGGAGGCTGGCTGAAGTGGCACAAATAAAAGTAAAAAAAAGGAAAAAGCACGCATAATCTACATGTTTAGCTCGTGTTATAGCACCCCTCTTGTGAAGTTTACTGTGCTCTGTGAAGCGTTGTTGAGACTCATTACCGCCATTCTTTGTAGTTCATTCTTTGTCTTTTTCGCCGTACCACGCAAAGAATCGTGGTTTGATTCAAAGTAAGCAGGTAGCTGAAAGTTGAGTCATCTGTTGCGCTGCTGAAAGAACATATTGTTTGTAAACGAAGAAAAGTTGCTGAAGTACTTTACCGCAAAACGTTTTACTTGAAACATAAAAAGTAAAACATCAGTATTTTCCATCCGTTTTGTTCTTTGCAACTTTTCTCAAACAGTTGCAGGGAAACTATTGGTTCAACCTTTTTGATTTCTTCAAATTGTAAGTCTTACGTCAGAGTCTGATGATGATGTGGTTATCTTTTCATTACTGATCGTATTTATTACGATGCTTCACAGCTGAGTAACTATCTGCCCGTTGTTCAAAGAATGTACAGTGAATTAAGAGTACGAATTAGGAATGGTAATCTAAGGTAATCAGAAATTATAAGTCCGAAATTGTCGTCATATTTCTAAATGGGTCCCTCAACATCTACAGAGGTATTACGAAATCTGTGTATTCACCCGCTAGAAATTTCTGAATTCCATTCAAGGAGATCGTGCCCATGCCTTTACGATCTTTAAAAGACCCAAATCGCTTTCTCGACAGTCGAGATTCGTTTAGTAGTCTTCTGTTTAATTTGTAAGTATCCAGAGAAAGTTTCTTTCGCCTCACCATACAGAGAATAGTGTTCGCATTCACGTTTGACTCAATGAAAGTAGCAACCTTAAAGTTGGGTCAATTGCTGCGCTGCTGCAAAACTATCTTGATACAAACAAAGTAAAGTTGCATCCCACGCTGCATTTTGCTCTGTGCATAAATAATTGAAAACCAAACGTCTTGGACTCGAGTATTTTTTTCGCTGCGCAGTTATTCTGAAACGACTGCAGTCAACTGGATGTCAATTAGGCGACTTTCATGTCGCTACCCAGTTATCCAACCGAGGAAATGGGAGCTACAGTGTAACGTGGAATCCGAGCCATGTTTCATTTCTGACGAACCTCCAAATCAATGAGAAGTTCATGTACGCTAAAAGGTTGCGTAAAAAAAAAGTGACCCAGTCAAACGCTCTAGTACAAGACAATCACACCACATGCAGATTTGACCACCCTTCTGCTGCCTCAAAGCACTGCTGCTTTCGCAAGTTATGGTGGCTGTTCGCTAGGTGGCAGTGGCATCGTTTTTACAACTAGAATTCATTTCATCTCAATTGAGACAATTTATATGAAATATTTATTAACTATATATAAAAACATTCCCCGTGAATCAGTGAATTTATTAATTAAAACCGTTTCAAAATCCCTATCAAAATGCCTATAGTCGTTTCTGAGCTTGGCCTGCCCATGCAGACAGATCTGAGGGTGCAACTTGAATTTATGTATAGGAAAAGAAAGAGTATATTTAAGCTTCAGAGAATTACGATCGTCGTATCATAATTAATTATGTTTTTATGGTTTAATTTATCGTGGTTACATTAGGATCCTGAAGCAGACCCTAACACTTAATGAGCAACCGTTATATTTTAACTGTATACTCATTGAAAATTGGTGTTGGAATAGTTCATATATTTAGTACCGGTCGGAACAATCAATGTAGAAATGGAGTACTGAACGACCGAGGAATGATGACGAGCATGCTGATACCCTGACATGGGCGTGTACAGTCATCTATTGCGATTCTGTCCACAAGATTTATGTTTTTTCCATATGTGCAAATAGGGCATCTACTGTTCAGGCAGGTGGAAGAGGCGCTATCGCGCAGATGATTACACGGAACGAAATGGAAATGAACGAGAAAGTAGGAAAATCCCATCCATTGTTTTGGAACAATGGTAAATTTCTTAAACAAATCAAACCAGCTAGCTTGATTTGGAATTTCCACGATTTTCCCATCTTAGTGGTGGATAGGCGTTCATAGTTCTACAGATGAATTGTGACTGGTACATATATTGAGCTTTGTGAATTGTAGTATATTCTTATACTGAATGTTTGTTATTGTTATTATTATTAGTACCTTCATTATTATCCCACAAGAAATGCAGTACACAACCTACAGCAATGTAAAAGTTACTAAAAACTAAGGCACAGTGTTTTCAGCTTTAGTCTCTGCTTCCCATAATTTCTAGACCCTTTCTGCGTCATCCTCCAGACTTCTGCTGTCATGTCCAATCCTGATAAACCTCCATGCAATATGAGACATACAACCCACGTGCTCGAAATGATTGCTGGTATCATGCAAACATGTCGAAAATACCACTGTTTCCGTAATGGTTCCATCAGCCAGTGTACTTATTTATTTTCTGTATGTGTTCTAGGTGGGAGTTGTCATTGCTTGAAACTGCTGTACCAATAAGCCATGTGCTGTACCTTGATTTATTATTATCAGTTCTTGCTTTTAAGCACATTTTTATTAGGTCTTTTCTTGTCTGTCTGTCTGTCTGTTCAGCACAAATGTTGCAACTGATTTTAAACTAACTTCACGATGAGCTAGAGTCTTGAAATTTTAAACGTTGCTCAGAACTGGATGACAATGCAGTTTAACTCGATTTCGTGTCTGGTGTGTGGAGTCGGGTACTTTATGTTCTGCCAATTCCCCTTTCCGTTCCATGCGTGAATGGTTTGTAGGAAGGACGATTGCTAGTAAGTCTCCATGTAAGCTTGAATCTCTATACTTTTTACCTTCACGGTCGTTTTGAGAGATAATCGTAGAGTGAAGCAATATTTTGGTTGAATCAAATGAGGAGAAACTGAAATAAACCTAATATTTGCCATATGTCTCTCTAGTAATCTCTTCAAAATGTCAGAAATCAATTGAAGAATTTCTCGCACAGACAAGCCCAAAAAGCAGAAAAATAATTATTTAAATAAAATTTATCTTGAATATACCAAGATTTTAAATCGACCTAAAAAGTATAAAATAATTTCTCCTAGTGCCACACAGATCCCTAACCTAATGGAGATATTCCTGAAAAACTGTGATTGTGAATTTTTAATGGTTATTAAAGTACTTGTAGGTTTTAAAAGCATAATTTATGCATGACAAATTCGCCTCCTTACTTTATCTGTTGCATACACTGCATATTTTTTATTTAAATCTTAAAAGTATTTTAGAATCTATTAAAAATTCAGTCTTAAATTTTCAGGAGTATTTACAGGTTTGGGAATCCGTAAAGGTCTAGGAGAAATTATTATATATCTTTTGTTCGATTTAAAAGTGGTGCATTAAGAATTCATTTTTATTTAAATAATTATTATAGCTCAAACTTCTGTACTTACGATGTATTTCCCCAAAGAAGAACTAGATGTGTGTTAGCATGTTCCGTGATCAAGTGCCACAGCTACAGGGTTCCAAGTGTGTACAAACGAAGTAAGCACAGCCTTTCACATACAGGGTGTAGCTGGTAAAGTGCAGATATTTGTATTGCTGACTAAAGACGGTGTACTGAAAAATGTTACTTCAGTATTTACGTCATTTGGAGATCAATAATTATAGCTATTACAAGTCGTACGTTTTTAGGATGGTCAGCACCTCCAAATGCGAGTGGTAAGAGCAGACCATTAATGTTTACTTCCCCCTTGACACCAGGTCAGGTATTGAAGTGGGACGTGTGATGCATTTATGACTACACAGAAAACATCAGATCATAAGGTGTGTGATGTGTTTGTGGGAAGACTGTTCGATGCAGAGGAAAAACAACCACACAATTAAGTGTCTACACATTAAGGTACAACACATACAAATATCTGCACTTATAGCTGTAACACCCTGTATATAGCGGTGGGTGTCCATAAGCCTCTGGGCTACGTAATGCACCTGTAGTAAAAATTGCATCTCTGTGGTCCATACTCGACATTCTGGCATTAAAGCATCTACAATGAACTAGATCTTTGGTCCGAATATTGCTAAAAGTTCGTGTGTCATACCAGTATCTCGTGGCTGAGTGCGCCTTTTGTTGCAGGTGGCGTCGGGAGCTGCGCTGTGCTCCTATGGCTTCCTGGGACTGGCATCGGCATCGGCGTCGTCGTCTGTGTCGGCGTCAACAAGGCCCTCACACCCCGTCCAGCCCTCACGGTTGTCTCGGGTGACGCTAGCAGTGTTGCTGCTCGCCTCCCACTGCGCTGTTGCCACGCTGCTCGCCATGCTCGTACACTACAGGTGAGGGCACGCGCACACACACAGTACTGAAAATATAGAAGCAACACATTTTGCAGTTGATAGTGAGCAAACGATTATTAGTCGAAACATTTTCATCTTTCGTGATAGAAACAACTAGGACATGCTTTATTTTTAACAGAATTCTGTAGCTCCAAAAAAGAGAATTATTGTTACGTATGGTATATCACTCTTCACAACGACTTTTTTCTAAAATAGCCTAAATAAATGTTCATAAATTGCTGTTTTCGTTACATTTCCTTGTAAACAACATATAATAACACCCAAATTATGCTGCGCCAACTGTCTCTGAACTCACATTTCTTCGTAGTTTCGCATTGGCCATTCCTGGACCACACTATGTCAACTAAACTTTTCCTTTTCTTTGCGCCTGAGCCTAAACTTTTGCCCATCATTCCCGCATTCGTTTCCTATGCTGTTCCTTCCTCACTTGGCCACGTTTTGGCAGTTTGTAGTTTTGGCTTTCTTGGAAACGAAGGCTCTCTTGGAGTTTCTTCTTAAGTGAAATGCGTTTATGGATATCCTCCAGTGATGTCCTTGTACGTCTTTTTCTATCGAAGTGAGCCTCGGCTCCTTGGTTTTCCTCTTGAGAAAGTAACAGAAGATCCGGTTACTCAACCCTGTAGTACTCATATTGACAATATGGCCATAGGAAGCAGTCCTTCTCAACATATGGTGTCTGATGTTTTCCTGCATGTTTATAGCGTTCATTGTTGTGTTGTGCCATGCGTTCATTTTCTTCGACTGGGGTCAAGGACTTTCCTCTAGATCTGTCCATCTCTTATTTTACATTTCTCGATCAGATCTTCTCTGTTCATAACAGGGCAGTCTGCGACATATAGGCGTTCTATCGTGTTACTTGCTGTAATATCATACCTTGGCATTCACAGGAATTGGTTCATCTTCCAGACACTTTTGGTTAGGTGGTACGCTGTTTCCATTCATCTGATCAGTGATGCAAAGGCCTTTCTATCAAAGATGTTTGTCTTTAGCCACTCTCCTAAATACTGTATTTAAACCTCTCCGCCCATCTGATTTCCCCTTCTTCTACTTGTAGTACGCTGCACGGTGAATTGATATTTGCAATGATCTCACTTCTGTATAAGGAGATCTGGAGTCTTGCCTTTGCTGATTGTGTCTTTAGTTCACTCATTTGTTCTATAGTTGTGTCAAGCGAAATGACACAACTGTGAGATCATCTGCAAAGAACTGGCAGTAACTGTCAAAGCCATCATCCCACAGCAAAGCGTGACTCCAGTTTCAACATCTTTGTCATTCATTCTTTTTCTCTGCTCGGATTTCACTTTCTCGAGAATAAAGTTGCAAAGCAGAGATGAGAGTTCACCTTCTTGCCTGATATGTCATCAACTAATATTTTTCCCTACTTCTCTGTGAGAAGTTTAACTGTGAACGTTGATATGTGTACTTTTCTCTACTAAAGTAATACTTAGTAATGGATCCGCAAGGGCTGTCCTGACATTAGTACAGATCCAAATATGAACTACCAAGACGCCAATCCGGACGAGACTCGAGGCCTATTCAGAGGATAGCACCTACTGGCTCTTGCTTTATCGTATCATTGTACTTATGGCGACTATCTACAGTGAACAGAACAAGGAAAATAAGATCTTTGAAATGAGTTTTACTCTGAATCGCGTGCTAGCTTGTAGTGTGTTTATGATATGAATAAATAAATGAGTTACATCAGCTAGTTGGGTTCTTGTATAGCTGACACCCATACACTCAATTAGATTTTTCTTTCTACAGTACACAGCATTTTTTTCTTAAATACTACGACGCGTGATTCGTGTGTTGGCCGGATTTTGCGTGGTGTAACCCCTCCCGAAAATCCTAGGAGAGGGAGCCAAAAATCGTCACCTGCATTCCTTGATGAATACCTGCCCATTCTCATGACAATTTTTAAATAAAAATTCATTCATGGAATAGAAATAGTTGTGTCAGGAAAAATGATTTTAGGTTAGATTTAAAACTTCTTTTGCTGCCTTTAAGACTATTTGTGGTATTGGCAAATGATCGCAATTTTTTATTGCTGCATGTTGAACTCCTTTCCAAGCCAATCACAGCTTTAGTAATGTGTAATAATGGTCATATTTTCCTCTAGTAATGTAGATATAGACATCACTATTCTTCTCGTCTCGAGTTGTGATGAATTATTTATGACGAATTTCACTAGCGAATATACAGGGTGAGTCACCTAACGTTACCGCTGGATATATTTCGTAAACCACATCAAATACTGACGAACCGATTCCACAGACCGAACGTGAGGAGAGGGGCTAGTGTAATTGTTTAATACAAACCATACAAAAATGCACGGAAGTATGTTTTTTAACACAAACCTACGTTTTTTTAAATGGAACCCCGGTAGTTTTGTTAGCACATCTGAACATATAAACAAATACGTAATCAGTGCCGTTTGTTGCATCGTAAAATGTTAATTACATCCGGAGATATTGTAGCCTAAAGTTGACGCTTGAGTACCACTCCTCCGCTGTTCGACCGTGTGTATCGGAGAGCACTGCAACATACATCGCATTTCTACAGAATGATCTGCCAACGTTGCTCGAAAATGTCCCACTGGAAACGCGTCGACGTATGTGGTATCAGCCTGATGGTGCACCTGCACATTCCGCAATTAACACTAGGCTGACCCTTGACAGGATGTTCGACGGGCGTTTCATAGGACGTGGAGGACGCATAAATTGGCCAGCCTGTTCTCCTGATCGTACACCTCTGGACTTCTTTCTGTGGGGTACGTTAAAGGAGAATGTGTACCGTGATGTGCCTACAACCCCAGAGGATATGAAATGAGGTATTGTGGCAGCCTGCGGTGACATTACACCAGATGTACTGCGGCGTGTACGACATTCATTACGCCATAGATTGCAATTGTGTGCAGCAAATGATGGCCACCACATTGAATATCTATTGGCCTGACATGTCGGGACACGCTCTATTCCACTCCGTAATTGAAAACCGAAACCACGTGTGTACGTGTACCTCACCCCTCATGGTAATGTACATGTGCGTCAGTGAAAAACACCAATAAAAAGGTGTTAGCATGTGAACGTAATGTGCTGTTCCAGTCTCTTCTGTACCTAAGGTCCATCACCGTTCCCTTTGGATCCCTACGTAATTCGGTGCTCTCTGATACACAGGATCTAACAGCGGAGGAGTGGTACTCAAGTGTCAACTTTAGGTTACAATATCTCCGGATGTAATTAACATTTTACAATGAAACAAACGGCACTGATTACGTATTTGTTTATATGTTCAGATGTGCTAACAAAACTACCGGGATTCCATTTAAAAAAACGTAGGTTTGTGTTACAAAACATACTTCCGTTCATTTTTGTATGGTTTGTATTAAACAATTACACTAGCCCCTCTCCTCACGTTCGGTCTGTGGAATCGGTTCGTCAGTATTTGATGTGGTCTACGAAATATATCCAGCGGTAACGTTAGGTGACTCACCCTGTATATTATGTGATGGTACATTTAAAATGCCCAACTCTTTGAAGAGGCACCTACATGACGACAATGAATGAACACCATGTATTATTCTTACTGATCGCTTTTGTGCCATCAATACTGTCATTCTGAGTGGTGAATCAGCCCACAAAATTATTCCTTAAAACATTATTGAGTGGAAATATGCAAAACATGGCAGGATATTGATTCCATTGTTTCCAAGACATGAAATTGTACGAAGAACAAAAGTATCTGAATTCAGTTGTTTGAGCTGCTCAGTAATATGCTGCTTCCAGTTCAAGATGTGCTATATCAGTTGCTTATATTACTATTTATTGCACAGATCTGAACATAGTGTGTTTTCTCAGAATTCAGAGACAGTTCATTTACAGAGAACCACTTCATAATTATTCTAAATAATCATTAAAAACCTCTCCCATCGCTTTCTCTACAATAGAATCTATTAAAAAGCTAGCATCATGTGCAAAAAGTACAAAACTGTTTGATCAATGTTAAGTAGAAGTTTATTCACATACACTATGTTATCAAAAATATCCGGGAACCCCCAAAATCATACGTTTTTCATAGTAGGCGCATTGTGCTGCCACCTACTGCCTCAGTGGTCATTGGACATCTTGAGAGAGCACAATAGGGCGCTCCGCGGAACTCACGGACTTTGAACGTGGTCAGGTGATGGGGTGTCATACGTCTGTACTCGAGATTTCCACACTCATAAACTTCCCTAAGTCCACTGTTTCCAATGTGATAGTGAAGTGGAAACGTGAAGGGACACATACAGCACAAAAGCGTAGAGGTCGACCTCGTCTGTTGACTGACAGAAACCGCCGACAGTAGAAGAGGGTCGTAATGTGTAATAGGCAGACATCTATCCAGACCATCACACAGGAATTCCAAACTGCATCAGGATCCACTGCAAGTACTTTGACAGTTAGGCGGGAAGTGAGAAAACTTGGATTTAATGGTCGAGAGGCTGCTTATAAGCCACACATCACGCCAGTAAATGCCAAACGACGCCTCGCTTAGTATAAGCATCGTAAACATTGCGCGATTGAACAGTAGAAAAACGTTGTGTGAAGTGACGAATCACGGTAAACAATGTGGCGATCCGCTGGCAGGGTGTGGGTATGGCGAATGCCCGATGAACGTCATCTTCCAGCGTGTGTAGAGCCAACAGTAAAATTCGGAGGCGGTGGTGTTATGGTGTGGTTGTGTTTTTCATGGAGGGTGCTGGCACCCTTTGTTGTTTTGCGTGGCACTGTCACAGCATAGACCTACATTGATGTTTTAAGCACCTTCTTGCTTCCCACTGTAGAAGAGCAATTCGGGGATGGCGATTGTATCCTTCAACATGATCGATCACCTGTTCATAATGCAAGGCCTATGGCGGAGTGGTTACGCGACAATAATATCCCTATAATGGACTGGCCTGCACGGAGTCCTGACCTGAATCCTATAGAACACCTCTGGGATGGTTTGGAACGCCGACTTCGTGCCAGGCCTCACTGACTGACATCGATATCTCTCCTCAGGGCAGCACTTCGTGAAAAATGGGCTGCCATTCCCTAAGAAACCGTCCTGCACCTGATTCAACGTATGCTTGCGAGAGTGGAAGCTGTCATCAAGGCTAAGGGTGGTCCAACACCATATTGAATTCCAGCATTACCGATGGATTGCGCCACGAAATTGTAAGTCATTTTCAGCCAGGTGTCCGCATACTTTTGATCACATAGTATATATAAGGAATGGGATTAAAACCAGAGTTAAACATTGTAGGATTCGATTCGTGATTCCTGTCCAGTCAGTAAAATTTTCTCTGCATCAAATATTGTTTCAATTATTCAGCACAACTTTTTACATTTTATTTGAGAAGTACGATTCAAAT
Organism: Schistocerca nitens; assembly: GCF_023898315.1. Taxonomy (NCBI): domain Eukaryota; kingdom Metazoa; phylum Arthropoda; class Insecta; order Orthoptera; family Acrididae; genus Schistocerca; species Schistocerca nitens. Next base: position 613,559,038 of record NC_064617.1, read on the forward strand.
CACTTCTGTGTAAAGCCACAAATTTCCTGAAACTTAAGTTGATCTAAGAGAATAGTATTATCTACCCAAACAAACGCCTTGAAAAAATTACAGAAAGTATCAACTGGTAATGCTTTGTTATTTAAGGCTTGTAATATTTGGTTAGCGAATGTATAATTAGTGTTCTTAGACGGGAAATGCTTCTGGAATCCAAACTGTGATGTGCCAATTAAACTGTTTATACAAACGTGAGACTACTCTTCATATATTACGTTTTCGAATATCTTGGGAAAATACGACAGTAATGAAATTGGTCGAGAGGTTTAACAATAGCTTACTTTAATCTGACTGGAACAATTCCCTGTGCCAATGATGCTCTGCATTGCATAAATCACTAAGTACATTGCTTGATAAGTTATAACAAATTTTCTGTTTAAGTTTCGATCAGCACTATATGAGGCTTTTATTTTCTTATTTTAGAATTTTTAATTGTGTTATTTTCAGTACAGGATGTTAGTGCTACTTTTAGTTGCTTTATGTTTAGTGGAACGATTTTTCTAACATATTCTTTTGCTTGCTCAGCTAAACCATTTAATCGTTTGTTTGTTACTACATTTAGAAAGTAATCGCACCTTTAAATTATCATCATTATAATGTTATTTATGTCCCTATTGTTTTTATCTTGCTATCAGTATTATTCATTTCTGTCGCGATGAGCATATTTCCGAACATTTTAATGACATTCTTTAAAATATTACAGAATTTTTTGCAGACTGCAAATAACTTTGGATCTTGACTTACTCTGGCGTTTATATAAGTTCAGTTTCTCTTCTTACATGTATTTTAATCCCTTCAATTACCCAAGACTTACCTGTTCTTTTTAATGAACTTTGTGGACACGGTTTTGGGAAAACTGCTTTCAAATATTGATGAAAATGTGCTGTGGAATATATTCAATTTCGCAGTACGATCTCTTCTTGAAAAGTAAGTGTTTCATTCGTTTGAAACCAATTATTCGACTGAAAAAAGATAATCTTTTACGTGCGCTGTATTCTCAAATAGAGTAGATACTAGCCTAATGCGAAAGTTGTTTTATACTAAATACCATGTTCTTCAATTGAACTTGATCGATTGCTCTAATGCTTCTTCATCCGTGCCTTGACTTACCGGGGTTTCAACATAGAGACAATTATCCAAATAAGGCCATTAGGACTATTCAGTAGTCGGGAGTGTACTTGGAATGAATCTCTTGTTCCACAGTGAAACGTATTCTGATATCGAAACTAGAACATACATTTAAGATGTATTTCAGCATACAGTGTACTGCAATGTGAAAGCTTCATTATGGACTTACGTGCGAGCCTGGGCAAGTTTCAGAATCACCTTCAATTTGTTATCGGACTACGCCGCTATATTAGAGGACATTGGAAAACTTTTCAACTTGCTACTGAAATAAAGTTTCTAGATTTAAAAAACGCATTTAACATAGTTCTGTTTCAGACACATTCAATTTATCCAAGGTTTTTCTTGGAAGAAATAAATTCCATTTCATAATAGTGATTCTGGAACACTTAGCAAAATGTTCGTCTACAACTGTAGGTGTCTACACAAATGGAAATGTACTACTCAGAAAATATTGTATGATTTTAAATGCATGTAATTTTCGAAACATTAGCTTTTTACGAAAACAAACCTACTTTATAAAACAGTCCACATCTTCTAACCTGGAAACGGATACCACCTTTAGGAGGAACCTACTATCCTTGCTGTGATGTATAAAAACCTTTAAAGAAGCACAAAATGAAGTGGATCATGCTGCGCATAAAAGAAAATGTTCCGCGCACTTGATGCACATCAGTAGTCTGTGTTGCCCCCTTCTCGCTTCAGTAACGGCAGCACAGGGTCTCAATGTACCTCCAATCATCTTTCGAATGAAATCATGTGGTATTTCTTGCCACTTCTCTAGTAAGGCAATCTGCAACTGCTGTCGCGTTTCTGGAGGATTTGCACGAGTACTGACTCTTCTTTTCCGATCAAAATGGTTCAAATGGCTCTGAGCACTATGGGACTTAACATCTGTGGTCATCAGTCCCCTAGAACTTAGAACTACTGAAACCTAACTAACCTAAGGACATCACAAACATCCATGCCCGAGGCAGTTTTCCGATAATCCCATACGTGTTCTGTGGGGTTTAGGTCGAGACTACATGCCGGTCACTGTACAACACTGATAGTGCGTGAAAATTTTTGCGCTGGGGCTGAATCATGGGCACGAGCGTTATCGTGCAGCAGAAGAAATTCTTCGCCAAGATCTTTGGCCACAAGTCGTATATGATGATCAAGCATTTCTTTGATGTACCTCTCCACTGTTAGATCACAACCAGTTCTGTCCTAGTTTCCATTCTAATTCCTCCCGCCAGCATTATAGTGCCTCCTGCGAAACGAAATGACGGGGACACTTTAGCTTTCACATTACGCAGAACAGCACTTCCGTCCAGTGTCTTGACTTCTAGTATCTGTGGTCTTCGGCAAACCGCAGTCTCCTTTGTTTACATAATCTGGTTAAAGGAGGCACTTTATTCTGTCGTCTGTACATCAACAGATTCTCGTATAGTCTATTACGAATTGTTCGAACACTTAACAGTTGTCCAGCAGCATAGCGAAAGTCTTCTCGTATTTCAGTGCTGTTCTTATCATGTTCCTCGATAGTACTGTTTTTATGGAGTTCCTCGATACAAGAATTCGAAGACAGCGACCCTTAACAGCCGTTGTTTTCCTTCTACGATCCGAACTTTGCTATCCAGCAACAGTATGCTTTTCGCTGTATCGTTTCCACAACTTAAATAATGCATATTGACTTATACCAAGTTCCCCTGGTGTATGTCACTTAGAATGACTCTCCTGCGGAAGAGTTACTCCACGACTGGCTTCCTCCACTGCTAATTGTCTGTTTACCCTATTACCGATTCTTCCACGTCCGTCCGTGTCTGTGCAGTGTTGTATATGTGTTTACAAATTGTAACATGCTGCACACTCACTTAGTTTTGATCACTACGTACTTCAGCTCAATCTGTTGACATGCTGAGTAAGTCTACAAGGCTGACACCCATGTAAATATTAGGATAATACGGTGAATTTGTCACTGATAATGGAGGTACCGCAATTTAGATTTTTTTCTCGTGTCCACATGACCTCAAACTACTGGCGAATACTGAAATTCATGTACGCCTTTTATAACAGTCCATCAGGGGAGTAGATGTATCATTATCAAATGACCAGGGATTATACAACTAGACGACCAGAAACTTAATATTCATGTACACAGAATTAGAATGCATTAGCAGAACGTGAAAGCGATGATGATACGGTAGCGTGGGCACAGCAAAGTATTTAGCCCCAGTATTAAAAAGTTTTTGAGACGAGCGTGGATAAAGGTCACAAAATTTTTGAAACATGAACTGCAAATAAAACCTTGAAGAACGCCTTAAAAAACACACATACACAAAATAATAAGAATCACGTTGTCGGATCTGAAAAAACGGAAAAATCCATGGAAAGAAATAAAATAACACAGCAGGTATTATTTTATGTATATAGACTGAAGCAGCGAGTGAAAACTTGAACCAAGCCCGGGAATCGAACCCAGGTCTCCCACTTACTAGGCAAGTGCATGTACCAGACATGTAGAGCCTCCGAAATTCTGTTCATGTGCAATGGGGAATTTAAAATAGACTGAGGTGGCAGTGAGGATTTGGACCGAGGGTGGAGGTGTACCAGTGTAATCCGTGCAGTTATGTGAACTGCTGTGCAAAGGTAGTTAGTGGTTAACGCACCTGCCTAGTAAACAGGAGACCCAGGTTTGATTTCCGGCCTTGGTACAATTTTCACTCTCCACTTCAGCCTATATGCATAAAATCATATCTCCATGAGACCAGTAAAGTGTCTGAAACTGTCATTTCATTTGTACGGCTGATAACTGCGGCTGGCTGGTCACTGGAATAAAAGGAACTATCTAGCCACTCTACAACACACTAAATTCTCCAGCCTGTAGCCTTAGGCCAGAGCCCAGATACGTCACAAAACTTTGAAAGCTTGACCATACTCGCCTCGTCATCAGTTACAACAGAGGGCAGATCCCCATCAAAATTTGCTTCTGCCTACTGACTACAACATAATACGCACTCATTTGAGATGTGGCATACGGTGATTTGCGGACCACAGGCGTCACAAACTGTGACATACTCCCGACGTAGTAAAAAGCCGTGCGTTAGGGGGCAGTGCCCAGTTTGGACGCAGATCAGGGCCACTACTTCCCGTCAGGGTGACTGGCATGAGGAATGGCACAACCGGGCCGTTGGCTTCACCAACTGCAGCTTTTTGTCCGCCACTGCCAGCCAATCCGCCTCCTACAATTGAATGGATCTCCGACTCATCAGCGAAATGAGAGCCTTTTGGGGAATGGCACAGCGTCCAACATTATGTTCCCCTGCAGTCCTTCTGGGCGGCTTTGTCTGCTTATCATTTCCCAAATCCCCAGGTCCCTAGTTCCTAGTAGAACGACTCCTGCTGTGGGACGTACAGTTGTTCATGTATTAACTAGACAGTGTTATCTGGTGGGTATATGTGCTGTAACGATTGTAGGGAGCAGATGGGAAACTGTTTGCCTGAAGACGCCTCATCTGCCCCAATGCTTTCAAGATGGCATAGAGCTCTGCAATATATCCAAGAGAAAGGCGAGTCCTTAACACACTACTGAACAACCAGTGGAATCCCTATGTTTAGAATGATCAGTGAACAAATGTTTGAAACTGTGATGCCTATCTCAAATGTTGAAAAACAGAGAATGAAACGTAAAATCTGGAGTACAATTCGTCAAGTCTGAAATACACTCAGGCGCCAAAGAAACTGGTATAGGCACGCGTGTTCGAATACAGAGATATGTAAACAGGCAAAATACGCTGCTGCGGTCGGCAACGCCCACATAAGACAACAAGTGTCTGGCGCAGTGGCTAGATCAGTTAATACTGCTACAACGGCAGGTTATCAAGATTTAAGTGAGTTTGAGCGTGGTGTTGTAGTCAGCGCACGAGCGATGGCGCACAGCATCTCCGAAGTAGCGATAAAGTAGGTATTTTCCCGTATGACCATTTCACGATTGTACCGGTAAAATATCAAAGCTGCGACATCACTGCGGCCGGAAAAGGATCCTGCAAAAGCGGGACCAACAATGACTGAAGAGAATCGTTCAACACGACAAAAGTGCAAGCCTTTCAGAAATTGCTGCAGATTTGAATGCTGGACCATCAGCAAGTGTCAGCGTGCGAACCATTCAACGAAACATCATCGATATGGGCTTTCGGAGCCTAAGACCCTCTCGTGTACCATTGATGACTGCACGACACAAAGCTATATGCCTCGCTTGGGCCCGACAACACCGACATTGAACTGTTGATGACTGGAAACATGTTGCCTGGTCGGACGAGTCTCGTTCAAATTGAATCGGGTGGATGGACGTCTACTGGTATGCAGACAACCTCATGAATCCATGGACCTTGGTTGTCAACAGGGGACTGTAAAAGCTGGTGGAGGCTCTGTAATGGTGTGGAGCGTGTCCAGTTGGATTGATACGGGACCCCTGAAACGTCTAGATACGACTCTGACAGGTGACACGTACGTAAGTATTCTGTCTGATCACTTGTAACCATTCATGTCAATTGTGCATGCCGACGGACTTCGGATATTCCAGCAGGACAATGCGACACCCCACACATCCAGAATTTCTACAGAGTGCCTCCAGGAACACTCTTCTGAGTTTAAACACTTCTGCTGTCGACCAACTCTACAGACATGAACATAATTGAGCGTATCTGGGATGCCTTGCTAAATGCTGTTCTGAAGAGATCTCCAGCCCCTCGTTCTCACGGATTTAAGGACAGTCCTGCACCATTCAGCTCCCTCCAGCATCACTTCAGACATTAGTCGAGTCCATGCCACGTCGTGTTGCTTCACTTCTGCGTTCTCACGCGGACCCTACCCGATATTAGGTGGGTGTACCAGTTTCTTTTGCTCTTCAGTGTCATTATGTATCTCTTTAGAAGCCAAGGAGGAGGTTTGATCCAACCTTGCTGTTAAACTTTGAAACGAGGCACACCCATCTTTAAAGTGCAATACTTCGCTCGAATCTCATAGGGCCTCGATGTTCGTTGTCAGTTATGAAAGAGCCTTTCCAGTGGTGCCCAGTCAATATCAGGGAATGCAGGTGCGTATGGCGTGAATATTGATTTATAGACCTGTCTCATTACGAGGAGTTATCGCCTGATGGGAAGCGGCAGCGTACCAGCCTCAGCGCAGAGATTCGGTAGGAGGCTGGTTCTAAAGGCCCCAGAGGCTAGACTAAATCCTTTATGTTGCATCAAGTTCAACATGTTTAAATGACTGGGGCTTCCACATATAACTCACACTCATAAGCCAAGAGCGCCCGAAACTGTAGCAAACACCTTCGGTTTGTTCCCCATGAATTATGACTAAGACATTTTAAAGTATTCAGCCTATTCCCGAACCGTCTTTTCAGATGCCTGAGGCGTGTCTAAATGCGATTTCCAGATACATCACCGTGTTTTAAAATTAAGAACAATGTCCTTCTTCCTCAGTTAAGAAAAGTTTGAAACAGAACGGAAATAGTTAAAAAGAACGGGCGTAGGCATCTCAATTGAGAATTTAAAATCCTTTTCTCCACCCAATCATTCAGCTGCCGAAGAGTTAGTTGCAAGACACGAGGAGGAACATAAGGCAGAGCGGTCGTTAACGAATAAAAAACACTCGCTGACATGAGTCTATTAACAGATATGGCAAAGAAAGTCATACTTAAGACTGTACCTTGAGAGTCACCGTTCTCCTGCTCAAAGCGATTAGAGAAGACGTCAGCGACTCGATATCTAAACGAGAGTGGTGTGAGGTCGGCCCGCAAAAAATAATAGACATCCTCGAAGGCCTCATTCGTCGGGCTTGTCTTTTTATGTGTGAGGTCGACCCACTCGAAGAATAAAAGACATCCTGGAAGACCCCATAGGTGGAGCTGCCATAGGATAATACGCCTTTGTATCGTAGGTCTTCTCAAATATAAAGAATATATCCAGGTGGTGATGCCGGCGCAGGAAAGCCCGTTGTAGAACCGCTTCCAGGAGGGACAGGTTATCAAAGGTGGAGCGATATATTCAAAATTTACACTAAAGCAACTAAGGAACTGCCTGGATCGTAAGATCCAGACGTGGCGACGGCTGACCATCCGGATTTTGGGAATGGCGGTAAGGCTGTTTTAACAAAACATGTTTTTGGTTCTCTGCTTGACTCCCGTGAGGACCTGATATACTTTCTGACATTATGTTCTGTACTCACCATAATTTCAGTGGTGAGTAATTTGGTTGTGTGACTAGCGGTGCAGTTTTGCAGATACATTTACAGGTGCTTCTGGAGATGCTCCACTCATCTGTCAAAGTTTAGGTTCCAGCACTAATGTTCTGTACAGATTGTTCCAATGTGGAGGCAAACGACTTCACGAGAGAGGGCGGCTGTGTGGCCCTAAACGCCTTCTTCACATCGGAGTGCGAGATACGTTGGGAGACTTTAATCCACTGTATTTTGTTCTCTTCTGCGAAGATAGGACATTCCTTGCTCGAAACTGGATGGGTTTGGGTGCAGTTGACAAACAAAGATGAAGCAGTACATTGAATACCTGGTTCATTGGCAGTGCACCCGCGTCTTCCTCTCGTCGTCTGACCTTTGCAACTGACGGTGGCGTGACCGAAGCATTGACACTTTTTTTATTTTTATTTATTTATTTATTGTTCCGTGGGACCACGTTTAGGAGAAGTCTCCATAGTCATGGAACGAGTCAGTACATGAAATTATAACACTATTGTAGAAACAGAATGAAATGAAATATAAGAAACATATTCAGGCGACAAGTCGTTAGTTTAAATAAAGAAAATCAAGAATGTAACACTGGAATTTGCTTAATTTTTTAGCTCTTCCAGGAGCTCCTCGACAGAATAAAAGGAGTGAGCCATGAGGAAACTCTTCAGTTTAGACTTAAAAGTGTTTGGGCTACTGCTAAGGTTTTTGAGTTCTTGTGGTAGCTTATTGAAAATGGATGCAGCAGAATACTGCACTCCTTTCTGCACAAGAGTCAAGGAAGTGCATTCCACATGCAGATTGGATTTCTGCCTAGTATTAACAGAGTGAAAGCTGCTAACTCTTGGGAATAAGCTAATATTGCTAACAACAAACGACATTAAAGAAAATACATACTGTGAGGGCAATGTCAAAATTCCCAGACTATTGAATAGCGGTCGACAAGAGGTTTTCGAACTTACACCATACATAGCTCGAACAGCCCGTTTTTGAGCCAGAAATACCCTTTTTGAATCAGAAGAATTACCCCAAAAAATAATACCATATGACATAAGCCTATGAAAATATGCGAAGTATACTACTTTTCGTGTTGAAATGTCACTTATTTCAGATACTGTTCTAATGGTAAATAAAGCGGCATTTAGTTTCTGAACAAGATCCTGAACATGGGCTTTCCACAACATCTTACTATCTATCCATACTCCTAGGAACTTGAACTGTTCCGTCTCGCTTATAACATGCCCATTCTGTCTGATTAAAATGTCAGTTCTTGTTGAATTGTGAGTTAGAAACTGTAAAAACTGAGTCCTACTGTGATTTAGTATCAAATTATTTTCCACAAGCCACGAACTTATATCATGAACTACATTATTTGATAATGTTTCAATATTACACACAAGATCCTTCACTACCAAGGTGGTGTCATCAGCAAACAGAAATATTTTTGAATCACCTGTAATACTAGAAGGCATATCATTTATATAAATAAGAAACAGCAGTGGCCCCAGCACCGACCCTTGGGGAACGCCCCATTTAACAGTGCCCCATTGGGACTGAACATCATTACCACTCTCAATATTGCGGAGGATTACCTTCTGCTTTCTGCTCTTAAAGTAGGAGGCGAACCAATTGTAAGCTACTCCCCTTACTCCATAATGTTCCAACTTCTACAGTAATATTTTGTGGTCAACACAGTCAAAAGCCTTCGTTAAATCGAAGAAAACACCTAACGTTCGCAACCTTTTATTTAATCCGTCCAAAACCTCACAGAGAAAAGAGTATAGCATTTTCAGTTGTTAAGCCATTTCTAAAACCAAACTGTACATTTGACAGCAAATTATGTGAATTTAAGTGCTGCAGTAACCCTGTATATACAACCTTCTCGATAACTTTAGCAAACACCGATGGCATAGAAATAGGTCTATAATTGTCAACATTATCCCTGTCTCCCTTTTTATAAAGTGGCTTCACTACCGAGTACTTTAATCGGTCAGGAAACCGACCACTCCTAAAGGAAAAGTTACAGATATGGCTAAGTACTGAGCTAACATACGTGGAACAATACTTCAGTATTCTGCTAGATACCCGGTCATATCCATGAGAGTTCTTGGTCTTTAGTGATTTAATTATTAACTCAATCTCCCTCTTGTCAGTATCATGGAGGAGCATTTCAGGTAACAGTCTCGGAACACTTTTTTCTAAGAGCGCTATATGATTCCCTGTTGGGACTAGGTTTCTATTTAGTTCACCTGCTATATTCAGAAAGTGATTATTAAGTACTGTACATATATGCGACTTATCAGTAACATGGACATCCCCACTACACACTGATTCTATATTCTCGACCTGTCTCTGCAGACCAGCCACTTCCTTTACGACTGACCATATGGTTTTAATTTTATCCTGAGACTTAGCTATTCTATCTGCATACCACATACTTTTTGCCTTCCAAATAACTTTTTTAAGCACCTTACAATACTGTTTGTAATGGGCTGCTGCATTTAGATTGTGACTGTTTCTAACGTTTTGATATAATTGCCACTTTGTTCTACAAGATATTCTTATCCCTTTAGTCAGCCACCCAGGCTGCCTGTTTGTGCTAGTACCCTGTTTTGAACGTTCTAACAGAAAGCAACTTTCAAAGAGCACGAGAAAAGTCTTGAGGAAAGCATTATATTTATCGTCTACTGTATCAGCACTATAAACATCTTGCCACTCTTGTTCCTTGATAAGGTTTACAAAAGTCTGTACAGCAACTGGATCAGATTTCCTAAAAAGTTGGTAACTATATTTAACATGTGTTGCAGCACAAAAATCTTTTAGACTTAAAATTTGTGCATCATGATCTGAAAGGCCATTCACCTTTTTGCTAACAGAATGCCCTTCTAATAATGACGAATGAACAAAAATATTGTCTATGGTTGTTCTACTGTTCCCTTGCACTCTCGTTGGAAAGAATACGGTTTGCATAAGATTATATGAATTAAGGAGGTCTACCAGCATCCTTTTCCTTGCACAATCACTTATACAATTAATATTGAAGTCAGCACATATAACTAACTTTTTGTATTTCCTATAAAGTGAACCAAGAACCTCCTCTAGCTCTAGCAAAAATGTTGTGAAATCAGAGTCTGGGGATCTATAAATAACAACAGTAAGAAGTTTAGCTCACTAAATTTAACCACACCTGCTCAACATTCAAACACCTTTTCAGTGCAGTACTTTGAAACATCAATTGACTCAAATGGGATACCATTTTTCACATACATGGCTACTCCCCCACACCGCAAAGAGCTCCTAGAAAAGCTGCCAGCCAACCTGTATCCTGGTAAAGGAAGCCTCTGAATTATCTCCTTATTTAAGAAGTGTTCAGATATACCAATAATTTCAGAGCCAACATCTATAAGCAGTTCACTAACTTTATCTCTAATACCTTGTATATTTTGATGAAATATACTAATTCCCTCATTAATCGGATACCCAAGCTTTGTAGAAAGTGGTTTCTTTGTTAGAGAGACTTCCCTTAAGCAGGAATACCTATCAGCTGACTTCAATCTAAAAAAGGTACAGCTCTAACACCCACAACTACCGGAATTTTCCCATGAGTGATCCCACCACCCCCACCTATGCTGTCACCTATAAGTTTTGCCAACCTCCCCTTCCCATACCTGTTGAGGTGTAGGCCATGTCTAGTGAAACCCGTCCTGCCGATAGACTCCACCGACACCACTGAAATGTGACTCATGGCTTCTGTCATCAGCGCACCCCCAAGTCTCATGTTATTACGCCTGACGGCTGTATTAAGATGAGGCCGATCGTGACGCTGAAACAGTTCCACGAAATGCACATTCGTGTTGCCAGTCTGAGTGGCTATCTTTTCCAGGTCACCATCTATGTCATACTCCCCATCCCTATCAATACTATTACCAGCCCCACCCACAATCACTACCTGATCCTCTTTAGTAAAATCCCTACATAACCCCCCTATGTTAAAAGTCACCTGAGCCAATCCTGCATTAGGCTTCACAATGCTGGTGACCTGGTACTCACTCCCCAAAACTTCCTGCAACTGCTGGCCTACACCTCTACCGTGAGAACTACCTAACAGCAGAACCTTCTTCTTTCTCTTAGACTTTGCAACTGTCCTAGCCACCGTAACTGCTGAGGTCTGCTGCATACTTCCTACATCTACAGCTACTAGAGATTCCTCTCCACTAGACTCTGACAGTTGGTCATATCTATTACAAACACCAATAGTAAAACTATCTGAAAATCTCCTTCTCCTAGCAGATCTCTTGCCAACAGCCAGCTCCCATTCCCCAACCCCCTTCTCCCTCCTCATCCTATCTAGCTCCTCCTGTGCGTTTTTCAACTGCACCTGAAGGGCACAGATCTTACGCTCCTGCTCCTCTATCAACTTACTCTTGCTACATAACCTGCAGTTCCAGGAGAGGATCTCACCAGAATGCCCACTGGCTTCCCCACTGCATTCCCCCCAGTGAAAATACCTCGAACAAGTCTCACACCGCAATCCACTGCCCACGAACCTACGGCAATTATTGAAACAAGAAAACAACTTTATCTAAGTTCCGCTACTACAATAAGAAGATGTTAAAAACTGACTACAATAATCACAAACTTGCTCTACAAGGGAAGTAACTACTATTATTGACAGTATTAATCAACAACAAATGAGAATATAACAAAATACTAACACAGAAAGAAAATCAAACGTCTAATGACAGTAACGAAACTGAAAGTAGTTCGCAAAAATTTCTTCTGAAGTTATTTCACCGGAAAACACCAAGAACACCAGTTGAAGACTACTAAAGTTCCTAAATAAACTACTATACACAAACAATTAATTAGTACTTAGCTTTCGATGCGCCGCTACAGCTGCAACTGGTCAGCGCGGAATGTAAACACGGGTAAGAGGTTAAGTTGCTCGATACGAAACACTCACAAGTATCAGGCCACAACACAAGAAATGCAGAGGTGAATGAAGAAACCACTAATAAGTCACTTATATAGTAAATATTATCACAAAAACAGTTAAAATATATATCTGAAACCTAAAAATAGATGAAAACTTAGAGAGCGATCTCACACGCAGTCACGCGCTTATGACGTCACACCAAAGCGCATCGGATTTGGTTCATAGGGCCTATCTTTAAGGCGTACAAAACCCGCTGCATCATGCTCAACCGTTTACATAAACTGAATGTCAGAATAAAAGATGCTGACTTCTGGAACTCACCACCAACCCTCTTTAGGAAATTCTGAACTTCAATGACATATTCTTTCGTACTTCTTTGCTATCCATATCCACAAATTCCCAGCACGTTACAACGATACAACCACTTAGCTTAGTGTGCAGATCACTGTTGATAATATATTATCGAAGTTGTTGGACATTTAACAATGTGGGTACGTGGGTACATTTCACACTATCCATCAAGAGTGTACCTTTGAAAAGTCTCCTCATAGATTTAAGCTACCCTGCAAGTACTTCTAGAGTTTTAAGGCTGTAGAATTGCCCCTCCTCCCTCCTCTCTGAGCATCTCACCCATCTCTCTGTCCATCCCCTCCTCCTTCCTCTTGCTGTCCATCTTGTCTTCCCTTCTCTCTGTCTGCCCATCAACCCCTCCCTCTGCCTGTCTGTCCCTCTCCTTGTCCTCCTTCTCTCTGTCCATCTCACGCTTCCCCTTTCAAATGAACCAACTACACGTTCCACAACGACAAATACATTACCTAACAAAGGATGCGGCCTGTTTATGTTACTGGACGCACTGAGATTCACAGACATCTCAGGTGGCCTCTATATTGTTTGGGTGTTAACAGTGCCCAACAGGACCCCCCCGGCCAACTTCCACCGAAACGTTGGGAGTGGAGAATAGTGACTTAGGCTTCCTGGTGTTCCCAGCTAGGCATGTAAGTGTCCACCCAGGCAGAACCTCATTTGCCTGTGTAAGTCTGAGGGGTGGCAAGTTCCCCAGAGGTTTCCCAGTAGCGACTGTTCTGCCTCAAATGCCGTGCATCTCATCGGCGAGCTGCTCACCTTGAGATTGACGGAATTTGTCATAGGGGTTTTTACCTCCTCGCGATTCGGGAGGTTAAGCCAATATCACCGTTCTCGATAACATACAACGTTCTACTGTCGGCCTGCATGGTGATCGCCGAAGCGTACCAGAGCTTTCAGTTACAGAAGACTGGCGGCGCTTCCAAATACCCACCAAAGAAACCAGGGTCTGCCTGACTCTTAACTCAGAAAATGAAAGCTAAGGTCCCGTAGGTGCTCTCCACTTCGAATGGCCCGGGCTCCATGAAAAAAATACTACGGACGCGGCAAGCATACCCCCCCCCTCCCCCCCGCCAATCCGCACGACCACCAATCTCCGGATAAGGTGATGGAGATGACCAGTATGGCAAGTAGTGACAAATGATTGGGGGGGGGCTTGAGTGATGCTTTGGAGAGTAGATGAAATAAATTGTGCTTTATTATTAAAAAGATAATAAGATGTACAATAGTAGTGTGACCCATTCTTACACACTGTTCAAGTGTTTGGAATCCCCTTTAGGTCGGACTAAAAGATTCGAATGCGGTCTGCTTGATTTGCTACCGGTAGGTTTGACGGACGCCCGAGTGTTATAGGAATGCTTCCTGAACTCAAATGGAAATCCCTGGGGAAGACGTTCTTTCGTCAAAACGCCACTGAGAAAATTTAGAGTACCGGTATTTGAAGCTGATCGCAGAACGATACTACTGCCGCCAATATAATTTTCCCATAAGGACCAGGGAGGTAAGGCAGAGAAATTAGGGCTGGTACGGAAGTGTGCAGACAGTAATTTTTCCGTCACTCTATTTGCGAGTGGAACAAGAAAGGAAATAACTAGTAGCTGCACAAGGTTCCCTCCTCCAGGCACCAAACGATGCTGTGCGGATGTAGATGTAGATGAAGCTGTTACAGTTTAGAAGACTATTTTAACCATACAGTACTCACATTTGAGGCAAGCAGAGTTCCTGTCGCATAATTCATAATTACATTTTCCATGTTTTATCTAACTCATCTGAGGCTAATGTCCTTGAAAAGGGCCTTTGTTTCGTCGGTATGGACCTCGTCTGTAGCAAAGTGTTAAACATTAGCCTTCCTACCCTCTTCTTACGAGCACTTTTATAGGCTCCAGTGGTTGCTCACAATTGGATGTCATATACACTGCTGTTGGAAAACAGTAAGTTATAGTGTCCCGAGTGTACATGAAGTTCTGTAGTTGTGGGACTTCATACTTACTAGTGTCATCGCAAGTGTGGGACGAAAATAATTTGTAAATAACAGTGAGGCAACGTTAGAGGAAGCTTAGACTAAGTGCATAATCGTCCTTAAGTATATGTCGCTGAAACACATAGTTTTCAAGCTTCTTGTGAAAATTAAATACTGTATTGATGTGGAAAGAAAAGGATGGCAACCCTTTGCCTTTCACAAACAAGTGCTCCACTGACGTGCAAGGTTAGAGTCCAAGTCCGACACACTACTTCACACTGCCAAGAAGTTTCAAATCTGCGCACACTCCACTACAGAGAGCAAATTCGTCCTAGAAACAATCCTCTACGTTGTGGCTCCGAAGTACCCTTTCTTCCAGAAGTGCTAGTCCCGCAAGTTACGCTGGAGAACTTCTGAGGAGGGTTTGAAAGATAGGAGTAAAATTATGGGGGCCGACCGTGGCTCTTGCCTGGATAACTCAGTCGGTGAAAGAGAAGTCGTGGTTGTTCTAGAAGAGGAGCCTTGTTTGTGATACAAGAGATGTCTTGTTCGCGTTAGAAAAGAAGCGCAGATCTGAAAGAGGAGATTCGTCTGATATAGACAAAGAGGAGAACCCTGGTTTGTTTTAGAAAAGTAGCAACTTTTGGTTTAGAAGATGAGTCTTATTTGCTTTTAGAAGAGGAGTTTTGTTTGTTAGAATGAAAAAAATGTTACTTGAATCAGAAGAGAAGTTTTTTTTTGCTTGGGAAAATTGAAACGTCCCCTTTTGAACAATTTTACGGGACTGTGCTTAAACTGACACACAATATTTTTTTTTTAGCGCAACGCAATCTGACTTTCAGAATTCCCTACAAAAGAATGGCCCTGAGTAACATTAAACTATACCTTTCACAAATCACTAAATCACTTAACTCACAAAAATCTTCGTTACTCCCACTACTGCAATACTGCGAGCGCCACTACTGCCAGCTAAATAAAAGATTCAAACTATGGAAGGCACTAACTACTGATAGGGATAGTTAGCAAATGAAAGATATTAATAGAGAACAAACAATGTATTTACCTTGATATTATCATATATATATATATATATATATATATATATATATATATATATATATATATATAGAGCAGTTCATGACAAATTTCAAAACTGCGCCATCTCTCTCCCCACATCCACCACTGCTGACGGCTCACCTCCAACTGCGCAACGCTACGTGCTGTTCACAGCCAGCTGCCTAACACTACAATGGTTGAGTATTACAACAATGCAAAGCAACCACAGACTGCACACAGCACAGCCAGTGATTTTTTATACAGAGGTGGCGTTACCAATGAAAAAACCTAAACAGCCTACTTACATAGCCCCCATGCTCCCCACAAAAAATTTTACAAATTGGTTTGGGCAGTGGCCAATACAGATTTGAAAAAATTTTTCATAATTACAATAACAAAGAAATCAAATGCACACACTTATTGATACAATGTTGGTCAAAAGCTAAAATCTTCTCACAGTCCCTAAAGACAGTCCTAATCGTTCATCACAGTGAAATAACAGTGTTTTTTTCTCAAAGTCTGAGCAGTAGAAGAAAATGCACACGAAAGTAGTGGATTTCCATGCAGTCTTGAAGAAGTAGTGTTGTCCTTCCAACGGAAAGACAGTGCTGACTTTTGACATGCTGACAGGTAATGGGCCACAACAGAGCAAACCCACAGCGGAGTCAGTCGAAGTTTTGAAGAGTATTGGTGGGTAGGTCATCACAGAGCAGACCTACTGTAGTCCTGGTAGAGATTACGGTATTGGTGGGCCACCAGAGGTGCAGACCCAGTGCAGTCCTTGTAGAAATAATGGTATTGATGGATCATCAAAGATGCAGACCCACTGTAGTCCTTGTAGAGATAATGGTACTGGTGGGTCATCAAAGATGCAGACCCACTGTAGTCCTTGTAGAGATGGCCAGCAGCCATCTGTTGTGACTATGCAGGTGCACAATCACCATTGAAGAGTCTTTCGGATAATAGAGCAAGTCCATAACCACCACTTGTGCACTCACAACGTTTTTGAATTGTCCTGAGAACCAGCAATGCTGTTAACCAGTCCCTTGCTGAATTATTAACACATGCGCAAACACTAACAGTCCCTACTTCTCACATATTGTCCATATAGTATGACCAACAGAAACGTGTGCAGTGAAATGGAACTTACAAGTTACTTAATTTGATGAACTGCTGTCAATTACAATTTTATAACATAAGAATACAATAACAAGGTACAAAATACATCATTCAAGAACATAACAATACAGATAACATTTGTAGTAATATGGGCTTTACAAAAGAATAAAAATATGTACATCAGTGTTACAGAAATAATGACATAAGTAAATACATAAAAGATCAGAATAACTTTTGAAACATCAACTTTACACATGAGCATTAAAACAAAACAGAATAAATAATGTCTAAGCATATTTACAAGGTAAGTAACATATTATTAATGCCAATTATATTTGAGGATAACAGTATTCCTCATCATAGTGAATGTAGCTTAGTATTAGAAAAATTCTACAACATAAGTCTTATCAGATAAACATATAAATGCAGGAAAAACATAAATACACAAGGGAACACAAACACATAGTGGGATAACAAGGAAAGGACAGGGTTTCTTTTACTGCAGTATTTTGTAAACAAAACTTTCTTTACTTCTCGGAGATCTCCCTTCATTCATCATTATTTCCAAAAAGTCCTGTCTATACCTGTTTTCTGTACTTTTTTCGCATGACTTCTCAATGCATTTCTTTCCATTCAACTCGTTCTCTTATCCTACCCCACCTTAAGCTAACTTAAATCTACTGAGCTCAGATGCTAAACTAAGGGACGAGGCAATGCAGCAGCATAAAACAATTAACACAAACATCAATGACAAAAAAAATACAAATTGGCAAAGAAAGCAACAATATTACAACTAATATAAGGCACTATGCAGCAAACAAGAAAAATAAATCCATAGTAAAACTGGCTTAACAGCGTAATACAAAGTCAAATTCAGTAACACTATGCCTGGCAAACAGCAGCTTATATCTAAACATGACAAAGCTCAAGCAGAAAAAAAATATTACACTAAAGACAAGAAGACAGATAAGGGAAATGTCTATTCACATCTTAATGTCTATGTAATTAAAGTGGTGCACCACAACAACTTATTGTAAAAAAATATTACCATGTACTTGAAAAGAATATTATGTATGCATTTACTGTTACTAGTCCCTTCTTATTGTTCTTTCCTTTCCAAGTGCTCCTTTTTTGAAGAATGTGGATCACAAAATTATTATTTAATAGATCTGTTGACAGAAAGTGTTCACATTAGCAAATGCATTTAATTTTTTTTTATGAAACCAATGCTGCAAGACAGCTGGAAACCAGATATCAAATGAAATAAGCAACTATGTACAAAGTAAAGCATAAAATAATCATTCAGTAGTCATGAGGCATTTCATAAGTTAGTAGAAATTCTCTCAATTCTCGTAGATAGACACTTGTCCTAATCAGGTGTGCAGATGTAAGAATGTTTCCAAGTTATTATTAGCGTGTCGTATTTACGATGCTTTCTGCAATGGAACGTCAATAGCGAGGATAATGGCCTCCCTTTTTTTTTTCTACCTGTGCCGCTGAAAAGGGCTCGCAATAATGGCTTTTTCTCCAGGCGTCTGACACACCTGGCCGCTCACAACGAATTACTCTTCACGGTCGCTTACCTTTCTTAACGAAATATTTACGACAGCAGTTTTCGCTACAGCGACAGTCTCATATAAAAATTTCATAGGTCAAGAATTTGCGTTACAAATCTGTAGAAACAAAATCGTATGAATATAACAGTGTCCAAAAATTTTTCGCCGGCATTGTGATACATTCACGCATTTACACACATTTCATAACTCTTAAAGTACGATTCTTGGTTTCCAACAACCTTTTCCACAAGTCAGAGTCCCTAATCACTTTACATTACCCCTTACCTTATTACACATATACATATTCGTCGACACGTCAATCTTGCGACGACACTTCACTATTTCATCGTAATAAATACATAGCATAATCAAATTCCCCATATAGCATCAAATTGTTCATCATAAACATACCTCAACAGCATAATACACATCGTCGTCGTAAAAATAACATCATAATACCTCAGTCAACTCTCAAAATCGTCGTAGCTTCCTCCAATAATTTCAAAACCTAAAAAAATTCTCTGCTCATGTCAAAAGTGTCATCCGCCTCAAACGCACTTCAAAAATCATGATCCCATACCAAATACATCATTCAAAGTTCTTATAGTATCACAATGGTTCCAAAAAAATATGAACAGTTCACAAAGTACTGACAAAATGCAATTTCATACGTGTGAAGTTATTCAACTGTGTAATTACGTAAACATCTGTCACTAATGTAGTAAAAAAATGTTTGTCTCTCAGTTAAATGATCTGATAGCTGTGTTATTATGTGTTAGAGAAATATGGTACCGATGTGTAAAGTTGTATAAGCAAATACCATATTAGCTAGGGTTCCTTGTGCTTGCCACACACATGGTACACAAAGTAAGCGTGTACCCCCCTGAGGATTAATGTAATTATACCCTCAGGTGTTACAGATTACAGCAATGGAATGAAATGTATCACGGAAAACTTTCTTTGCAATTCAAAAATCTTTAAAAATAAATGTTTTAAGTACAAAATTAATCACTCAAATACGTGTCCTGTAGCGCTAAACTGTGCGTCATGTTGTAAGATAATCTCTGTGGAAGTCTTGTAGTTATCGTCCTCCGAAAGCTAAGTTCTGCAGAAGTCAATGTACTTACCTCATGATAAACAAAAGTGAAAAGCTTTGCGTATAGATATCTTAGTTATTACGCTTATTGCCATGATGAAGAAAGTTATGTGCTGTAACGTATTGTTGTGCTATGGAAAAGGCTGTCTCATTGTAGCTATTACTACTAAAACATGTTTTACTTTCCAGAAGAATTCAGAAAACCTGTGCAGATATAAAACAGAAACACTGCAAAAGCAACATTGTAAATTGTCACTCATTAGTAGCGTCGTGATAAAACCGTGTAGTTGTCACATAAACTAACCACTGTGTCGTCTGGTATCTCACAGAAAGTACTTTAAATCCAGAATGTATTTTCAAGTAAACCAAAATGATGCATTACAATCTCATTAGCAGTACCAGAATATGTTCTAAGTATGTAAGCCTTATAGTCGTTACGTAATCGTGCAACTAACAAGCAAGTATGTACACACACAATAACACTGTGACGTCTGTTCACTATAACAATGCATTCGTAATTTCTATTTAAAAATGTTCCCTAGGTTCTAGACTGGATATTTAACTGCAAACATTGTTGTATGTTAACAGTTTCTTAAGTCTGACAAAGCATACTAGAAATGTGAAGTGTAAAGTTTTATACCAAAGACTAAGTTAAAAAGCAGATTATCTCTCAATAAATGGTTTTACATGTGAAATGTGGTGTACACCTTTACTCTTCCTAGTACGCAATTATCAAGTGGTATACATCGGTAAAGAATACTGGAATTTTTCTCAAGGTTATCGTCTATGTTATTTTTCCCTGAGCCAGCTGGCGCACGCGGCTGCCTGCTGTGCGAGTCATTGTCTGTCTCTTTGTTGGCGCGCGTCGTTACTGGGATTAGGAGACCTAACTTCTACAAATTCGCCTTGCCGAGAGGGCCCTGCCCTGTTTAAATCCCGCCAGTTCTGATGCAATTCAGGTCTGTCGTTACGAATATATCGTCTGTCGTCATGTCGGTAGGTTCCGTAGTTTCTTCCTTGTCCGTCACGTGGTGGAGAATTTCTCCCTGAATCGTAGCTGTGCGCCGAACTGTTGCGTCTGAAGTTATTCTGTCTCCCTTGATAATAATTGTTTTGGTTCCCATATTGTCTGTTTCCATGGTAATCTCTATCATATTCACTACTATGGAAGTGCGATCTTTCTCTGTACCTATTATTCTGCCAACGGTTGTCATATGGGTGGTGTCTTTTTTGGTCACGATTTGTGTTGTGAGAATAGCCTTGTCGCGTCCAGTTATTATTTCTTTCATCGTGGAATTGCGACGGATATGACCTGTAATTGTTGTGTTCCTGTTTCCGCGTTCCGCGATTGTCAGTGTCAATTTCTAATTCTTGTAAGAGTCCCTGAAACGCTTCAATGTCGTCTTTGCAACGTCCTGCCAAAATAATGGATCGTAAATGTTCAGGTAATTTGATTAAGCAAATGTATGGGTTTGAAAGATACTGATTCTTATGCAACATGTCTTCAAAATATTTCATAATACTGGAAAATTCAGATTGTTCGAAACGTTTCATCATTATGATGCCATGTTTTACTCGGTCTTGTGTGGCTTGAGACCAATATGCTGAGAGGAAGGCATGGTAAAATTCTCCTTCACTGTGGCAATCGTGAATGACCGATCGCATTCTTACAGCTGGTTCATTCTCTAAGTAGCCACACATAAATTCTAATCTGTGTTCTAATGACCAGTTGGGAGGAAAACAATGAGAGAATTGATGGAGCCATGCTTGTGGATGAATGTCGTTGCCAGAATTCTTAAAAGTTTTGAATTTACGTGTAGTAATGAACAGCTTATAGTCAAAATCATCATGTCGGCAAGTCGCATGTCGGTCATTGTTACGTCGTTTCGGCGGTTCCATCTCAAAATTCGGTGTACCTTGCCAATTTCTTTCATAATTTCCGAAGTGTCTTGTGTTATTATTTTGTGGTTGTTCCGTATTTCTATGTCCCTCTTCCCGTATTGGGGCGCGAGTGTCCTCTGAAATACGTAATTCTTGTATTACCTGTGTCAGCTGATCTTGTACTTCGCGGATTTCTCTTTTGTACTGTGTATTGATTTGATTTTGATTTTGTTTGAATTTTCTAATTTCTTCATACTCTTCAGTGTCAGTGAAGGCTACAGGTGTTGTGTCATTCAGATCATCATCTACCTTTGTAGATAAGTTAGTGAACTGATCTGAAAGTTCGGCTACTTTGTTCGATAGTGTACTTATTTCCTCAGTGTGTTTTTCAGAACCAAGTTTCAGAGTATCTACTGTGTCCTTTAAGTTTTCCTGAGTTTTTGCAAGTTGCGTAACCGAATCGGTAGATGCAACTGAGTCAAATTTAGCTTGCAAGGTCTCATGATTTTCATGAACAATAATTTGCAGTTCTTTTATGGCTGCTTCGTGATTCTGTAATGCATTTTCATGCCGCGAAAAAATAGGTTGGAAATGCTCACAAATTTGGGTTTTTACGTCGTTACAGACTTTTGACATTTCGATTCAATGTGATGTAACTCAGTAGTTAAATCCTCACGTGTTTGTTCAAGAGTTTGCTCCAATGAGTCTAACTTTTGAAGCTGTTGCTGTGTTTGTCTCTGATTTTGTTCCACTGTGTCTAACTTTCGAAGATTTTGTCCCATTTGTTGCATTAATTGCAATAATAATGTATTAGTGTCTGGAATCTGTTTCTCTATGCTTTTTTGCAGTGCATTTCACCGGCAACATTCACATTTTGACAAGCAGAAAATGTGTCTTGACTCATTTGAGAAAACGGTGAGGACCCACAACCTGAGTCTACAATATTTGAAAAATTGTGTCCTGTCATTCCCGATTCCTGAGGCGAGCTGTTGCCGACCGATCGATCGATAATGCTTCCTCTTCACTAGTTGTTTCACTGTCCACGCCATTGTTTGCCGCCCGCTCCATTTCCCTATGCACAATTACCAAATTACTACTTTGAACATCAGTTAATTCATTACTCGGTGGCGCTAACACACTGCTTTCGTTTTCACTGTCATTTCTCAGTTTACTTTGGAGCCTAGTATTACGTTTTTCACACGCCATTATTGTCACAATATTTCACACGACAACTCAGAAAAGCACAATTTGAAGAGCAAAAATAAGAGAACACATTAACATAACACTGAAAATAATATCTAGTTAATTGCAGCTGCGAAATACTTGGTGCAAATCTACATGCGTGCCACACCTGTTTTACTGTACAACAATGAAAGACTGCAACTACAAAGGAGATTCTCTCTACGATTACGCGCTAGCAATAAACGAAATCTACACTAATTACACAAACTACAAGAAAAAATCACAAGATTACAGTGAGGTATCCTCGGCTAAGGGTCGACATATGAAACGTCCCCTTTTTGAACAATTTTACTCGACTGTGCTTAAACTGACACACAATATTTTTTTTTTTAGCGCAACGCAATCTGACTTTCAGAATTCCCTACAAAAGAATGGCCCTGAGTAACATTAAACTATACCTTTCACAAATCACTAAATCACTTACCTCACAAAAATCTTCGTTACTCCCACTACTGCAATACTGCGAGCGCCACTACTGCCAGCTAAATAAAAGATTCAAACTATGGAAGGCACGAACTACTGATAGGGATAGTTAGCAAATGAAAGATATTAATAGAGAACAAACAATGTATTTACCTTGATATTATCATATATATATATATATATATATATATATATATATATATATATATATATATATATATATATATATATAGCAGTTCATGACAAATTTCAAAACTCCGCCATCTCTCTCCCCACATCCACCACTGCTGGCGGCTCACCTCCAACTGCGCAACGCTACGCGCTGTTCACAGCCAGCTGCCTAACACTACAATGGTTGAGTATTACAACAATGCAAAGCAACCACAGACTGTACACAGCACAGCCAGTGATTTTTTATACAGAGGTGGCGTTACCAATAAAAAAAACCTAAACAGCCTACTTACAAAATGAGTATTCTTTATTTCAGAAGAGGTATCATTTTTGTATTTTGGCAAGAAGTTCTTTTTCTTTTTGTTGCGACATGGAACTGTGATTGTTGTATTACGTTGAAGAGGACTACTACACATTACGCCTCAACAAAACGTAATATGTATCGTGAGAAGGTCTTTGGAGAGAGAGGTAGAATGGGCTAGAAGGGGAGATGGAGGGCCTAAAAGACTACAGACAATTAATAAAACAAACCAAAGAAATAGAAAAGTGCGTAGAGCACTTGCTCACTAAAGGTAAAGGTCCGAGGTTCCAGTCCTGGACTGAAGCACGTTTTTAACGTACAAGAAAGTTTTTTAAATTTTGTTCGATTTGTTGTCTCACACGTTGCTGTGCCCATAATACCGACGTTTTTTTCTCCGTTTTTAGGTTTCCATACCTCAATCGGTAAAAACCGAACCCTTATAAGGTCACTTTGATGTCCGTCTGTTTAACTGCTAGGACCCGTTTTTCTGATGAGTGGGTAGAGGTATAAAGTTTTAATTTATGTCCCATACTGCGGTCTAGTTTCTAAGTCAGTGCAATCAAAAGATACAGGAACACGGGCCAATGTCACATATTTCAGCACTCGCAAACTCACTCGTCAAAAAGTATAGGGTACTTCCCGTCGGCCCAGAAACATAAAATTGGATAAAAAGCTTGATTTCATAGAACAAACAAAGGAACAGGATCTGAAAATTGTTAATTTGTAATTCTACCACACATAAAAAATGTTTTCGTCGTCTTTTGTCCATCTGCCTATCCCACAGTTAAGACCCCTTTCCCCAGAATCGGCAAGGGTATCAAGTTGAAATTTTTCTCAAATAGTAAGATCCACAGTACCTTGGCAGTGCAAAAATTTTAAGCTTCTAAGCCAATACAATGAAAAGATACCGCCATATGTACATCGCATATTTTGATAATCGCCAAATCACTCATCACAATCACAGATGAACTGTCTATAAACATGTCGAGCCTGGCTGTCTAGCAGGAAAACTCGTGCCCGGGAACAGAGCGGTTGCTGGGTCGAATTTCGGTCTTCGTTTTAACATAGCCTTCGGCTCTCAACGGTGTGAAGAGTCGCCAGAAATAATAAGCGGTTCGGATTCCATGATCTGTAGGTCCCCTCTGCATGGTTGGAGAACTGTGATACTTAGGGACACGCAAGTCGCTGAAGAGGCGTCTAATAGAAAGACATGCGCCAGGCCCTTGAGCCACGCGAAATTACAATTTTTCAGGAAACTCATTACACAAGGTTGCATTAGAACAATCTGTTTACTACCTGTTTCGGTCTAAGACCATCATCTTGTACGAAAAGTTGGCCAGTGCAAATCACACGTCATTCACGTAGAAACATAAAATGAGATTTAACGATCAGTCTCATGAATATTAGCAATGTAGCGAATGATTTCTGTATCAGCAGTTTTCGTCGTACATAAGAACAAATAACTAAACGTATGTAATCAGGAGCTATGATTCTATAAGTCAATTTTTCGTAGCAGACGACGGTCTTAGAACGAAACCGGTAGTGAATAAACTCTTCTAATGCAGTCGTGTGGCATGCATACAGCCGCTGCTAATAACAGCCTCAAAATAATATTTGAAATTATTGTTACTATTACCTACATACGTATGTAGGTTTGCACCGAACCCCCAGAGAGCAAGTCCTACCCGCATTTGTCCGGTAATTTCCACCCCCGCCCCCTCCCCTCCCGCTTGTAGCCCCTGCATGAGTTGAAACGCTCATCAAGAAATGAAACTTTGTCGGGAGAGAGGGGCGGACATAAGCGTGAGGTGTGGTTGTAGGGGCCTGCGCGGGTCTGCGGTGCCGCTGCTGCAGGTGTTCGAGGTGCGGGACGTGGACTGGGCGCGCGTCGTCATGGCCGCCTGCTCGGTGCTCGCCTTCGCGCTCGTCATGGTCGAGGAGAGCGGGCCCATGCACGCCATCGTCGTCTCGCTCGCCGGTAAGTCTCTGCGCTGCCCGACCCTGGCTCGCACTCGTCCAGTTACGTCACGCAGCGCTTAAACCTGCTCTCCGGAGCACCACAACGCCTCACACCAACAACAAACGGGTCTTATTTTAGTTGACTTGTGTCTCCAAAAAACAAAATAAATCACTTTCTCCTTTCTCTCTGTCGTGGTTCATGGTACTACAAACAATTAGCTAAAGCATCATCTTCATCATCATCAACTCCTGCATACATGACTTGTAGACTTCTCCACACACAACCGCATTCTCACCCAAGTTCGACCCGTTTGTTTCTTCATGGCATCAATCCATCTCTCACTGTGTCGTCCTCTGTCTTCTTTGTCTAGAGATATCCATATTAGAATCTTCTTACTCCACCATTTCATCTCGCTGGTATGCCCGCCCCCTCCATTTTAATTTCCTGGAAGTCACTATTAAGTCCTCAACTCCTGTCTCCTTGCACATAATGAGTTGTGGAAGACACTTGTCGCAAATTAATTTATTGACGCGTTTCGATACAACATTGTCAGACATAACTGTGGTACAAACAAACAACTAGAATATAAAAACATGCTTCAGGAGACATACATGCACTATGGACAGCAGTTTCCATCAACACTTACATTGAAGTACAAAGAATAAATCACAGGAAAGTGGACACATAAGGTACGGCAAAATAGTTCTGTATGTGAAACAAGATGCCATACTGTCCGTACATAGACAAACGTAGCGGTAACGAAAACATCTGCCGTCATACATGGCGTTTGCAGTCATACAGACCACAAATGGCTCTAAAAGAACGTAACCACAATGAATATATCGAGAATCTATTGCATGAACTTGAAACCCATGGAGGACCCATGGAGGTATAAAACATAAAAAGCGCGAATTGTGCAATGGGCAAACTGAAAAATAAACAAATATAGCAAAATACACAGAGTTTATTCAGGATGTTAGCCGTTGAAATTATAAAACATAGACGATTTAGGGAGAGTATGAAGTACTTAGATTTTAAATAAAACATAAATTAAAACAAAGAGCAACATTTAACCAATTACAACACAGGCAATAATAACACAAAAGAACTTTTTACCCAAGTACATAGAACAGTAGAAAGGAAAACAAATACACTACTGGCCAATAAACTTGCTACACCACGAAGACGACGTGCTACAGACGCGATATTTAACCGAGAGGAAGACAATGCTGTGATATGCAAATGATTAGCTTTTCAGAGCAATCACAAAAGGTTGGCTCCGGTGGCGACATCTACAACGTGCTGACATGAAGAAAGTTTCCAACCGATTTCTCATACAAAAACAGCAGTTGACCGCGTTGCCTGGTGAAACGTTGTTGTGATGCCTCGTGTAACGAGGAGAAATGCGTACCATCACGTTTCCGACTTTGATAAAGGTCGCATTGTAGCCTATCGCGACTGCGGTCTATCGTATCAAGACATTGCTGCTCGCGTTGGTCGATATCCTATGACTATTAGCAGAATATGGAATCCGTGGGTTCAGGAGGGTAATACGGAACGCCGTTTTGGATCCCAACGGCCTCGTATCACTAGCAGACGAGATGACAGGCATCTTATCCGCATGGCTATAACGGATCGTGCAGCCACGTCTCGATTGCTGAGTCAACACATGGGGACGTTTGCAAGACAACAACCATCTGCACGAACAGTTCGACGACGTTTGCAGCAGCATGGACTATCAGCTCGGAGACCATGGCTGCGGTTACCCTTGCGGCTGCATCACAGACAGGAGCGCCTGCGATAGTGTACTCAACGACGAATCTGGGTGCACGAATGGTATAACGTCATTTTTCCGTGTTTGGCGACATCGCGGTGAACGCACATTGTAAGCGTGTATTCGTCATCGCCATACTGGCGTATCACCCGACTTGATGGTATGGGGTGCCATTGGTTACACGTCTTGGTCAGCTCTTGTTCGCATTGACGGCACTTTGAACAGTGGACGTTACATTTCAAATGTATTACGACCCGTGGCTCTACCCTTCATTTGATCCCTGCGAAACCTTACATTTCAGCAGGATAATGTACGACCGCATGTTGCAGGTCCTGTACGGGCCTTTCTGGATACAGAAAATGTTGGGCTGCTGCCCTGGCCAGCACAATCTCCAGATCTCTCACCAATTGAAAACGTCTGGCTCGTCACAATACGCCAGTCACTACTCTTGATGAACTGTGGTATCGTGTTGAAGCTGCATGGGCAGCTGTACCTGTACACGCCATCCAAGCTCTGGTTGACTCAATGCCCAGGCGAATCAAGGCCGTTATTACGGCCAGAGGTGGTTGTTCTAGGTACTGATTTCTCAGGATCTATGCACCCTAATTGCGTGAAAATGTAATCACATGTCAGTTCTAGCATTATTTGTCGAATGAATACCGGTTTATCATCTGCATTTCTTCTTGGTGTAGCAATTTTAATGGCCAGTAGTGTAGCTTACAGACTTTTTGTTGCATGCCGTTTTCATAGTTTTAACTGTCAAAAAATGGTTCAAATGGGACTTAGCTTCAGAGGTCATCAGTCCCCTAGAACTTAGAACTACTTAAACCTAACTAACCAAAGAACATCACAAACATCCATGCCCGTGGCAGGATTCGAACCTGCGACCGCAGCTTTCGCGCAGTTCCAGACTGTAGTGCCTAGAACCGCTCGGGCACTCCGGCCGGCAGTCAACAGTGTAGGAGTCATGTACACAAAAGTTTCATTTCAGACATGATTTTTTTTCCTTCTGATATTCAATACTCAACATTATGCAGCAGTTAGGTGCCGTAGGAGGTGTTATTAGAGGAAACGGACTTTTAGTGTCTGGGCCGCTGCTCCCGTGGACGAGTGTGTGGTGTCGTGCTGCAGGGGAAGAGGTGGGCGCACTTCCGCGGCTGCTGTCGCGGGAGTCGGGCTGCACGGGCACGCCGGTGGCGGCGGCCCTGTCGAGCGGCGTGGCGGCGGCGGGCCTGGCGTGCGCGTGCCCGCTGCGCGCCCTCGCCGCCCTCGCCGCCCTCTGCCCGCTCGTCGCGCACGCCGTCGCCGCCGCCGGCCGCATCCACAGCCACTACCAGCCGCTGAGCGGCAGGCGCACCACTCTGGGTGAGTACCGCGGCGTGCAAAGAGGGAGGCCCAGGAAGCGCGGATCCAAGTTGGATCATGAAGTTCCAACCTTTTCCCCACAGCTTCTGTTACATATGCGTTCGACACACATATTCCACACAAGTTCGCCTTCACCCTTTCTGCGCCCACCTCTTTCTCCCCCCATCTCTCTGTCATCATCTCACTCCTATTTGTCCACATCCTTCTCCCCACCCTTTACATCTCTCCATCCTCACTTTGCCCATCTCCTCCACCCGTCTTTTTCGATCACATCTTCTTCTCACCTCTCTATTGTCCTCCTCCTCTCTTTATCCATCTCCTCCCCCCCTCTTCCTTTACCACCCACTACTACCTGGTAATACATCCCCCCTGCCTCTTCCATCTCCCACCCCCCCTCCTCACACTCTCTGTCCATCTCCTCCTCCCCATCTCCCTGCTCATCAACGCCACAGGACTGTCTGATCATCCCAAAATCCTCACCTTTCTTTGTCCACATCATCCTCAGCTGTTATCATTGGCGCACATTGGTACCCTGCAAGGCGTGCTGATATTACTGCACAACACACCTGTCATGCCAGGCAGCGTATACATCAGGGCCGGCATTTTTGCCGATATCTGCACTCCTACGGGAGTTAGGAGGTGCTAAACTCCAAACTCCTAATTCTTATATAGCAGGTAGTATTATTACCAAGTTGAAATCGTTCTAGTGGTTGCATATATATATTTCCTGGGCCCTTTCTTATGATTATGAAATGTATTTACAGTTGCAAATACAAACAACCGTCAGCTGTATAATGGAATGTCGGCAATCAAAATTTGTGCTGGACTGGAACTCAAACACCGATTCCCTGCTTAATGCGAGCTGTCAGCTAAGTGCGTTGGCTATTCATGCATGACTCAGTGAACCCAAACTTCAATATGTCGTTGGTCCAACATCACAATATACACTCGTACACACATTACGTAATTCCCATTCAGGGATTTATCAAACTGTGAGATAAGCACAGCAATTCAGCCGGGGGGGGGGGGGGGGGGGGGTTAGCAGCAGTAGAATCTTCGGCTTTCTTCTGTAGCTATTCCAACGTGTGAGGATCATTTGATTACAACTAGTACTTAAATGTACCACACAGATAAAAACTACAAGAAGAGACGCGTGTTCGAGATGGCTAGGAGATTGCACTACCTCTGCAGTTTGTCCCTCCTCACCAAACACCTCATGCACTCGTAGGTAGGTTGTGAAAGGGTGTGTGCTATTGCATAGTCTTGATGAAAATGTCCATACAGTCGTTCATGTCCTGTCAGTTGATCAGCGTGTGCGCATACGGGTTAACATTAACAGTTTGATGAGATAATCGTATTTCCAAGCAGACACCAAACATTGCACAGAAAACACAATCTTGAGACTATGCAACGACTCTTCAAAGTGCTGTTGGGATTCGATGACGCATAGTGGTGTATATTATGTGAGTTCAAATATACTGACAGGACGAACGAAGTCTCATCAGAAGATATGAAAAATTACGGATCCAAAAGTCCTGATCCCACATCATTCAAAATCGACCATCAGAACCGACTGATGCATCGGAATCTCAGTTTGCAGCATTTTCTGTGATGATCAGTTCTTCCGCTCGTTAACAAAGGTTAATTTCTCTTTAGTCTTATGAATACAGTATCAGATCAAAAGTATCCCGACGTCCATCTGTAACGTGAACTTCGCCAATGTAGTAGTGTATTGTCAATACAAAAGCAATAACAGCAGAATCTGTCGGTCGGGAGGGTTCATTGGATTCGAATATGGACTAGCTATTCGATGTCATCTGAGTAACAAATCCATCAGAGATATCTCAACCCCTCCACACCAAGGTGACAAAAGTCATTGGATACCCCCTAATACCGTGTCGGAAATCCTTTTACCCGACGAAGTGCAGAATTCGACGTGGCATGGACTCAATAAGTTGTTGGAAGTCCCCTGTCATCCATAATTGCTGAAGTGTTGCCAGTGCAAAGTAACCTCTCGACTAGGTCCCGTAAATTTTCGTTGGGATTCATGTCTGGCGACCTGGATTGCCAAATCATTCACTTGAATTGTCGAGAGTGTTCTTCAAGCCAATCGCGAACAATAGAGGCACGGTGACATTGTCGTCTATAAAAATTCCATCGCTTTTTGGCTGTAAATGGTCTCCAAGCATCCGAACAACACCATTTCCAGCCAATGATCGGTTCAGTTAGACCAGAGGACCCAGCAGGACAGAGATACCAGCAGCTTGCACAGTCCCTTGTTGACAACATGGGTCATGGCTTCATGGGATCTGCGTCACACTCGAACCCCACCATTTACTCTTACCGCCTGAAATCTGACCAGGCCACGGTTTTTACAATCATCTAGGGTCCAACCGATATGGTCACGAGCTCAGGAGAGACTCTGCAGGCGATGTCGTGCTCTTAGAGGAGGCACTCATGTCGGTCATCTGCTGCCATGGCCCATTAACGCAAAATTTCCCCTACTGTCCTAACGGGTACATTCTTTGTAAATCCCACATTTATTTCTGCGGTTGTTTCACGCAGTGTTCCTTGCTTGTTAGCACCGATAACTCTACGCAAACGCCGTTGCTCTCGGTCTTTAAGTGAAGGCCGTTGACCATTGCGTTGCCCGTGGTGAGACGCAATGTATGAAATTTGGTATTTTCGGTACTCTTTTGACAGAAACGATCTCGGAATATTGAATCCCCTAACGATGTCCGAATGGAATGTCTCACTCATCGAGTCCCAGCTATCATTCCGCGTTCTAAGTCTGTTAATTCCCGTTTTGCGGCTTTACCCAGGCCGGAAACCTTTCCACATGAATCACCCGAGTGCAAATGACAGCTCCGCCAATGCACTGCCCTTTCATACCTTGTGTGCGAGATTCTTCCGCCATCTGTATATCTGCATATCGCTATCACACAATGTTTGTCAACTCAGTGTAAAGTGGCCCTAGTCGGTTGTTGGTGATGTGATTGTGAAGAGGCTACGCGAAGGAACATCAGCTAAACCACGACCACGCAGACTTCATGATGATGGACAGGGGCCTTCTAACTTTGCGAGGGTCTACAAAAAGTCATAAAATCGACAGAATGAATCAATCCTGAGTTACAATGTGCTACTGGCAGCTCAATTAGCGCATTGATTGTGTGTAGATAGTTAAAAATAATAGGGTACAATGATTGGGAATCTACTCATAAACCACACATATCTTCAGTCACTGCTAAGAGGCGGTTGAGGCTGTTTAATGAGCGGAAATGAATGGAAATGAGTGATTCGAATGATGAATCCCGCTTTGCCCAGTGGGAATCTGACAGAAGGGTTTGGGTTTGGAGAATACCTTGAGAACAGTACCAGCCATCATTTGTAGTGCCAACAACGAAGTATGGAGCAGGTTGTGCAACGGTATGGGGATATTTCTCGTGGTGTGGATGTCGTCCCTTTTCTCCCTATAAGAAAACGTTGAATGTGGAAGCATGTGAACACATTTTGCAACATTCTGTGCTGCCAACAGTAGAGGAAGAGTTCAGAGATGATGACTTGGTTTCAGCATGACAATGCATCCTATCATAGAGCAGCGTCCATGAGGTAATGGCTTGTGGACAATAACATTCCTGAAATGGACTGGCCTGCCCAGAGTTCCGACCTGAAACCAATGAAACATCTTGGAGATGACGTATAATTCACTCCAGACCCCAGCGGCCAACATCACTACTTTGGTTTCAGCTCTTTACGAAGAATGGGTTGCTGTTCGTCCACAGAGTTTCGGACACCTCATTAAAGTGTCCTCAACAGTGTTCAAGCCGTTAGAAAGGTGAAAAAGTGGACACACACACCACATTAATGTCCGCTAACAGGTGTCCAGATAGACCCGTCCAGAGGTTCGATGTTTGAGCCAGTTTGGATGTGGTTTTTAGGTATCCAACTAGGTGAATACCGCTTTGCTACCCACATACCATCAAGTTACTTGATTCTAAAACATTTCGAAAACGTTCACACACTTTCACATCGGATAACACAAGACACAGACAGATTGGATCTACAAATTCGTTCCTAGGCGGGAAGGGATGGCGGCAGCAAAGTCATCCTGCCTCTACCACTAACACTGCCAAATCCAGATTAACATGACTAACTTATGATCACAGGCCTAAGGCCAGGAAGAAGAAATACAGATGTCCGGACACTTTTCATCAGATAGTGTATTTTCCGTGGCAGTTTTAATTCGACCACCTTGATTACACCGCTACGTACACGCAAAAAAAGAATTCTTAGAAGAGATAAAAAGAAACGTGTTATGTGTGGAAAAGTCACAGGTGTGCCGTTTCCTCTTTATTAGTCCTTGAAATTCTCACCATCACTTCTGAACTCTGGATAGCTGTCTCTTAATTATGTGAACTACGGACAAAGTGTAACTGGGGACATGTGAACTGCAAACAGAGGATTAGTCAGCCAGTTAGAGGTTGGCTGATTGTCTTCCATGTTCACCACCGAAATTACAACTAACACATCAACCAACAAATACATCATTGACAAACATCGAATCGTCAGAAATATGTCATCCGGTTTCTTCTTCTTCAGTTCTTGAGGCAAAAACTGTAAGCTAATTCTGTTAACAGAAACGAAGCGATCGATGACTCTTTTCCTCAAGTCTTCTATCTGCTCCCGTGGCTATAACTTTGTAGGCGTTCGACAACTTCAGGTAGACATTACAAGTTTTTTTAGTAATTCAGATTGTAACTGGAGTGTTTGTAGCTATACATTATACCTCAAATATCGAAACAGCATTTACAAGCACATCTCAGATACCAACTTTCAACTCCTTCCGCAGTGGTACTTCCTGTAGAGGCTGGTACTTCCGTGTCCAGCGATGGGGCGGCGCTAGCCGCTGCGTCTTCCTATTGCCAAATTGTGTGGCTGAATCGAATGCCAGATTTGTGGTACCGATGGGCTATGATAGCACATATAGGACATAATGAAGTAGGAATGTGCAACACCAACATTAGAAGTGAGTAAACAAAAGTGAATATAATTGAGTGGATGAGCAGAACGACGTGTTTCTCGAACGTGAGTAAATTACTGTCCGCAGTTCACAAGTTTCAGCAGTGAGAGTGGAGGCGCGAATTATCGGATTAGTCGATAAGCGGATACGCCGGCTCGGTCCGCATTTCACATGGAAACATAATGAGGTGGAACCCGTGTATGCAGTTCACATGACACCGATTTGACGATGTACCACTTTGGCCAACGTTCACAATTGTTTTGACACTTCCTATGCAACGTGTTAACATCGGAATCTGAGTTGCAACAGAAGTACATCGTATTACTGCTAAGGGCGGATTATCATTACTACTAATAATATCCATGTCCAGGGATAACCAATTACATTATTTTGTTTATGTTGTGTTTACATGAAAGTTTTCACTGATGTTTGCAGTTTCTTGATGGCTGATTACAGTCTGAGTTAGCTGGCATGCATCTCATTTACGGGGAGATACGGTGCAACAGTAGAACAGCAAGGCGCCTTTTACACAGAACGATTTCCAATAAGTAGGTTACCAAATCAAATGACATTGCAAGCAATTGATGGCCGTCTCCGTGGAACAGGATCCCTTACACCAGACTGACAGGAAACTGGTAGACTTCATAATATGTGAACTTTTCACTTTGAAGTAGCTATGTCATAACGAACTGGGAAAACCCCTTTACCAGTACGCAGTCCACAGCCAAGGAAATAAATACCTCCATATCCAATGTGTGGAACGTCCTACATGAGAGGAACATGCATCCATTCAAGTATCAGAAGGTACAAGACCTATCAGCTGATTCATTTCCCCAACGCGTACAATTCTGTCAGTAATATTGACACTAGCAAACAACTGTAACTTCGAAACATGTGTTTGATTATTGAAGAGGCTACCTTCACAACGGAAGGAATATTAAAGAGCAGCAATAGCTGTGTCTGGCAGTTCCATCATCAGCATAGATTTATCATAAATGTGTGGGCTTGGTTTAGCTAACTGAGCTGTACGTTCTGCCTGAAATGCTCGGTGGAGAGAATTGCCTTATTTATTTCCTTGAAGTACTGCCGGAAACGGAGAATATGCCTCTAGCAGTCGGGCAAATATTATGGTTCCAGCACGGTGGAGTCCGACCACACTTTGCCGTTTATGTCACAAAACATTTAGAAAATTTTTCCCCCAATTGCTGTACTGGGACGGGTGGACCAATACTGTGGCCACCAAGTTCTCCCAGCGTCTTTCCTATGGATTTCTTTTTGTGGGGAAGATGAAGCGTTTGATGTACGAGACACTGAATGACAGTCAATAGGTGGCAGCACTGGCGCAGATCGCACACGCTTGAATATTAAGCTCGTGAAGATAAGTAATTAATTCTATAATAATTGTCAATTATGTAAATATTACAACGTAACGAAGTTAATTAGAATCTGTTTTATATTATCTACTGAAGGTTTCACTCGCGGCCGGTTTCCGCGTACTTTAGACGTAGGTTTACATACAAATTTAAGATATTTCTTTAAGTATTAAGTGAAGAATTTAGGTTGTTTCCATTACACAAACATTTAGTAGTACCGTATCTACCCGGGGAATTAAAGGTTTTAAGTTCTATCTTTTATTTCCTTCCAAAACGAGCATGCACGATCTTAGGCCTCATTTTTCGGGTATACAAGTTTTGATTTTTAACGTTAGTTTAATTGCATTACGTCCGCCCCCGGTAGCTGAGTGGTCAGCGATACAGAATGTCCAGCCTAAGGGCCCGGGTTCGATTCTCGGCTGGGTCCGGGATTTTCTCCACTCAGGGACTGGGTGTTGTGTTATCCTAATCATAATCATTTCATCCCCTTGGACGCGCAAGTCGCCGAAGTGGCGTCAAATCGAAAGAGTAGCACTCTGCGGGCAATCTACCCGACGGGAGGCCCTAGTCACACGATATTTTCTTTACTGCATTACGTTACTATATTAACAGTATACACGTATGTTAGTGTCCACATACACTTTACTGACTTTTGTGATCTGTAGTTAATAGAAAATTACCGTTATTGCCTGGATGAATTTTGTAAAAAAAATTGTAAACAACCATGAGCGGGAAGTGTTTGAGCTACCCTAGGAAAGTCAGTTCTGGGGTTCTGTACAGCTGCTGTGGCAGATGGCTACATTGGGGTGAATGTAGTGGCACGGGATTCGGGGAAGTAATCGGTCTCTTCCATGTTATTGCAGATTACGTTCAAGGGAAAGGAAAATAGCGGAACAGGAAGGGAAGATTGGAGCCCTTCAGGCTGAACTGGATGATGCTAGGGAGGAACTGATGAGGTGAAGGTGGCAGGAAGGCGAAGACAGGTGGGAAGTGTTAGCAAGGAACAGGGGCCACAGAAAGAGAACAGTATCAGACAGTTTCATCATTGGCACAAACAATAGATTTGCCATGCTGCCTCAGTCAGCTAAGGAACAGCTCAAGTAGATGTAAGTGTAGTCAGCACTCAACAGACTTTAACTAGGAAACCAACTGTTGCAAAAAAAAAGTAGAAAGTAGGAGGAAAGTTCTGTTCTTAGGTAGTAGCCATGGAAGAAGTGTGCGCCAGATTTTTCAGGAAAAATTAGGTGACAGGTACCAGGTCACAAGTATTTTCAAGTCCAGTGCATGTTTTAGCCAAGTGATAGAGGATATAGGATCATTGTGCAAGGGTTTTACAAAGCAGGATCATCTTGTGGTAGTGGGTGGAGCGGGAAACATTATTGATAGGGATCAGGGCTACAATATTGAGCGTGACCTGGTAAAAATAGCATCTACAACGAACCATGCAAATGTTGGCTTGGTTCCTGCTTTCATGCAGTATGACCGGCCCCAATTGAACAGCTCTATCAGAAGGGTCAATATGGAGCTAGATCAGCTGCTTCAGGTGGCTACTCTGTCAGGCATAGGTTTGGTTCCTCTTGATGGTATTGGTATGTGGGACTTCACAAGACAAGACTTGCATCTCAGTAGGAAAGGGAAGGGTAAAGTGGCTAGGATGATAGCAAAATCTTTAAGGAGAGGCGGGGCACTGAAACTCATGGGAGTACTTTTTTAGGCTAAGCTCAGTGTCCAAACATCCTACATTGATTGGAATTAAGATTAATGAAAATTTCAGACAGGCAGGTACTAGAGAAGTGAAAATATCACAAAATTCTCATGACTGTACAGTGAAAAATAATTTTAAAATATTGCATCAGAATATCAGGGGATTAAAAAACAAAGTAGATGAGCTTCTTATTTGTTTAGAAGATCTAGAAACTGAGGGTGGAATAGATGTACTATACCTGTCTGAACATCATATAGTCACAGGTATGAAAATGGTAAATGTAGGTGGATATAAGCTTTCAGCACATGTAAGCAGAGACACTATGCAGAGAGGAGAAGTTGCCACATATGTTAAAATCAGTCACAGTGTGAAAAACATGGAAACTAAAAAATTTTGCGTAGAGCAACATATAGAAGCATGTGTATGTGGGCTTAAACTAAATAATGGCACTTTCATA
This sequence comes from Schistocerca nitens, assembly GCF_023898315.1. Lineage (NCBI taxonomy): Eukaryota > Metazoa > Arthropoda > Insecta > Orthoptera > Acrididae > Schistocerca > Schistocerca nitens. The sequence continues at coordinate 613,596,185 of NC_064617.1, forward strand.
ATTCTGGCAGTGTATAGGTCCCCACTGGGAAATTTTCAACTATTTTTGAAAAACTTGGATGCTTTGTTGTGCTACCTGTCAGACAAAGGAAAGCAAATTATTGTTTGTGGGGATTTCAACGTAGATTTTCTGAAAGAGTCCGATAGAAAGCTTGACCTTGAAGTATTACTTGGTTCTTTCAATTTGACATCAGTTATTGATTTTCCTACTCAGGTGGTACAGGAAGCAGTACACTGGTAGATAACGTTTTCATAGACCAAGATAAATTTAATCAAATAAAAACTTTTCCTGTTAAGAATGGTCTGTCTGATCAAATGCACAGCTAGTTACAGTGATATAGCTTCATACAGTAATGCAAAACAGTCCCCCAAAATAGTAAGTTTCATTAATGGTTTAATTATTCAAAATTTTTGGGAAAGTTCACAAGAGTTAAACTGGGAAGAGGTGTACAGGGAACATGATGCTAATTTAAAATTTAACCTATTTCATGATACCTTTGTGAGTATATTTGAAAACCGTTTCCTCAAGAAAACAGTGAAATATAATTGTAAGGAACCATGTAAAAAGCCATGGCTTACTAAAGAGATAAAAAGATCTTGTAAACAGAAAGGGAAATGTATCTTATAGCTAGAAGGAGTAATGATCCCGAAACAGTGAAACGTTATAGAACCTACTGCATTGTATTAAGAAAAGTTATTAAAAAGTACATATTTGTAAAAATGAAGTACTAACAAAATGTCAGTTTGGTTCTCAGAAAGGCCTTTCAGTAGAAAATGCTATATATGCTTTCCCTGGTGAAATATTAAATGTATTAAATAACTGAACATCACCCATTGGGATATTTTGTGATCTCTCAAAGGATTTTGATTGTGTGAATCACGAAATTCTTCTAGATAAGCTTAAGTATTGTGGTATGAGAGGGACAGTGCACAAATGGTTTAATTCGTACTTAACTGGAAGAATGCAGAAGGTTGAAATTAACAGTACAGATAGTCTGCAAAAACCAGCAGAGTCCTCTAACTGAAGAGGTATCAAGAATGGTGTCCCACAGGGTTCAGTCTTGGGTTCCTTATTGTTCTTAATATGTATTAACGACTTGCCACTCTATATTCATGAAGATACAAAGATAGTTCTTTTTGCTGGTGATGTAAGTATACTAATCACCCCTAGAATCAAGAATCAGCTGAGGAAATCGCAAATAATGTCTTTCAGAAAATTATTAAGTGGTTCTCTGCAAATGGACTCTCACTAAACTTTGAGAAAACACAGTTTGTACAATTCTGTACAGCAAATGGCAAAACACCATTGATAAATATACACTATAAACGGAAGTCTGTTGCTCAGGCAGAATATTCTAAATTTCTTGGTGTGTACATTGATGAGAATTGAATTGGAAGAAAGATATCAATGATCTGCTGAAACAGTTAGGTTCAGCTATTTCTGCTATTAGGCTTATTGCAAATTTTGGTGATAAACATATCAGTTAATTAGCCTAATATGCCCATTTTCATTCGCTGCTTCCATATGGCATCATATTTTGGAGCAATTCGTCATTAAGAGAGAAAGTATTCATTGTACAAAAGCGTGTAATCAGAATAACAGCTGGAGCCCACCCAAGATCACCTTTCAGACATTTATTTGAGGAACTCAGGATATTCACAGTACCTTCGTAATACCTATATTCTCTTACGAAATTTGTCATTAATAACCCATCCCAATTCAAAAATAACATCGAAGTGCATAGCTACAACACTAAGAGGAAAGAATGTTATTCGCTATTCTGAATTAAATCTCACTTTGGCATAGAAAGGGGTGAATTACGCTACGACAAAAATCTTTGGTCATTTCCCAAAAAGTAATAAAAGTCTGACAGATAGCCAACCAAAATTTAAAAGCAAATTAAAAGAATTTCTGAATGACAACTCCTTCTATCAACAGATGAATTCTTAGATATGAAGTAGTAACTGTAAAAAAAATCAATTAATTATTTTGTATAAAGAAAACTTACGTTGAAGTGACACATTCCACATCATTACGAAATGTCGTATTCATGATCTATGGAACAAGGATTAATGTACTTATGTATGTATGTAGAGCTGGCTGGCCGTTTGACTGAAGTCACAGCCATTAGTCGTGAGATGCCTGGTTTTTTTGAGTGTCTTAGACAATCATTAGTACACAGAAGCAAGTTGTCCATTTGTGTAAACGGACGATGTTTTCAGCAATGTATGTAAAACAGTATTCAACACACAGCAATTTCTGTCTCTTAACATCACTAGCGTCAAAACTTTCGTGCACCCCTAGCAAGTATATGGTGCACCTGTGACATTTTTGTCATGTACATCAATTTTCAAAATTTCACAGCTAACTCACGGAGAATAACGTAGCATGAAAACAAAGAGCCTCGATAGCGACGAGGAACTATAAAATATACAAGCAACGTTTAACATGGGATACCTTTCAACTACTTTTGTGAGGGCCTATCCATGTGGATGGGCTTGCGACCTGAATGTAACATTCCAGCTAACTAAGCATGGACTTCGCATGCTAATTAAATGTGACACACATGTTTAATAATAATAATAATAAAATAAGAGAGAGAGAGAGCGTATGTCTTCCGAATGTAGATGTATATTGCTAAGTGAAATAATGATAAACAAAGTTATGAGATCCTTTGTTATTACTGTTCTTAAATTAATTTTGTATCACATGTTCTTCTCAAATTCTATGATGTACAGTTCTCGAATACAAGGAGTCAGGATGTAAGAGCAGACATTTTTATATGTGGTACCTTAATACATACACAGATCAGAGAGCTGGTTCTGTTTCCTCTGTGTATAACCGTCTTCTGGCAAACACAGCGTACCTGATGTTTTCTGCATGGTTGTAACTGCACCACTAAGTGAACTCTGCCTGTCAGTATAGACTACCTGCGTTGTGTTCACACATCACTCTTCAACGCTTAACCTGCTTTCCAGGGGAAAATAAGCATTAAGGGCTTGCTCTTGCCACATGCACTTGGAGGTACTAACCAACCCAAAAACATGCTACACGTAATAGCTATAATTATTGGTCTAGAAATGACATAACCACTGATTTATTGTTGTTCCATATGCCGTCCCCAGTCGCGAATAGAAATATCTGCGCTTATGCTTTAGTTTTAAGTGATTCACCATATAACAAGCACTGTCTGAACAGGCCTTGAAGTCCCAATGGTACCGACCGGCCGTCGTGTCATTCTCAGCCTTTAGGCGTCAGCGTTGTCAAATGGTTCAAATGGCTCTGAGCACTATGGGACTCAACTGCTGAGGTCATTAGTCCCCTAGAACTTAGAACTAGTTAAACCTAACTAACCTAAGGACATCACAAACATCCATGCCCGAGGCAGGATTCGAACCTGCGACCGTAGCGGCCTTGTGGTTCCAGACTGCAGCGCCTTTAACCGCACGGCCACTCCGGCCGGCGTCAGCGTTGTCAGTTTTTGTGACTGGTGCCGCTACTTGTCAGTCAAGTAGCTCCTTAACTGGCCTCACAAGGGCTGAGTGCACCCCGCTTGCCAATATCACTCGGCAGACACGAACGGTGACCCATCCAAGTGCTAGCTAAGCCTGAAAGCGCTGAATTTCCGTGATCTGACGGGAACTGACGCAAGAACTAACGTCACGGTCTTTTCTTGCCCGCAACATTTTTTTCCCCTCGCTAGCCGAAAGGTTGCAAAATTCCTCATGTAAATCAGCTCAGTGCCACATGCAAATGCTTGGTTACAGAGGCTCACTCCTAATCTCACAGAAAACAGAAACTATTGCAAAGTATACGTGATTTTTCCGCAGACTGTCGGACGGGTGCATCGCGACTTGTAAAGCTTGTTCGTAATTTGATTCCTAGAGGCCGTATCGGTTTTACAACACGTCCGTCTCGTCTTTCTGAGCAATCGTTTCGGAAACTTACTTTTTGACACTTCTAAATCTCACAGGCGCATTTTGATTGAAACGTGGCCACTGAAGTGCAAAAGCCTTGCTCCTTTTCATAGTCCATCCTTCTCTGTCCATTCCTAATGAATTCGACGTCGACAGGACGTCAGTGTTTAAATTCTCTTACTACTGCTCCTTTCTATTTTTAACAAAATGTATGTAACTCAGAAACAGACAGCAACCTGCAGATGAATGTATACCTAATTGTTCGAAGTAAGCCAATAATTCCGAAACACCAAACCTAAACGGAGGTAAAAGTGCCTGATTTCGGAATCTCACGATGATGTATTGCAGGTGCTGTCATCCCGTGTCTCCAAGCCTTTTGCAAGTAAACCTCCCCCTATTGTGATTTCTGAACAGTATCCTTGCTATTACCCTGTGAAGTTTACTCATATCTACTAGCGAGTCCATATTGTCCCGTAAAACCATCTTCAATTTCTTCCCCTTTGACAACATTCCAGTCCACCATTACTGTTAGATTACCACGTTCTTTCAGAACGGCGCACCCTAGTACGAAAGTGAAATGTGAATGCTAAACAGTTTACACAAGAAACTGAAGATTTTGAAACATGGCACTACAGAAGAATACTAAATATTACACTACTGGCCATTAAAATTGCTACACCACGAAGATTACGTGCTATAGACGCGAAATTTAACCGACAGGAAGAAGATGCTGTGATATGCAAATGATTAGCTTTTCAGAGCATTCACACAAGGTGGCGCCGGTGGCGACACCTACAACGTGCTGACATGAGGAAAGTTTCCAACCGATTTCTCATACACAAACGGCAGTTGACCGGCGTTGCCTGGTGAAACGTTGTTGTGATGCCTCGTGTAACGAGGAGAAATGCGTACCATCACGTTTCCGACTTTGATAAAGGTCGGATTGTAGCCTATAGCGATTGCGGTTTATCGTATCGCGACATTGCTGCTCGCGTTGGTCGAGATCCAATGAATGTTACCAGAATATGGAATCGGTGGGCTCAGGAGGATACTACGGAACGCCGTGCTGGATCCCAACGGCCTCGTATCACTAGCAGTCGAGATGGCAGGCATCTTATCCGCATGGCTGTAACGGATCGTGCATCCACGTCTGGATGCCTTAATCAACAGATGGGGACGTTTGCAAGACAACAACCATCTGCACAAACAGTTCGACGACGTTTGCAGCAGCATGTCTGAGGTTACCCGTGACGCTGCATCACAGACAGGAGCGCCTGCGATGGGGTACTCAACGACGAACCGGGTGCACGAATAGCAAAACGTCATTTTTTTGGGTGAATCCAGTTTCTGTTTACAGCATCATGATGGTCGCATCCGTGTTTTGCAACATCGCGGTGAACGCACATTGGAAGTGAGTATTCGTCATCACCATACTGACGTATCACCCAGCGTGATGGTACGGGCTGCCATTGGTTACACGTCTCGGTCACCTCTTGTTCGCTATGGCGGCACTTTGAACTGTGGACGTTACATTTCAGATGTGTTACGACCAGGGCTCTACCCTTTATTAGATCCCTGCGAAATCCTACATTTCAGCAGGATAACGCACGACCGCATGTTGCAGTTCATGTACGGGCCTTTCTGGATACAGAAAATGTTCGACTGCTGCCCTGGCCAGCACGTTCTCCAGATCTCTCACCAACTGAAAACGTCTGGTCATTGGTGGCCGAGCAACTGGCTCGTCTCAATACGCCAGTCACTACTCTTGATGAACTGGGGTATCGTGTTGAAGCTGCATGGGCAGCTGCACCTGTACACTGCATCCAAGCTCTGTTTGACTCAATGCCCAGGCGTATCCAGGCCGTTATTTCGGCCAGAGGTGGTTGTTCTGGGTACTGATTTCTCAGGACCTATGCACCCAAATTGCGTGAAAATGTCATTACATGTCAGTTCTAGTATAATATGTTTGTCCAATGAATACCCGTTTATCATCTGCATTTCTTCTTGGCGTAGCAGTTTTAATGGCCAGTAGTGTAGATGGGCGGATCAACACACATAAACAAAAGTTTTGCCTCACCCCTTTATTTCGAAATTCATGCCATAGCATATAAAAACTGGCTCTCAGGCATGGGTGTATGTTCATTTTCAATGTTCCCAAATCACGAAAGAGAAAAAGAAAAAAGAAAACATTTGCGTAAAGACACGATTTTCTGTTTCCCCTGAGGGTTTTCTTATAGCAGTCTTGAGCAATGTCAGTACATTGTGGACAGTCCCCTGGCTCTGGTGCAGGTTTGAAGCCATCGTGGCATACCGTCAATGACATCATGAAACGAGCCCTGATTCAAATTGTCTCAGTCTTCAATGGCGATTCTGATTAAGCCTTACTGGTCGTTGTCGACTTCCAAAAACAGCTCGTTTCAATCGATCCCACACATGTCCAGCTGGGTTCACGGCAGGGGAACAGGCAGGCCTCTCCAGTCTGCTAAGGCTAACACGCTGAAGGAACATGTTCACGACAACAGCACGATGAGCAAGCGAGTTATCATCTAGCAACATGAAAGTGCCACCAAAATTTTGACGGTACGGTCCTAACCATGACTGCAGAATTTCGTCCTGCATCATAGAGCAATGAGATTGCGCTTACCAACCGCGAAAGTGGTATGGTGGCCCCATGTAATGCCACCTGATGACATGAGTCCACCACCACGTTGTTGCACCTGTGGCACACAGGGCTGGAGGTGTTCAGTATTATCAGATTGTTTCCAAACCCGTTGTTTGCCACTGTAAGGGTACGAACAGATCCGATTTTCGTCTATAAACAACACCCGACGCCCATCATTTGGCGGCCTTTCCGCAAGAACTTTGGTCCATCTGTAATGGAGTCCGTGGTGTTGTGGTGTACGACGTGGAGAATGGAGATCCGCATCATGCAATCATATCCTAACAGTTTCGTGCGATACGTAACGTCCTGTAGCCTCTTCGACCGTCGAATTCTGGAACACTCCGGCCACAGTTCATTTGACTCAAAAATCACAGATATCAGAAATCCTGTCCACACCTATCCAACGTGGACAGCCTGTGTGGTGTATGTCCTCAGTACTACCTGTCTATTGGAACCGATTCCACGACCACATCGCATCACTTCGACTCCTGTGCACTTCCCTGGTCGACACATCTGCGCATAATGTGACGATGCGGACATGATCATGACTCTCCTTTGTGGCATAATGGATGTTCACTCCACCATTCCATACACGTCTCTAGTGCGTCCCTACTGGACTTTATTCTTAACCGAAGTGTGAAACGTCCCCTTACAAAAATTATACATGACTGTGCTTAAACTGACACACAATATTTTTAGCGCAACGCAATCTGACTTTCAATAATCCCTACAAAAGAATGGCCCTGACTAACATTAACCTATACCTTTCACAAATCACTTACCTCACAAAAATCTTCGTTACTCGAACTACTGCAATACAGCGAGCGCAACTACTGCCAGCTAAATAAAAGATTCAAACTACTGAAGGCACTAACTACTGATAGGCATAGTTAGCAAATTAAAGATTTTGATAGAGAACAAACAATGTATTTACCTTAATAGTGTTCAAAAGTCATAATATATATAGCAGTTCATGACATCCATTCTTACAAATGTACTGTTTCTGATGAACACACGTCCAGATCATCCGCTCTCAAAACTCCGCCATTTCTCTCCCCACATCCACCACTGCTGGCGGCTCACCTCCAACTGCGCAACGCTACGCGCTGTTCACATCCAACTGCCCAGCTCTACAATAACAATGTTCCAACAATGCAAATCACCCATAGACTGCACACAGCACAGTCAGTAATTTTCATACAGAGCGCTACGTGGCGTTACCAACATAAAAAACTAAACAGCCTACTTACAAGTGCAGCAATCGAAAATGGCTCTGAGCACTATGCGACTTAACTTCTGAGGTCATCAGTCGCCTAGAACTTAGAACTAATTAAACCTAACTAACCTAAGGACATCACACACATCCATTCCCGAGGCAGGATTCGAACCTGCGACCGTAGCGGTCGCTCGGCTCCAGACTGTAGCGCCTAGAGCCGCACGGCCACACCAGCCGGCAGTGCTGCAATCCATGCGAATGTGTTCTACCCGCAGGCAGCCCAAATGGTTCAAATGGCTCTAAGCACTATGGAACTTAACATCTTAGGTCATCAGTCCCATAGGCTTAGAACTACTTAATTCTAACCAACCTAAAGACATCACACACATCCATGCCCGATGCATTTGAACCTGCGACCGTAGCAGCAGCGCGGTTCAGGACTGAAGCACCTAGAACAGCTCGGCCACAGCGGCGGGCCCGCAGGTAGCGGTCATGGTATCTGTGTGTGTTGTTAAAACGTCTGGGGTGACCACATCGGAACAAGAAGAGTCACGATAACAGCACACGTGCACGACATATTGGGATGACGCAACAGTTTTGTTGATAATGATCGAAGCAGACGAAATGAATTAAAATTTGTGCTGCGGCCGGGACTCGAACCCAGGTCTTCTTGCTTGCTTGCTAGGCAGAAATGCTAACCATTACACTCTCGTTGATGTGTGTAATAACTAAAGAGGAGGTGCTGTATAATTCAGGAAAAAATAAATAAATTTACTACACAAAATGAGTCCTAGAAGGTATGAGTTGGCAGAACATATTCTTGGGGAACTTTAGAGGGAGGCCAAGGGTTGATTACAGTAAACAGGTATGGGAGTGTCCTAAAACCACATAGTCAGCTAAAATGACGTGTATCTTATTTCTTATTAATGCCACAAGTGCCAGAATTTTATGGAACAAGGATACGTTCTTGTATTGGCGACACTGTTACGCCAGAAACGGCCGAGACGGTTAGTTTAGAGCTTAGACGCTTACGTAAGATGTGAAGAATCCGTACACATCGGGTTTTAGAAGTTGTGATAATTATTCTTCTTTGGCATACTACGCCTGTATCACCTGATTTGTAATATTTTTATACAAAATCTGAGTAAATACTTATTTTAGCAAACATTTTAAGCATCCTCCTGGGTATGTACCCTCACGTGTTTATGAGTAGTGTTCTTGTACACAGAATGCTGTAACTGTGAAAAAAATGACGTGCTGTGAATAGGGACTTACCCACAACCACAGTTTATGCCTCCTGTCTTTCCATTCGTTTCTGTTTATGATAGTATAACATGTAGCTTATTATTATTATTATTATTTTTATTATTACTGTTATTTTTTGTGATAATGAGTGGAAGTTATAAGAGAATCAATAATCGCCAGTCCTTGGATTCAGAGAGCATGCTAATAACAAGCAAATGGGTTGGCAACGTGCCTCAAAATGTTTAGTGTTCCTCAAGCTACTTTAAGAAGGCGAGTTCAAGCAAAAACAAGAAAACTGTAGCAACTAATAAAGGTTTGGATCGGTTCCGGCAAAATTGAATGATATACGAGAACTGACTTTTGAGTTACCCACGAGGAATGAAATTGGCAATGATGATGTTGGTGTCGATGATGATGATGATGATGTTCGTCGTCTATATTTTCGTGACTTATTTAGTCACTCTAACCCAAACATGGTTCATGTGTATTAAGTGCTAATAAGGGATCACAGTAAACGTTCTGGGGTTTCACAAACGGCAAAGATGTTTACATATGACGTTTTCAAGTAAATGTGGTTATCTATAGTACGTCAGTTTACCAAACGATGCTCATGATATGACACTGTGGAAGCTTTCTAAAAATACGTTATAATCTATACTTTCACACAATACTCTAATAAATGTTCAGGTAGCTACAAATAAATTTAAACAACAATGTACAACTTTTCTATTAAAGCCGACTGTGAAAAAGAGAATGCTGTGCTGAAAAAAAGGAACTGTTTCGTTTTTTTCTCACAGTCTGTTTTAGATATGATATCAGCACATTTAAACATCATACAAATTGTTTCTCCCAAATATATTCTTCCTCCTTATAACTAATTTCATATAAAAGTCATATACACAACCATGTACCATTCTGTTGTCTTCCTCAGACAGAAAACAGGAAAGATGTATTTATGGCTTATCAGAGTATGGTTAAACACAATTACGGAATTGAAGTGTGCGAAAATTTGTAATCCAACCCGCCTGCAGATGAAAACTACGCGAAATACTTTCACTGAAGCTACTATCCTCACAGATCCATGAGCAGGAGAGGTGTCGCATATCCCATATACCAATGGCCACAACCAGTTTATCCACTGATTTTAAGCAATTTCAATTCCCAATCGAGGTTTCGTTGGCAATAAAAATAAACAGGGCTCGAGGTCAGATAAAGCGAGGAAGAGAAGAATGTATATAGAGGGAAGGAGGAGATGTACAGAAAGAGGGGGAAGGATGAGGTGGTCACAGATAGCGGGAGGAAGAGGTGGACAGACGGAGGGGGGAGGGGAGGGAAGGACATTAGACCGTGTATGCCACTCACATAAATATTTAGCAATTGCGAAGCATTGCTGGGTTCGCTAGTAACCATGTAGGGCAGGGGTCGGCAAGTAGTTTTCAGTGGGGTCCGGATTCAGTGTAAAATATTTTTATGGAGGTCCAGAAAAAAAAAATAATTTTTAATTTTTTACTGTTTTTATTTTGTT